>NW_028318197.1:1699642-2008214 GCF_062004578.1 Staurois parvus
TTTTGTGTACATAGAGAAGGAAGTTTGTCCTCAGCTTGTTATACCAAGTTAAATTGTACATCCCATACGCCCTTATCCCCATCCCATTCCCTAATTAAACCAACAAAAACAAGTCCATTGACTGCGGTTGTAAGTTGGAAATGTGTGTTGCCTGGCTGTGCAGGAATAGGGAAAGCTAAAAATCCAGCGGCCCTCTAGGGTGTAGTGCTACACTTCCAATAAGAGTAAGTGTCCTATGTAAACGTATAAATAAAAGAAGAATGAAAAGAAGAAGGGAAGAAAGAACATAGTAGAGTAGCTCCCCAGAAAGTTACTTTGTTTCGGAAATTCTTAGTATAAACTGAATGTCATTATATTTCCTATATAAAATATTCATATGTCATTTATATTCATTAGAGGTTTGGAAACCAATCCATACTGCCCTAATTAAATGAAACATATTAATTGTTCCTGTCACAGTGGGCCTAATTTCTTTAATTCACTAGCATTTATCAACATTAGAAAACCATTCTTTCGGAGATGGCAGAGGCTTTCAGTGCTTGGATATTAAACTTTTTGTAGTGTTTAAGAAGTAAGAAATATATATTTTAAATGCTTTCAGAAGGATAAAGCTTTATGGAACAGCTTTCTATAATCTTCCAAATGATTATAGTAACCTGCTTGCTAAATATCATAATGATATGTAAATTATGCCCACACCAACAGAGCAAATAGAAATTTGAGCTTATCTTATATATCCAGTATGAGAAGTCTCAATAGAAATGCATAGTCTTGTTAATATCAAGATTTAATTTCTATTGGTAATTTGATGCTATAAACATGCCTCCCCCCACGATTATCAAGGACCTCAAAACAGGCAAAGCTGGCTATGGATATCAGGTAGCGTAAAGAGAGATTGGATGAAGGGATATAATTGTATTCATTGTCGAAATTCCACTGTTGATAACTAAAATGCCCATGACTTTATTATAATCAGTTTAAATTACATGCCCTAACTGGAAAGTACCAGGACTTGCCACCAACAGAATTGTGACTTTTTTGTCCCGAGAGGCAAAATTAGGATATCTTAAACGTGATAATAAAGTTTATTTTCTTTGATTATTTTTATCTAAATATCTTTAAAATGTTATAGTACGGCTTATTAGAGGGTAATTTGTATAAAGTATACAACATCAATAAGAATCCACACAAATTGTTTCAAAGGAACTCCAAAAAGACCCACCATTTACATACCATATGCTAAACCTGCCTAGGTCCCTTGCAGCTTGAAAGGACTTGCATGGGTTCGAAGAGTCCAAGGCCTCTTAGTTCTTGAATATGTAACGGCTAATGCCTTCGACTTCTGCGCATTGTGTGCTTCAGCATGCGCTGACCCTGCTTTGTCATTTTACGTGACCTACCACTTCGTGGATGAGTTGCTGTTGTTCCCAGTTGCTTTCACTTTGTTATAATACTACTAACAGTAGACCATGGAATATTTAGTAGCATGGAAATTTCAGAGATGGCAACCTATCACGTTGCCACGCTTGAATTCACTGAGCTCCTGAGAGCGACCAATTCTTTCACAAATGTTTGTAGAAGTAATCTGCATGCCTAGGTACTTGATTTCATAGATCTGTGGCCATGGAGGTGATTGGAACACCTGAATTTAATGATTTGGAGGGGTGTCCCAATGCTTTTGGCAGTATAGTGTACATTGTATTTAATATATGGGTATTTATTTATAGCAATGACCTACCGGGCTAAAAATAATAAAAAATATATTAGAGATTTGAATGATTACAAAGATAATGTTGTTTTCAAGTGGCAATTAGATAGACTCAACAATTGCATAAGATTGTCTCTGCACTCCCCATTCCCCAAAGGTTGGGATAGAGATGGGGAGTTTATCAACCTCTCCCAAGAGGTTACAATCAGGAGGGAAGATTTCAGCATTCACTCTACAGGGATTATCATTCTGGAGGTGGGAGTAGATTTGATAAGAATTATTCTTTGACTGATCAAGGGAATACTTATACCCACCATCCACAGAGAACATATAGTCTTAGTAGGAATGGGGAATGGTGCTACCCCCCTAGAAGTAAAGGACGGGTGAATACCAGTAACCGCAGGAACCCGCCTCCACAGGGGTACAATGTAGGGACCTACAATAGGTTTGCTCCATTGGGGGGTAATGAAAGGGCCATGGAGTAAAGGGTTAGTAGAAGTCACCCATTGTCTTCTCCAGGCAATTTTAGACATCAGAGGAATCCAGATGGAGGTGTTGGGAATCACAATCAGGGTTTTCATTTGGCTACAAAGATGGGACACAAAAGAGGCATAGACAAAAAAGGGAGCAGAAGGGGGAGGCGTTTACACTCCAAAAGAAAGGAGAATGTAGATAGCAGTGGTATCATTAATCTTAGCGGTAAAACTTTGACCAAGGAGGAGTTCACTCTCAATAGGGGTTTGAAATTTGCCCTCCCCGCAATTTTAAATAAATTTCAAACATTCAATGACATCCAGAAATATACACGGAAGCTTAACATTAAGAAATACCTCACCAACCAATCCTGTAAGAAATCAGTCATGTATCTCTTCGCAATTTGTTCATTCTAACCTATCTAATGCTTCTTTATTTAATCCCCCTGGTAATGTATCTTCTAGTATTCAGTTTTTCAGGATTTGGTCTTAAAAAACCTTGAGTCAGCTAGGATTAAAAATGTCAAGCCTCATAAAGATATCAGTATAGGAATGGAAAAACTTTGCACTAGGAAAGACATAGCTATTCGCCCCGCGGATAAAGGAGGTGCTATTGTCATTCTTGATAAGATAGCATGTGACAATGAAACGGCCAGGTTATTATCAGATATATATTCTGTACCGGTTAATCCTATTAGGCTGATTTATTAGTTAATAGGGTGTTATTACCTCTTTATATCACTACCATTGGGTGGTGCTGTGATCTATTTGCATATTTATTTATTTTTTTGTTTACAGACGATTTTATTGTACATGAGTAGACAGTAAAACAACAGCACACTTTAAAAGTGATATTGTCAGCAAAAACAAGGCACTTTTGAAAAGTACAATACATAAAAGTATATTAACATAACAAAGAAGATAAGAAAAAAAGAGGAAGTTACAAGTGCATGAAGTACGTAAACGACAAAGTAGGTTAGGTGATACACCTGTCAATAGCACATGCCAACCAACTTTTACTGGGGATGTTATTAAGCATGTAATAAGTGTCTGCAATCTCTCCATGACTCCCATTTTTTATCGTATAAGTGCATCTTATCCAGTAGGGTATAATGAATACGTTCCATAAGCATTACAGTGTCAATTCTGTGTAAAACGGAGTCCAAGGGTACAACATTGGACCTCCAATGTAGGGCAATAGACCATAAAGTGGCAATACATAATGTGTGTATCAATCTCAGATTGGCATCAGAGACCCCTGGGATATGGGCCCCCAATAAACAGGTCTGCATGGACAATCGTATCGGGGCACCCGACAATAAGGCAGCGACCTCAGAAATCCTACGCCAGATCAAAGATATGGTCGGGCAATCCCAAAATATATGAATCAAAGTACCCGTGCAGTCACAGCCCCGAAAACATAGAGGGGACGTTTGCGGAAACAGTACATGTAGTCTTGACGGGGTATAATACCATCTGGTTAGAACTTTAAGGGCCGTCTCACGAACCGAAAGAGATCTAGAGCTCTTGCATATATTATCCACCATGGAATCCCAATCCTCATCTGAAAAAGTGATGCCACAATCCTCCTCCCATTTTCGTCTGTACAAAGGGGGAGCATGAAAAAGACAGATCAAAAATTGGTGATAAATATTTGAGATAAGACCCCTACCCCTGGAAGAGTCACGGCTGATACGTTCAAAAAAGGAAATCGGAGAGGATGGGGTAAGGCCAAAGTGCGCCTTAAAAAAGTGCCTAATCTGTCTATAACGAAGGTACTCACGAAGAGGAACATCAAATAACACGTGCAGCATATCAAAGGTAATATAAGATCCTCCTCTTTGGAAATCAGATAATCTGATAAAAGATCGATCATACCACCAACGAAATATATGAGGGGAAGAAAAGGCTACAACAAAAGTAGGATCCCCAAAAAATGACACACCTGGGGGAATAGGAGAGACTAAACCCAATTTAGATTTGTGTTTGGACCAAAGCGTCAGTGAGTGAGTCACTATGGAGTTATGAAAAACAGTCGATCGGGGGGAGATGTTAGACCATAAAATTCCCGGTAAATAAAAAGGACGTATAGACTGAGACTCTAACTTGATCCACGGGATTTGAGAGTTAATAGTAGCCCATTGTGACAATTGCGCAAAACGAGCCGAGAGATAATATAGCCAAAAGTTAGGAAGAACGAGACCACCCGACTGTTGTGAGCGATACAAAATGGATGAGGCAAAACGTGGATGTTTATTTCCCCAAATAAAATTATTAATAGTCCGCTGAAAATGATCCAAAAACGTTTTTGAGACCGGAACTGGAAGTGCTCTAAAAAGATAAAGCAATTTGGGCAAAATATTCATTTTAACCGCCGTGACTCTACCCAGAAAGGAGATATGATAACCGTGCCAGATCTTCAGTAGAGTAGAGAGACGCGATACACATGGTGGATAATTAGCCGCAAATATATCCGAGTATCTGGGAGTGAGGTTAATCCCCAGATAGGATATCCTGTCCTTGACCCAGCGAAATGGGAAAGAACTACGGAGAGATGCACTTAGGGAGTCAGGAACATTAACAGGCATGACCACAGATTTGGTAAAATTAACGGTGAGACCTGACACTTTGGCAAAATCGTTCAATACAGCACACAAGTTAGGTAAAGAAGTCAGCGGGTTAGTAATAAAAAGCATAACATGATCAGCATACATGCTCAGCTTAAAATGTGAAACTAATAATGAATAGCCAGAAGTATCCGAATGTGATTTAATCGCCAATGCCAAAGGTTTCAACACCAGCGCAAATAAAAGGGGTGAAAGAGGACAGCCCTGACGGGTACCTCTACCCAATGTAAAGAAGTCAGAGTTACAGCCAGGAAGCCTAATTCTCGTTTTAGGAGAGTCATACAGGGTATGTATGCCTGCCAAAAACCCCTCACTGAAGCCCATTTTCTGTAGCAAGGAGAACAAGTAGGGCCAAAGAACACTATCAAAGGCCTTGTTTATATCCAAACTCATCAACAGAACCTCTTTGGAATGTAAATTGGCATCTTGAATAACATTTAGAGTGAGACGAATGTTATCAGTAATAAATCTATCGGGAATAAAACCCGACTGGTCTGGAGAAACCAAAGAGGAGATGATAGGGGCCAACCGGTCCGCCAAAATACGGCTAAATATCTTTAGATCATTATTCATGACTGAGATTGGTCTATAGTTTTGTGGCAAACAGTGGTCCTTCTGTGGCTTGGGTATTAGAGACATGTTAGCCAATAACATCTCCTCAGGGAACTTACCCCCCTGCAAAACATCATTAAATAAAGTTATCAAGTATGGAGCCAATGTAGAGGCAAAATGTTTATAATAGCTAGCGGTAAATCCGTCAGGACCCGGCGCAGTAGAGCGCTTGAGCACGCCTATCGCACATGTTATTTCCTCTAAAGTACAGGGGGCATTAAGAGTGACAATCTGAGAGGGTGTAAGGGCAGGGAGGGGTATAGAGTCCAGCCAAGAGTCCGACAGAGGGACAGAATCCGACTGCGGAGGAGCTAGTAGTTTAGAATAAAAATGTTCGAAAATACCCAAGACTTCCTGAGGTAGAGATGAGATAGCACCCGAATTTGTGCGTAATTTATACACGTGTGGGGGGCGCAGAGAGTGGTTCAACTTCCTTGCGAACATGGTAGATGCCGAGTTACTATGTAATAGGAATGAGGCCTTCGACCAGCGAAGGGCCTTTTCAGTTTTTTGGGAAAGCAGGGCATTCAGTTCCAAGCGCTTTTGGGACAGTAGCTGTTTATTAAGTAGAGATGGATTAGCGACATGGCTTCTATAGTGTGCTTCTAATTCTCGGGTTAGAAGTAGTATTTGCTGCCAACGTTTTCTATTTCTGGATGAGGCCATGGAGATAAGTCGGCCTCGTAGGACCGCCTTGTGGGCTACCCAGAGTGTGGCTGGGGAAATATCAGGGGTTAAATTAGATTGAAAATATTCCTGAATAGATGTAACCACTTCCTGGCGAGAGTCAATATCGGTTAGCATAGAGTCATTAAGTCTCCAAGAGAAGGGAGTAGGTGCCAATCCCACAAATGTGATAGATAAGGCCACAATGCTGTGATCCGACCAGGGGCTCAAATGAATGCAAGCTACCCTAGAATTAGCTAGTAAAATCGGGGTACAATACATATAGTCTAATCTAGCATAAGAGTCATGTGGGTGGGAATAAAATGTGTAATCCCTGGCTCCGGTGTTGTGCGCTCTCCAGGCATCCACCAACTGGAGGGTATCTAATTTCTTAGTAAGGGATTTTGGGAAAGCCTGGGAAGAATGCGAAGGGGAACAACGGTCCAAAAGAGGATTTGCCACTAGATTAAAATCCCCACCCACCAAGAGATGAGGAGACAAAAACCTATCCAGAGTACCAAAAAATTTTGAAAAAAAGGTAGCTTGTGCTGAATTCGGCGCATATACATTAGCAATAGTAAGTTCTCGACCTGAAAGGGTGCCTTTAAGAATGATAAACCTACTGTCCGGATCACGATACACATGTTGAACCTCAAAGGGGAATGAGTTATGTAGAAAGATGGCTACGCCCCTACTCTTGGAGGAATGCAGGGTATAATACCCCTGCCTATAAGATCTATGAAAATATGTCGGGTGTTTTGCAGCTGCAAAATGTGTTTCCTGTAATAAGATAATCTTGGCTCCCAGTCGTTTATATTGAAGAAAGGCCGTTTTGCGCTTGTTTGGCGAATTGAAACCCTGGACATTATGTGAAATACATTGAATTACCATAGTAAACAGAGCTTATTACTATCATCATAAAAGTACACATTACAAGGATATCCCCTAAAATTAATTGGCTAGACATAGAAATCCGCAGGTCTATAGCAGACAGACGTACAGGTGGCAGAACCAGCCCAGGGGACCCCCCGGCCCCAACATGGGGGCCATGATGTCCACAGACCGACACAACACCATCCTCATGCACTAAAGTGTTGAAAAAAAAGAAGACAAAAAACAATAGAGAGGAGAGTTGAAGAGCTCCTACAAATAAAAGGGTAACTGAAGAACATGGATCAGGCTGAAAATTTGTCATACCTGATAAAACAAAAAGTTCAAATATTAAGGGGCCAAATGGGCCCAAACCCTGTCTCCCTAAAACATGGAAAACGGAACTGCCACCCCTCAATCGGGCGGCGACACTTCCGGCCATGTCAGGAGGCAGGGTGGGGTAACGTGTCAAAGAGTTGTGAAACCATAAACCAATGGGCGCAATTAAGAGGGACCAAAGACCCTTGTTATACCTTGATTCGTCCAGCTATCAATGCAAGGCACACACATTACTCAGGATTATAAAATTAACATAGCAGTAACCATAGAAATACACATCCTGACAGCGTAAGATGTTAGAAACAAAATCCCTGTGTCTCAATTCTCGGTAAAGTCATAAAAGACAATAGGCAAGACCAAGGATTGTCAAACAATAGGTAATAGGCAAGTGAGAATGGACCTGTCAACCCGGATCCTGTCTGACTCTCCTTCTATCTCTCCGTGGAGATGGGGTATGCCAAATGGGAGAGACCCGAGGGGTGGAGGGTGGACGTTGAGGTGATGGGGCATCCGCTAGGCCCAGTTTGGCCAAGATTGCTCTACCTTCAGAAGGGGATGTAGCTATATATGTGCTCCCATTATGTGGAACAATCAACTTAAAGGGAAAGCCCCATTTGTAGCGGATACGAGCTGAGAACAGGACCGTTGTGACTTCTTTCATTTTTCTACGCTTCTCCAACGTGGCCGGGGAAACATCCGGAAAGATTTGTAAGACCGAGCCTTCAAAGGAGATCGTAGGGGTATTGCGAGCAGCTCTGAGTGTTTCCTCTTTGGTCAAAAAGTCCCTCATGCACAGGACAATATCCCTAGGTGGCTTGTCAGTAGGAGGTTTAGGACGCAGGGCTCTATGGATGCGGTCACAGGCAAAAGACCCAGGGTCACGATCCGGGAGGAGTGATTGAAATAATTTGGTCACGATTAAGGAGAGGTCAGACATAGACTCCGGGATTCCCCTGATTCGCAGATTATTCCTGCGATTGCGATTATCAAGGTCCTCTACCTGCGCCTGTAGTTGAAAAAAGGCCGTTTGTAAATGATCATGCTCTCTGGAAAGTTCACCATAGGCCAGGCTAAGTTCATCGTGTTTGGTTTCTAAGTGGTCTGTCCTGGAACCTAATGTGGCTATTTCCTGAGAGAGAACATTAGTGCTTTTATGCAATTCTGATTGAAATTTGGTGGCTAGTTTGGCGTACATAGATTCCAAGCAGGACTCCAAGTCTCCTTTTGTAAGTTGCTGTGTATTTTCACTGACCAAGGCCGATAAGGGAGCAGTGGTATCCTGTGTGGGATCGGACAGGGATGCTCGCTCTGTATTGACTGGAGACATGTTACAAAGCTCGTGTGCCTTAAGTAGGTATGTCGTGAGGGACTTCTGGGCTTGTCCCTTTTTTTTCTTTGTGGACGGCATACAGGGAGTCTCCTGGGGGTGATCAACTGAAAATAGGATAATGAATGGAGATTATAACCCCAGGGGACCTATAACGCCCATAATAGGTTTAGGATTGTAGTTACATGAATGCGGTTAGATCCATCTGCGAGAACATTATATTGTAAAGATATTTAGCAAGCCATGGAAGGGTAGAGAGGACATAGATCACAGTGACACGCAGATATAGCACACCGGAGCAGGATGATGGCACCAGATCCCAACCTAGGACACAAGAGGGACAAGTGGGAAGCAGAGGACCTCCAACACCAAGCACAGGGCCCTCCAGGGAGACACTCCACGGGGCAATATTAAGGCCCCAGTAGGCCTCTGAGCCCAACAGGGGCTGTGGTTACGGGAGATGGCAGGCTCCGGGGTCAGCAACGTGAGGCCCACTCCCCAAGTCACTGTGGGGGGAGCTAATGACAAGAGGGCACCCGCATCCCCCACTCACTGTGACCAGATGGAGGCTCCAGGCAGATGATGTAGGCCGCAGATGCCACCGCGGGAAGCAGCAAGGCTCAGCGGCGTCTCTCCCCCAGTCCCAGCAATGCAGAGGGCGCCGCAGATGTCCCCAGGCGATCTCCCACAGCCCGGATGGCAGCAGGTGCGGATGGGAGAGCTGATGGGTGGCGCCGGAGCCCCGGCCCACGCGGCCGCACCAGGCCGCGGACGTCAGCCGCCATGAGGGGCGGAAATATCACCCGGGTTCCGACTCCCCGGGATCGGGGATACTACCCGGGTCCTCCGCCGTCACTCCGTGATCCGCTGCCGCACGGATGGCAGCGGATTTAGAAGCTTGGCACCGGAGCTCCGGATTATGCGGCCGCTCCGGTCGCCATCTTGGACACGCCCCCCTATTTGCATATTTATGGCCACATATTACTATTTTAATTGTTATGTTGCTTGCCATTTGTTATTTCAACATTAGATGGCACCACATCACACTTCCATCTTCCAATTGATCAACTGGCATATTAGTTTGCAGGTGTGTCTATCTTTCCCCTGCAATTTGTAACCAATGGTGGAGATCCTCTGAGGCTTTAGGTCCTATATAAAGAGCATGGTGGGGCGTGTGTACGTGCCCCTGATGATGTTATTTGTGATGAAACGCATAGGGTGGAGCCACATACACACGCTATCATGCATTAGCAACCGGCCGGTGGCCATTTTGGATGCTGGAAGGATTCGATCTTTTGTTTGTACATGCTTATCCATGTCTACTATCATGTGAGTGCAAATTTATTTTAATAAAAAAAATGTTATTGATGATTTCACACTATGTGGAGCAATCTTTTTTTGCATGCTTAATGCCACGAGTTTTGGTCCCATATCTATCTGGAGCAGATAAAGCCACCCTAAATAGGGATTGCTGTAGGAGGACCTTCCATTTATGTCTCTTGGGGGATTCAGAGAAAGTTTCCTCCTGCTAGCCTTCTGGTTGTTATACAACAAAAGCGTGATTGACCACTCTTAGCAGGGGGTCATACGTTTCTGGTAAACTATGAATTCTTGTACTGTACCGCGCGAGGGGAGGGGCGGTGACGTTATCACGCATCCACAGAGGAAGGGCGAGTATATTTACTGAAAGCAAACACACCAGCCAGGCTGTCTGAAGCACGATCTGGATACATTGTATGCAAAGCGCTATTTACATTTACACAATGTGAGTGGGAGATCAAAGAGCAATAAATCACTTATATCCCGGATAAGACACTATGTTTCTTTTCCCTTCTCTGCATGTTCCGTATATGGAGGAATAAACAAAGCAGCCAGTGAAGAAAGCACAATTGAGAAGGCTGAGCTGAGGAGAGAGGAGAGGAGACAGGAGGAAGAGGTTCAAGCTGCGAACACAGACTCATCACATTAACTAAATTGAATAACAACACCATCTCAAATTCAAAGAAATTAATTGACATTCCCATTTTTTATTAATGTTTTATTAATGTTTTATTAATTTTATTCACATAGAATTGACATTCCAATTTTTCATTAATTTTTTATTAATATTTGTTATAATCACATATAATTTTTTAATTCACATTTATAAATGAATTTATGTTAATTGTATATTTAAGCACCATAGAAGTAAGTAATGATTGGATTATAGGTGGTATATTAAGAAATTCACACAATCAAAAAAGGTCAATCACAAAAGGTTGATAATATTGGAGCGCGGTACAGTACAAGAATTCATAGTTTATATTTATACACCTAGAGAGGGTGTAATTAGTGCCTAGCAATCTAATATTTAATAAATATTCACTTAAGCACACAATTAACACTAATAATAGAGTAAGTTAACTCCTGGTGGCTCACAAAAAACTATTCTATTAAAATACGTTTCTGGTAAGCCTTGCATGCGAGTGGTTGGTGACACATCAGCTATCCTTGGGATTTTCCTGTTTCATCACGGCCTTTGGGGACTATTTTCTTTTGATTTGCTATTCCATGTTGGACATTTTGAATTATCACTATTTAGGTATTTCATATTTTTATATAAACGCTGCACTTTATGCACAGTATTTACGGGTAAAAAAGATTGTTGAAAATTCATTGGAACTAAGGATTTTGATCTTTAGGATTCAATCATATTTCCAATTTTATCTTTTGGATTATAAAAGATTCCAAGGCCTGCTTAATAATTAATGTCCAAGTTTCTCAAGAACCAATTTCATGTAACCTTATGTACCCTATTAAATACTATCACTGCAGGGATGGGGGGGCTAAACCCACATTTTTTTCACTGTATTACCTATTGATTTAAATATTTAATACATCTAGACACCACTGAATAGTGTTTACAATCCCTTTAAAAACCAAATTAGATGTTTCCTCTTGTATATCAGAGACTACAAAGTATCACTGTTTTAATGTTGTTGCTGTTATTCTTTTTCTTCTTTTCATGCTAAGCATTTGATCTTCCTTTTTCAACATCAAAAGTTTTATTTGAAAACTTAAAAAAAAGAACAAAGTTTTAGGGACTTTAAATGAAAACTATAGTTAATTTTCAGCGAATACACATTTAAAACATAATTGAAAATTCGCCTGAATTTTTACCTGATCATATTTTTGCTTTTTTATGTTATATCCGTGGATGTATAAATATTCTGACTATTGTTTTTCAAATATGTTTTACAAACTCGCAAATGCACTCTGTACTGATCATCTGGTTATTAGAAAATACAACTAACATTTCCTGCTTGAAAGGCATGTATAGTGATTTTGTACATACGGTGCGAAAAAAAATTATTTGATCCCCTGCAGATTTTGTAAGTTTGCCCACTAACAAAGAAATGAAGAGTCTATAATTTGTATCATAGGTGTATTTTAAACTATAGAAGCAGAATATCAACCAAACATACTGAAAAAACACATGATACAATTGTTATAAATTGAGTTGCAGTTCAGTGAGTAAAATAAGTATTTGATTCCCTATCAACCCACAATAATTCTGGCTTCCACAGACTGGCTATGTGCTCATGTGGTACACAGATTAGTCCTGTCAATTTAAGAAAGTCTCCTAATAACAACTCATTATGTGTATAAGACACCTGTCCGCAGAATCTCTTTGGGCACCACCATGGGCAAGACTAAAGAGCTGTCAAAGGATGTCAGGGACAAGATAGTAGATCTGCACAAGGCTGGAATGGGCTACAAGACCATCAGCAAGAAGCTTGGTGAGACGGAGACAACTGTTGGAGCGATTATTTGCAAATGGAAGAAATACAAAATAACCATCGCCCTCGGTCTGGAGCTCCATGCAATATTTCGCCTCATGGAGTAAGGATGATCATGAGAAAAGTGAGGTATCAGCCCAGAACCAAACGGGAGGAGCTTGTGAATGATCTCAAGGCAGTTGGGACCACAGTCACCAAACAAACCATTGGTAACACAATACGCCACCATGAACTGATATCCTGCAGCGCCCGTAAGGTCCCTCTCCTCATGTACAGGCCCATCTGAAGCTTGCTAATACACATATAAATGATTCAGAGAAGGATTAGGAGAAAGTGCTGTGGTCAGATGAGACCAAAATTGAGCTCTTTGTTATTAACTCGACTCACCGTGTTTGGAGGAAGAAAAATGTTGACAATGACCCTAAGAACACCATCCCTACAGTTAAGAGGTAGAAACAATATGCTTTTGGGCTGTTTCTCTGCTGAAAGTACAGGCTGACTTTGCCATATTGAGGGTCAATTGGATGGGGCTATGTATTGTTAAATCTTGAATGAGAACCTTCTTACATCAGCGAGAATACTGAAGATGGGTCGTGGATGGATCTTCCAGCATGACCATGGCCCAAAAAATCCTGCAAAGACAGCAAAGGAATGGCTCAAGAAGAAGCACATTAAGGTCATGGAGTGACCTACGCAGTCTCCAGACCTTAATCCTATAGAAAATGTATGGAGGGAGCTGAAACTTTGAGTTGCCAGGTGACAGCCTAGAAACCAGAAGGATTTAGAGAAGATCTGTAAAGAAGAGTGGACCAAAATCCCTCCTGGGATGTGTGCAAACCAACCAGTGGTAACCAACTACAAGAAACGTCTTACCTTTGTGCTTATCAACAAGAGTTTCCCCACCAAACTATCATGTTTTGTTTGGGGATAAAATACTTATTTTACTCACTGAACTGCAATTCAATTTATAACATTTGTATCATGTGTTTTTTCTGGTTGCTGCTATTCTGTCTCTATCATTTAAAAAACACTGTAATGCTTTCTAAGGCTCCATTCACACCTAAGCACTTTTTACTCCAAACGCATTTTTATTGAGAGTATATTTAGTTGACAATTGAACCATAAAATGTACAAACAAAGGCCCCAAGACGGGGTGTTTAACAATACATACAATCTCAGGAAAATGTAACAAAAAGAAATACAAGAAAGATTGAGAACATTGCAACTCTGTGTAGAACTAATGCTCTAAATGAATAGGAAATTATGACACTGACACTCAAAACCTGTAGCAATCCTATCAGACATAAAGGAGAAACATGTAGTTGAACTTGTGTAACCTCGATATTGTAACTGCTCAGTTTCAAGAGTTCGCTAAACACATTCTACAGGAAGGGTGAAGGGTGAATGTAGACTGTGTTGCAAGTGATCATGCAGAAACAATTGAGTACTGTCCGTGATACTTTTTTATTTGCACTAACATACAATTTTGAGGACAAGCTTTCGGGGAATGTCCCCTTCTTCAGGTCAAAGCAATACTGATCACAATGTTTTAGCAGAATGTTGAAAGAGATGAAGGGGAAGGGAAGTGATCATGCAAAATGCTAGATAATACAATTATGGAATGTAGTCCCGAATGGAGAGGGGTGGTTCTGGTTGGTTTGAGGAGGGCATCATGGTACGAACGCAGTGTGTTACGTAAAGTCCACAGTGGCCATTGGGGTCCTCCTAATTGCTCCATCATGTCCGGGGATTGGGCCTTGTGACTATAAAGGGTGGGAGGAGGGAGAGAAAAAAAAGGGTGGGGGAGAGGGGGTGGCTAAGAGGTAGGAAGAGGGTTGAGGGAATAGTAAGAGTTGAGGTATGGGGTTTGTAAAGGAGAGTGGAATATAGGATCTCTGGGGGAGATTGCCAGTCATACCATCTGCTTCTTTCGCCTCCCCTTGAGGTCAGGTTCATTTTATCAGGCAACAAACTTGTCACTGGGTATGATTGAGAATGTAAAGAATATAAGCTGGGTAATGAGTGGGGAAGCATATTCTGGGTATGCAGCTTGCGACTGCGCAAGTCGGTATGTTGTGATCTTAAACAGGGGGGGAGGAAGAATCTCTCATTATTTGGCGGTAAGTATCCAAATCTTGAAAGTGGAGCCAGCAAGCCCACGTTTTGCTAAACCTTGCAGAATAATCCTTTGCTATGTTAATGAGCTCTTCCATCTCTGCCACTTTGTTTAGTCGAGTGAACCATTCCTGGATGGAAGGGGTTGCGGGTGGAGCGCCAATGAACAGGTATGCATAGCTTAGCCATATTCATCATATGCATTGCGAGTGACTTAAAATGGGCTTTAGATGAGAGTGACAAGTGATGAAGCAAGAATTGCGCTGAACAGTAGTCGAAAGTATAGGTCATCACGTGAGAAATGATTGAGTGTACCTTAAGCCAAAAGGAATATAGCAATGAGCACTCACACCTAAGCACTTTGTAACTCGAAGTTTGAAGTTTCAAGACACTCAACAAGCAAAATCCCATTATTTCCAATGGCCCCTGTGCACAACTGAATATTTTGTCACTGTAGCAAAATATCTGTTGCTCAAAAAGGTTTGTGAGCTTCTTTTAGGCAGCTTGTTTGCAAGTGTTTTTGGCCCCATAGTCTTCACTTGGAATGCCTAAAAGATGCCCGACATGAGCATTTTATGAGCATTTTTTACTCACTTTCCATCCAAACAGCAGCTCTCCACCCTTGATCTCCTCCTCCTAGTGCTTTATATTGGTTAAAATAAAAACACCTGAAGCTTGAATATACATGTAAAACACTTGCAATATATTTCTAAAACATTTTTATACACTTGCAAAACTCTCACATAGGAATGCCTGAAAATCACACTGCTTAGATTTGAATGCATCCAGGGGCGGACTGACCATTTGGAAACTCGGGCAGGGTCAGTAGGGGGCCCCATGAGATGCAACTAGTACCTTTTTCATAGGCTTTTTTGAGTTTGGGCAAGGACACAGGGGCCCCATGATCCCCTATTGCCTGGGGGCCCCATGAGTTGTCAGTCCGCCCCTGCTCCACACTGAGTTCACTATATGAACCACTGATGTATTTATGCATGTTGATCATATCCCCCCTTAATCTCCTCTTCTCAAGAGAGAATAAATTCAGTTCCTCTAATCTTTCCTCATAGCTGATCTCCTCCATGCTTCGTATCAGTTTGGTTGCCCTTCTCTGTACTTTCTCCAGTTCCCCAATGTTCTTTTTATGAATTGGTGCCCAAAACTGAACTGCATATTCCAGATGAGGTCTTACTAATGATTTGTACCGGGGTAATATGATATCTCTCTCTCTGGAATCTATACTTCTTTTAATACAAGCGAGGATTTTGTGTGCTTTAGAAACAGCAGCTTGGCATTGCATGCCATTATTAACCCCTTCACGCTGGCGCCTCCCGGCCCTTTCAGGGTTTCAGAAGCCTGGAGGTGGGGCGGGGTTTAGGGTCATGTGACACGCCGTCACGGCGGTCACATGATCGGGAAAGGTCCCAATCAAAAGAGGAGATCGGGACCTTTCTGTGAGCACTGGACATGTGTGCTGGGAGCGCGCAGGGTGAGCGCTTTCAGCACATATGTTCTTTTTTAATAGAATGCAAATGTGCGGCTGCTCGGCGTCTAGGCCCTGACACCAGGAGGCTGCAAATTTGCGTTTGGCCGGCGTGAAGAGGTTAAGCTTGTGATCTACAAGAACTCCCAGATCCTTCTCCACCATTGATTCCCCCAGTTGTACCCCCCCAGTATGTATGATGTATGCATATTCTTAGTCCCCAAGTGCATAACCTTACATTTATCAACATTAACCACTTGATGTCCAGACACTTTCACCCCCTTCCTGTGCAGGCCAATTTTCAGCTATCACACTTTGAATGACAATTGCGTGGTCATGCAACACTGTACCCATATGAATTTGTTTACATTTTTTTGAGACAGATAAAACTTTATGTTGGTAGTATTTATTCACCACTGGGACTTTACCTTACACATTAGCTGTGTGTGGGGAACTGTGTCAAATGCTTTTGCAAAATCCAAGTATACCACATCCACCGCCACCCCTCTGTCCAAGGTTTTGCTCACCTCCTCATAAAAAGAAATCAAATTTGTTTGACAACTTCTGTCTTTCATGAATCCATGCTGTCTGTTGCTTAAAATATTTTTTTTCCAGCAAGAACTCATCTATGTGGTCTTTTATTAAACTCTTCAGTATCTTCCCAACTATAGAAGTTAAACTAACAGGTCTATAATTACTTGGTAAAGATTTTGACCCCTTTTTAAATATTGGCACCACCTTGGCCTTACGCCAATCCAATGGTACTATGCCAGTCATTAAAGAGTCCCTAAAAATTAGAAACAATGGCTTTGAAATAACACAGCTCAATTCTAAGCTCTAGAGCAGACATCACTAAATGGCGGACCGCGGTCTGGATCCGGACCGAGTTACTGTCCCATTTGGAACGGCCTCAGTCCCGCCATTTAAGAGCCGGCTCTTCCACTCAGCTGCCGTCACTTCTGTCATCCTCATCCAGCTGACATCGGAGGCAGGACAGCTCCGGATGGACGGCAGGAAGCACATCAGTATACAGCTGAAAACAAAGCAGGACAGCTCCGGATGGACAGCGGGAGGCACGTCAGTATACAGCTGACATCGGAAGCAGAACAGCTCCAGATGGAGGTAGTCTAGAACGGACAATGGAGGCTCCAGAGAGAGGACGGGAACTGTCACATTAACATTTCAAGTTAAACAGCAGATGATTGATTGCAAGAAACCAATCACCTGCTGGTTACCAGGAAAAGTTGTGCACCTCCCACAGTTCATCTGGAGCTGTTCTGCCTCTGATGTCAGCTGTATACTGATGTGCCTCCCACCTTCTGCCCTTTGTAGGTAGGAGATGAAAGGGAACTACAGTCACTGCTGTGAAGGATTTGCGGAAAGCTGAGGATGATGTGAAAGGGGGCAGAGGACAGGAATCTGGAGGAGAAGGGGGTGATATAAAGGGAAGGAACTGAGGACAGGAATGGGGGCGAGTGAGGACAGGAATGTGAAGGGGGTGAAGACAGGAATTTAAAGGAGGAGACTGAAATAAAGGGGGGCAGAGGACAGAAACCTGAAACAGGAGGTGGGGGGTATACAAAGGGGGGTGGGTATGACAGGGATGTGAAGGGGTTGATATGAAACAGGGCTGAGGACACTAATGTGAAGGAGCAGAGGGCTGATATAAGGGAGGCAGAGAACAGGAATGTGAAGGTGGGGTGATATTAATGGGGACAGTGATGCGAAGGGGTGATCTTGATGTAAAAGGTATGGAACTGTGATGTAAAGGGGGGGGGAGATCTGAGGCTAGGTTTACATCATTGTTAGCTATGTTCTGTGTGTAGGCAGCCTATTTCAATGGGATGTCTTACATGCAGAAATGCAAAAAAAAGAAATCCCTGACCCTTTTTTTAAATTGTGCTGCATGTGCGGAATTTGCTGATGTTTCAAGGTACCATTAAGAATCAAACACACAATTCAGACTTCAGCTGGAAGAAAATGCTAGTGACTGGCCCTCCGTGTATTTTAATGCAATACTCCTGCTCTAGAGCAACTGCACTTTGCAAAGTGCACAGTCTATTTGCCTTTAGTAAATCAACCCCAATGTCCCACCTCCTCCACAATTTTGTTAGCCTATGACTATGATGGGCTGCTTTGCTGAGCATTAGGAATGTGTGGAAGGAGGGAGGTTACATAGCTTTCATATAGCAAAGCTTCATTCAGCATTTAGAGATGTAGCATTTAGAAAGTTGACTGTAGATCCCTTTTGTGAATATTTGGGTTCAATGTACCTTATTTATAATTGTTTTATTTATTACAAGTACAGAAATAGCGCCACCAATTGCCATTTACTGCATGTTGTGCATTCACAGCACTCCCTGCCCTTAAGGAGCTTACAATACCTAAACCAACAGTTCCTAACTCACATTCATGCATACACATACTAAAGCCAAAGTAGACAGATGCCAATTAGACTACCGGCATGTTTTTCGAGTGTGGGAGGATGCCAGAGTACCAGGAGGAAGTCTGGGCAGGGCCATGGAGAACATGCAAATTCCAAACAGGAGGTACTTTGGTTGGTATTCATACAGACAACCCTAGTGCTGCCAGGTAGAAGTGTTAACCACTTAGCCACTGTGTTGTTCCAGCTTTATATAACATTAAACGATTTGATTCCTGAGTTTATCATGCATTTCTTTATTTTTTTGTACCTGTTTTTACCATTTGAAAACTTGTATTAAAAAATTGTATTTCTAAAAAAATCAAAGTGATAATTCTGGGTTAGTGCACATTTCACCTTTGCTAGTCAATAGGTACAGTTATAGCAAGGCATCTGGGATTCCTGGAGCTGGAAAGAAAAGCTCCTAAAGATCAATACTAGTTTATAACTAACAGTTTTGGGACTTGCCCTTTTCAAGATTTAATTCTTTTTGTCTGGTGAATAGACATTTGTATTATAAAAAATATGAAGAGGAAAAAATAAAACTCTCAGTAGGAATGTTTCAAATTGACAAGAAAAGGATTACTGAATTATGAGTGGGTAACATCTAAAGCCAGTATAAGTACAGTTACAATATTTAAAAGCCCTTAATAAACACTTAGCAAAGCAGAAAATACCTATTTAGCTGCTGGTTCACAAACCATTTCTGAAGCTCAGTGGGGAAAGTTTAAAAGTCAGAACTAAAGTAATTTAAATTGAGCTGTCGTATTATAGTCTCTTGCTTCCAGCAGTTCAGGTGCTGTGCAGAGACAAAAGGAACACTTTCTAAAGTAACTTGAAGGATTTTCAAAAGTTCTAGATTTATTTGTATTTTCACAGAAATATTTACATAATTGACCGTGTGCAAATTAGAATACTTTCTCTAACTTGCTTAATAAATAATTTAAAATAAAGTTGTGCAGACCAATGTTTTTCATTCCATGGTCTGTGACCCAACAGCTGTCTACAGATGGCCTGTTCTAAGAAAGTTCTATGGCCATACCTGCCATACCTGCCAGGCACAAACCAAAATTATTTTAAATATGAATATTAACCTTTTTTTGAGCGTTTTCATTTTTAATTTACATATTTCTATATCTCACACAATTATTATTGAAATAATATTGCATAAAAGAAGAATTAAAGTATAAATAGTTGACAGAATTAAACATATATTGATTAGTATTTTTAATAAAAATCAATTTTAAACAATAATATTATGTGCCATAAATCAAAGACTAATCAACACAAAAGGGATGGGGGGGGGGCAGAAGGGCACAGAATGGAGGATCAGGAGGGCACAATACTGGAACCAGGAGGGCTCAGTACAAGTTCCAGGACACTGCCCAGGACACAGCCATTCCAGGACAGCTTAGTAAAAAGAGTGACTGTCCCGACAAATCAAGGACAGTTGGCATGTATGATGTGATGCAAAATGATCATGGGAGCTGCAGGATCTCAACAAAAACAAAGTTTCTGGAGAGTTCACCCTTGTTCATGGCTGTGAACCACTCTACACTACCACACAGACACCGGTGGCTCCTTTCTGCTACTTTTCAAGACTCGAACCTTTAATTCTGGATCCCTGGTCTTACTAATCCAGAGAGTATTGAAAACCAGTCCTCTCCTCTCTGACCGGACTACCCCAGAATCCCATAGCCCTACATAGATGAGTTCTGAGTACTAAATATACCTGTCGCCCAGGACACACTTCTGGCATCTTGTACAATACATACACTACTGTGCAAACGTTTTAGGCAGGTGTGAAAAAATGCTGTAAAATAAATATACGTTCAAAAATAGAAATGTTAATAGATTATTTTTAACAATTAAGAAAATGGAAAATAAATGAACAGGATAGGAATCCAAATCAATATTTGGTGTGACCGCCCTTTGCCTTCAAAACAACATCAATTCTTCTAGGTACACTTGCGTCCAATTTTTGAAGGAACTCGGCAGGTAGGTTGCAACAAACATCTTGGAGAACTAACCATAGATCTTCTGTACATGTAGGCTACCTCAAATCATTGGGTCTCTTCATGTAATCCCACATAGACTCAATGAAGTTGAGATCAGGGCTCTGTGGGGGCCATACCATTACTTCCGGGACTCCTTGTTTTTCTTTAGGCTGAAGATAGTTCTTAATGATATTGACTGTATGTTTGGGGTCTTTGTCCTGCTCCTGAATAAATTTGGAGCCAATTACATGCCACCACCATGCTTCACTGTTGCCTGCAGGCACTCATTACCAAACTGCCTTCTGCTACAGCCAAATATTTAAAATGTTGACTCATCAATTCAGAGTGCATGCTGCCATTTTTCTGCACCCCAGTTCCTATGTTTTTGTGCATAGTTGTGTTACTTACAATTGTTTCCACATTGAAGGTATGAATTTTTGGCTGGAATTCTTTAATGCAGCCCATTTCTGGCCAGACTTCTCTAGGTAGTAGAAAGGTGTCTTGGGTCCCACTGGTTTCCAGTTCTGTGCTGATGGCACTGCTGGACATCTTCCAGTGTCAAAATGAAGTAAGCATGATGTGTCTTTCATCTGCTGCATTAAGTTTTCATTGGCCGACCATTGCATCTATGGTCCTCAACGTTGCCCATTTCTTGGTGCTTCTTCAAAAGAGCTTGAACAGCACATTTTTAAACCCCAGTCTGCTTTGAAATCTTTGCCTGGGAGAGATCTTGCTGATGCACTATAACTGCCTTGTGTCTTGTCTTGCGATGGTGTATGACCTGTGACATCAAACTGTCTTCCACCCACCCAGGATTCATGTCACCTACTCCCAGTGACATGTCCAACTGTTGCTACTGGACACAGGAAACACACTTCACTCCATAACTATGTGCTTGTTTTCTCTCCCCGAGGCCACTCTACAAGACTCCCCTTTGACTTCCAGGCTAGGGCTTTAGGCACTTGAGTGCCACAAGGTTGGTTCAAGTATGTGGGGAACTGCTTGCTAGGGAAGAGGTCAAGCATAACATCCCTTCACTACCAGAGTAACTCACATTTGCCTTTCACCCATTCCCTGGCTGCTGGTTGTCTGCCTTTAGCAAAAGATACTTGTATGGTTGTCCTTAGAAATGGCAATATAGACTAGGTTATACAATTCTCCTCATGCTGGACTAAATGTACTATTTCTACTCTGACCTACAGTCCCCTTTTATGTAAGCCCTGTTCTTTAGATACTCCATGCAATGCATCCCCTTGAGAGACTTCAGACCAGACATTTAAAGGAACAAAAATCAGTCTTTACTGAAGTAGTGCAAAACATACAGGGACAGTTCTGGTAACAGCTTTACACACATTCCTGTACAAAAGTTGCCCCAAAAGGTGACTGTGCCTTAAGCAGATGACAAGTTCGTGAAAGCAATCCCTTTTAGGCAAGAGTCCATCAAAAGTCCTCAGGGTCCCAGTCCCTCAGGGAACCTCAACTGGGCCCCCAGATGGGGGCACAGTCCAGTAGAGTAACAGCCTATATTTTGGCAATCCTTCAGCAGAGAGCTTCAGGGGCACTAGGAAGCCCCTATGTACGTACATGGTATGACCTTCAGGGGGCAGTGAACAGCTGATAAATGGTGGGAAAACCTAACCAGCAGTTAATGTGAAGGCCTGAGCACAGGCAGGAAAAACAGGAGCACATAAATAAAAACACATTAACCCTTTGGAAGCACCTGCTCACCAATAGATGAGCATGCCATGTTTGTTGTTCATTCACGGTCATTCCTGTTGCAAATGGCCCTTTTACACAAGCATAGTGAAATTCATTTAAAGTTCTGCTTTCTTAGACAGTTCAATACTGCAGGCAAGGATAAAACACAATAAAGTTAACAGCCAAATTGTATTCCCTATTTTAATATATCTGTATGATTTGTCCTGGTTTAGTCAAGGAAAATTATTTGTTTCTAAGATTATTTCTTGCCACGGTTAACAAATGCTCTAAAAATGTTTTGGTGAAGTGTGCATTATTGTGGATAATAATCCATATTACATTTTATCATGAGATGCTATGAACAAGTGTACATCAATATAATTGACAAAAACTAAAAATATACCAGACTAAGCAGGTAATCTGTCAAAGGTCTAACAAAGCATGAACATTTGTGGCTAAGGAGTGAAAGGTTGCATGGGGAGGTAAGCTTGCTGACCTGGAGTCATGTACTTTCTGCACATTGCATAATTAATAAAGATTGCTTCTTATTCCAGTTAGAAAGGTGCTTTCAGGTTCTATGTAATACATGCTGCAGAACTGCAAACAATAAATCAAAAGTGAGTGGACAATAATAACTGAGCAAATGTTTCAATTTAAAGCAAACAAAAATCAGCGAGCGTTCAGGACAAAAATTGTGCAAGCCACATATACAGTGGTAAAGGAACCCTAAAGCCTTGCAGACAATCTAGAAAAAAACAGTGCTATGGTAATAAATATAAATTAAAAATGTATGTGTGATATATTCAATAATAATGCTAAATAAAATGATCAAAATTAAATAGTATCTTTAAAATTAAATAGTGATATATAATATAAGTGAATGAAGCACTAGGTTAGGTGCCAAAAAATAAATGTGATAATGTGAACAGTCTTTTAACAACAAAAGTGTTCATAAATCAGTGAAGGCTTGACACGATCGGGTCAGCATACAGTGCTCCATAAACTCCTAATGCACTTGTGACATCCATTAAATCCGTATGACTTAATCCATGCGAAAGACTGCGAGAGACTGTAAGAAATGCGTACTCACCAGATGCGCAATATGCTGAATATGAATCTGTAGGAAATCCCCGTTATATGCATCTGCTAGACAGCATGGAACCAGGATCCCTCCTCTGGACACAAGCCTCCTCTACAGCCACACTTCCACTGGGGTCCTGGGAATCCTTAGCTCAAATCAGAGCCAATAACAAAAATGCTCATAGTGTAGTAATAATGTTACTTTATTATGAAAAAAAAATAGGCTAAATGATCATCCATGTGGAAATGCTCAAATACATCAGCATAAAACAGCTTAAATTGGCTTAAAAAGACAATGTGGCTGAACAGCCACTCACTAAAATGGCCGCCGGACCATCATACGGCTCCGGCAGCGTGACGTCACGGCATACAGCTCCTCCTTGACGCGTTTCGTGTGCATGCACGTTCTCAAAAGGGGTGTGCCTTCAATTTACATTCATAATTTATTGATTGTTACACAATACACTGTGTGGACAATTATTAGGCAAGGGAGTTTTTTGACCAAATAATCATTTTTATGCATATTGTCCGCCTCCAAGCTGTATAAACTTGGATGCTTATTGGATTTAAGCATATCAGGTGATGTGTATTTGTGTAATAAGGGAGGGTGTGGTCTAAGGAGATCAACACCCTATATCAAGGTGTGTATAATTATTAGGCAGTTTTTTTTCTCAGGCAAAATGAGCCAAGAAAGAGATTGAACTGACTCTGAAAAGTCAAAAATTGTAAAAAGTGTTTCAGAGGGATGCAGCACTCTTGAAATTGCTAAGATATTGGGGTGTGATGACAGAACCATGAAACGTTTTGTTGCAAATAGTCAACAGGGTCACAAGAGCCGCTCATTGAGAAAAAAAAGAAGCAAATTAACTTCCAAAAATTTGAGAAGAATCAAACGTGAAGCTACCAGGAACCTATTATCCTCCAGTGCTGTCATATTCCAGAACTTCAACTTACCCGCAGTGCTCAGAAGTACAAGGTGTTCAGTGCTCAGAGACATGGTCAAGGGAAAGAAGGCTGAATCCCGACCACGACTTAACAAGACACATAAGTTAAACTGTCACAACTGGGCCAAGAAATATTTGAAGACAGATTTTTCAAAGGTTTTATGGACTGATGGGATGAGAGTGACTCTTGATGGACTAGATGGATAGGCCTGTGGTGGATCAATAACGGGCACAGAGCGCCACTTTGACTCAGACACCAGCAAGGTGGAAGTGCGGTACTGGTATGGGCTGGTATTATTATTGTAACTCATCTCATCAGTCAATAAAACCCCCTTCCTGATACATACTGTATATATACAGATATTCATGGTTTATGTAATATCATGTAATGTTATATTGGAGGTGGGGAAGTGCTTTCATGGGGTTTTTGCATAACATCCACATGGTTTGTTTTCATACTCACATTTGTATATTTTTGGGGGATTTGTTTCCCCGACAACTTTTTATATGAAATTTTGTAATAAAATTTGATGTTTTTACATTAGATATATGTGTCTGATCTATTCTGAAGGAAGGCATCAGCACCATTAAAATTCCATTTTGTTCTCTTTTTTTATTTATTATCTACGATAGAGACTATGCTTTATAAACATACGCCTATGTGAATATACACAAAAATAAATAAATATTTAGGGTAACATATACTTTAAAGTGTTACTAAACCCAGGCCCCTGCATTCACTATATCCAGTCTTCCACAGTACACAGAACATGTAAATGCAATTATTTTAGTAAATATAAACTGCGAAATACCTTTTCTCATCAGCAGTTAGAGCAGTCTGACTTCTATCAGTGTTCGGCCGAGCACTGGTTAATCTTATAGGAGGAGATTTCATTCTTCTCTGACTGTCCTATGAGGCTGCATGACCCCTGACCCTCTGTCCAGACAATGCTAATTGGCCTTGTGCTGATCACATGCACCCCCCCAAACACACACAAAACTATCTAGCAATACACATCAAAGAGCATGTGCAGACTTGCCACTGCTGTTCTGTTCTATGGCAGATGGACTGGGGACAGTAGAAGAAGGGGAGGATCAGAGAAGACAGGATCAAACATCTTTTTACACAATGTGGAGGATCAACCCCTTAGGTTCCACAGTGAGTATAACAAGCATGCTTTGCTGCATATACAGACTGGTTTTACTGTTGTGGGTTTAGCAACACTTTAATATGATAACATTTGTGTGAAAGAGTGATGAAGAAGTAAGTATCTCCGAATCATGTAAACCCCTGGCATATGCCAAAATATGATATAATGCTCGGTCATTTTTGTCATTTAAAAATGCAAGGACACTAAATTGGTGTTTGTAAATAGCAAGAGACTGAGACCCTGAAATGATCCTTCCATTTCACAAGGACTTGACAGTTAAAATACATTGATCAATTAAATTCAATTACAATTGAACTTTGTCTGAAAAGTGAGAATGTTTGTCTGGAAAAGAATAGACTATTTTGTTTGTTGGGAGCTCAAAGAGTTTTTTTCTTTTTTTTTTTTTTGAGAAATCGAAAATTTGAGCACTGTCATTTATTTTTAAGTCAAAGTCTGACATTATATTTGATTTTCTTAATATTTTTCTGACCATCACATGGCGGACTATTGTATTAATGGATAATAGATTCAAATACTTCATCATTCCTATGATTCACCCTTTGTGACCAGCAATAGATTTTTTGCATTCACCTTTAAGCCAAGCTCAGCTTTTGTCCTTTTGCTTTTAATGGAGGGTGAAAGCTTTGAATGTCGCTACCATCATATTTGTAGGACTAGATAACTATTTAATCGGACATTCTTTGAATAAATGTCAGTCAACTTTGTTCAAAACATCAAGGTACAATTTCCTTGATGTGGAGGTTGCTTTGAATTTACAGTATTTTATAAAATCTCCAGAGATGTGCAAATGACAGGAGCAGACCTTCTATAAGACAGCACCTTCTGCACATGGTGTTTTGAATAGGTGAATACTTAAAGGCATTTTACACTCTCAAATGATTTAATTGTTTTAACTAGGTATTATTGGCGTTATATTCCCTGGTGTTGTTTGTTTCCCATACCTTGTAATGATGGGCTCACATCTTGTGACTACAATTTGTAGCATCATGGCTGATTCCCTATGTACATATGTTAAATCACCTAGCTTGCTCCTATTCACTAAAGGGGCAGGCAGCTTCCGGGTCATAAAGCAGGGTCAGTTTATGCTTTGCCATTTCCTCTCTTGCATCACAAATGTGTGATGAAACACATCAACTTTCAGCTAGATGAGCTCTCTGTGTCTGTGAATGCTTGTGTCTGTATTAGATCTAAATACTGTGTAGCTCTTACTTACATGAGCACTAGAATTAGAGAACCAGCTGTTGTAGGATATGTAGATTCTTCACAGGAAGAGTCAGAGCTCACACTACAGACAGAGACCATGCGTTAAACTGTGCAGAACCATGCTAAATGCTTCATGTTTCATCACAAACAGAAACCGCTGCCACCGGAATGTGAATATTTACTGTACTATAGAATGTCCCTACAGAGCAACGAATTACACCATAAAACTACCTGATCAGTATACATACAACAAAATGTTCTTTATCATTCAAACTTGCACATAGGTATATACAGGGCCAGGGGTGGACTGACCATTTTGAAACTCGGGCACTGCCCAAGGGCCCGGGGTCAGTAGGGGGCCCCATGAGATGTCCCTGGTACCTTTTTCATAGGCTTTTTTGAGTTTGGGCAAGGACACAGGGGCCCCATGATCCTCTATTGCCCGGGGGCCCCATGAGTTGTCAGTCCGCCCCTGTACAGGGCTGTATTTACCACAAGGCAAACAAGGCATTTGCCTAGGGTGGCATTTTTTCAGGGGGGCAGCAGCATTTTTCAGGGGGCAGCGCCGCCTTCCGAAAGAAGGGATGGAAGAAGGGACACATGCAGCATGGTGACCAGGTGGGATCTGAGAGAGGTTGCTGGCTTCTTGATGGTGTATGCAGAGCCTGACTCTTTTTCTGTAGCTGTCTGTAGCTGTGAAGGTGAGTGTCTATCTCTCACCAGGGTGGGTGGGGGATGCCAGTGTATGAGGGTCAGTGGTAGTGTAAGGCTCTCATGGGTGGGGGGGGGGCATTGTTGGTCAACTTCAGGCTCTCTTCATGGGGGAGGGAGTGTTAGTGGGTGTCAGGGTCTCTCCGTGGTGGTGGTGGGGGGGGGGCACTTTTTGTGTTGTCTAGGGCAGCACAGAACCTAAATACAGCACTGCCACCACCACCACGGAGAGACCCTGACACCCACTAACACCCCCTCCCCCAGGAAGAGAGCCTGAAGTTGACCAACAATGCCCCCCCCACCCGAGAGAGCCTTCCACTACCACTTACCCCCATACACTGGCATCCCTCACCCACCCCGGTGAGAGATAGACACTCACCTTCACAGCTACGGACATCCCCGGGAAAAAGAGTCAGGCTCTGCATACACCATCAAGAAGCCAGCAACCTCTCTCAGATCCCACCTGGGCACCATGCTGTATGTGTCCCTTCTTCCATCCCTTCTTTCGGGAGGCAGCGCTGCCCCCTGAAAAATGCTGCTGCCCCCCTGAAAAAATGCCACCCTAGGCAAATGCCTTGTTTGTTTGCCTTGTGGTAAATACAGCCCTGGGTGGTGGTGGGGGGGGGCAATTTTTGTGTTGCCTAGGACAGCACAAAATCTAAATACACCACTGGGTATATATACATAATATCTACATAGTACTATGCATATTTAACACAGTAAAGCATAAATTGTAACAACGTTGTAAAAAAATATGTTTAAAGCTGAGTTCCAGGCAGATATAAATGGCACAGATTATTGTAGTTCTATAATCACCAATTTGTCATTAAATGTATTTTGTTTGAAATGTAAGCAGTGCAAGTACCTAAACTTGACTTGAAATCAGCGTCTTTGAGTTTACTATACAGTTTGTTAAGCAGCTCAGAGAGGAGTAGAGAGAAGTAGCCAATCAGATATGCTGCAAGGCAATAAGCCAGGCTGATAGGAGGAGGGAGCAGAGTGACAGAGAGATTAGCTCATCAGTGTGCTGCTTCTCTTTTCACTGTCTTGTCTCGGGGTGGGGACCTGTAAATAAAAAAGTGAAACTGAAGCAGAGAAATGTCAGGTTCCCACTCCTGGCAGACAAGGCTGTGCTGTAAGACAGGGCTTGAAAAAGCCGCTCGCCTGCTCACCAAATGCGAGGAGAAATTCCTCTGTGGCGAGCAATGAGCGGCTGTGAGCGGTGAGCACAGGTGAAGCATGGAGCGACTGCACCTGCGCTCCAAGCCTCATTGTGAAGCTGAGTTCCGGTTTACAACTTCCGGTTTACGGCTTCTGCAGCAGCGCCGCTGAGGGGACAGGTGCAGGTCCGCTCTCCTCCGCTGAGAGGAGACACCCTCTCCACTGCCGTGGGGGACTCGGGGGGGCAGTAAGTACTGTATACAACATGTAATATCACTATAATGGAGTACAGGGGAGCTGGGATATACATTACTGTATACATGTCATATCACTATAATGGAGTACAGGGGAGCTGGGATATACATACTGTATACATGTCATATCACTATAATGGAGTACAGGGGAGCTGGGATATACATACTGTGTACATGTCATATCACTATAATGGAGTACAGGGGAGCTGGGATATACATTACTGTGTACATGTCATATCACTATAATGGAGTACAGGGGAGCTGGGATATACATTACTGTATACATGTCATATCACTATAATGGAGTACAGGGGTGTTGGGATATACATTACTGTATACATGTCATATCACTATAATGGAGTACAGGGGAGCTGGGATATACATTACTGTATACATGTCATATCACTATAATGGAGTACAGGGGTGTTGGGATATACATTACTGTATACATGTCATATCACTATAATGGAGTACAGGGGAGCTGTACATTACTGTGTACAGTTTTATATTTTGGACTATTTATTCTAAAGAAAAATGTAATTTCATAAGCTTTAAGGGGGTGTGGATGGGGCGGGCCGGTGGTGGGGTTGGGGGCAGACCTGGGCAAGGCTGGGTGGGGCAACTGGTGGAGAGTAGGTTTTGTGACCGGCTAGTAGGTCTTGACTCGAAATTTTAACCCCTGCTGTAAGATATAGTAAATCTGGGCTGTGCTGTGAAAATCTCAGGACTAGATGTACAGAAACATATAAATCATTTGACAGCTAAAACTCTCATACAAGTATTTCACCATGACATGGCTACAATGTGGTCGTCTAGTTCTGGGAGGGCGTCTATAGATGTTCTCCCAGAACCGCGCCCCCCTTCACGACCCTGGGGCACACATCAGGCACACTCTGTGATCGCTGTGTCCTTTGGAAACAGCTTATCACAGATCAAGGTAAAGGGTTAATCACAGTGGTCCTTTACCATATGATCAGCTGTGTTCAACCACAGATGATCACATGGAAACAAATGGTGGTCATCGGCATTTTGTTTCCTCAAGCACTGTTACTGTGAGAGGAAGGGAAACCCAACAACTGGCAATCCTCGGACGGCACACATTTACACTGATAATCGGGGTACTGATCATCAGAGCCCTGATTATCAGTGCAGCCCCATCAGTTCCAATCAATGCGCCTTATTAGTGCCCATCAGTGCAGCTTATCAGTGCCCATCAATGCAGCATATCAGTGCCCATCAGTGCCTGCCTATCAGTGCAGCTTATCAGTGCTGCCTCATCAATGCCCATCAGTGCAGCCTCATCATTGTCCATCAGTGCCAGCCTCGTCAGCACACATCAGTGAAAAAGAAAAATTACTTATGTGCAAAACTTTAAAACAGAGACACAAAATTTTTTTCTCTTTCAAAAATATCAGTCTATTTTTGTTTGTTCAGCAAAAATTTAAAAACCCAGTGGTGCTTAAATACCATCCTATATGCCTCACAAAATGTTAAAAATGTAATATGGGTACAGTGTTGCATGACGGCACAATTGTCATTCAAAGTGTGACAGTGCTGAAAGCTAAAAATTGGTTTGGGCAGGAAGGAGGTGAAAGTGTCATATTCTAAAAGTGCTTAATATTTGTATTCAGCAGTTTGCCTAAAGTTCAGTTTTAAACAGCATGTTATGATTTTCTGGTGCACATCATTTATAGTCTATCCACAGTATAAACAAGATAGGGGCTGTAGTACCCCCTTAACCCTAAGGGGCAGATAGAGCATCCCAAACCTTATGGCAGACTTTTTAGCTCTTTGTGGGGTAAAAGAAATTGAGTTTATTAAGCACGGTAAACTCAAGCAGATGAAGTTGGGGGAGGGAAAGTCTAAAAAAATAGCAAAAATTCAATCCTAGCAAAAGTCAATACAGGCTATGAACCTTTAAGCCAAGGCAATACTGTTTAGACTGTTGAGCAGCTTCAAACAGTACAATGCTTTCTGGAACAAGTAGACAGGACTCCCTTGCAATGTGGACTGGCAGCAACTTGTACTTAGCTCATCACTTCTTCTTCTCCTCCAGATGCTCCAGTATGGGAAATCAAACTCTTCCAGGCCTCAGACCCAGGCCATTCTTCTTATTTCAGGACCTCATCTAAAGGATATTTCCCTAGCCACTTCTTTTCAAGTGGCCTCCTATGCCCTAACCAAGGTTTGCTTATGGCTGGACAGTATACACTCCAGTATTGAAATATTGCGGCTGAACTTACCTTTAATAATGACCTTCTGGCAGGGTATGTCTAAGTGAATAAAGATGAACTATTAGGATGTGAAATTGCTACAACTCTTGGTGCCCTGGTCACCCTGGCAGTACAAGTAGACATTCACTTTCAAGACTGCTCCCGAAGGTCAGCTCCTTTGTCATTCTGCTACAAGCCATTTCTACATGCATCCCCAGTTCCAAATACACTCTCCAGTGTTGGATTAGCCCTCCTCCCAGTTACTCACCTGGAAATCCTTCATTCCGTGTGCCTCATCAGGGTCTAGCCACCAAAGCAGCACCCTTTGGCTATTTCAGAGGTTACTTCTTGTATTCCAGCTAATTATATAGATTACCAAGATGTATTCTCCATACTCAATGCTGATCAGTTATCACCACATCATCCCTATGTCCCAGTCATAAGACTCATACACATTCGCATGTCATGCATGCAGGAATGTGCATACCACAGCATGTACATGAATGTCCACCACAGATACTGGCACCAGAAATAATTAATTCTGTATAGAAACATTGCTGAATGGTCTTTCTATCTGAGTTCTGCAATACTTGATCCTGAACCTTATGCCCTGGCCTGGCCATAATCCTGGCCCCATGGTCCACTATTGCCCGGGGGCCCCATGAGTTGTCAGTCCGCCCCTGTACCTAACCCATTTCAAATTCACCTCATGCTTCTGAAAAGGCCTCTGTAAGCCTTTAGATATCTCTTTGAGGTTTTCCTTAGCCTATCAGCCACATACTAATGCAAAAAATAAAGGGAACAGTCTTTGGAGCAGTACTTTTGTGCCCTATTTTTCTACTGATCGTAATGGTTCGGTTGCCCTTCAGCCTTGGATACAATTTTCTCACAATAACTATCTTTTTCATTGACTACGGCAAGCATCCACAGCTTTTTTTGCCTTGCACCACAGAGGTCACTCCATTCTGTGCCATGTAGAATGATTTTTTTTCCTCACAACTTTTCGATATTTCTAAGTTTCTGTGTTTAAGTTTCATTATATAAATGGGATTCCAACAACAATGTACTATATCAAAAGATAGCCTTCATAAATAATCTGATATCTGATTTTTTTTTCCCCGTAGCATTTAGTGTGGTATTAACAAAATTGACTCCGATAGTCATATACACCATATTGCCAAAAGTATTGGAACACCCCCCCAAATCATTGGATTCAGGTGTTCCAATCACCTCCATGGCCACAGGTGTATAAAATCAAGCACCTAGGCATGCAGACTGCATCTAAAAACATTTGTGAAAGAATGGGTCGCTCTCAGGAGCTCAATGAATTCAAGCGTGGTACCGCGATAGGTTACCTGTGCAATAAGTCCATCCGTAATATTTCCTTGCAACTAAATATTCCACGGTCAACTGTTAGTGGTATTATAACAAAGTGGAAGCAACTGGGAACAACAGCAACTTAGCCATGAAGTGGTAGGCCACGTAAAATGACAGAGCGGAGTCAGGGCATGCTGAAGCTCACAGTGCACAGAAGTCACCAACTGTCTGCAGAGTCAACAGCTAAAGAACTCCAATCTTCATGTGGCCTTCAGATTAGCACAACAACAGTGAGTAGAGAGCTTTATGGGTTGGAATGGGTTTCCATGGCCCATCAGCTGCATCCAAGCCGTATATCACCAAGTGCAATGTAATGCGTCAGATGCAGTGGTGTAAAGCATGCCGCCACTGGACTCTAGAGCAGTGAAGACGTGTTCTCTGAAGTGATGAATCACGCTTCTCTGTCTGGCAGTCCAATGGATGTGTCTGGGTTTGGCGGTTGCTAGGAGAACAGTATTTGCCTGACGGCACTGTGCCAAGTGTAAAGTTTGGTGGAGGGGGGATTATGGTGTGGGGTTGCTTGCCCCTTAGTTCCAGTGAAGGGAACTCTTAAGGCATCAGTATACCAAGACATTTTGGACAATTCCATGCTCCCAACTTTGTGGGAAAAGTTTGGAGATAGCCCTTTCCTGTTCCAACATGACTGTGCATAAAGACATGGATGAGCAAGTTTGGGGTGGAGGAACTTGACTGGCCTGCACAGAGCCCTGACCTCAACCCAATAGAACACCTCTGGGATGAATTAGAGTGGAGACTGAGACAGGCCTTCTCATCCGACATCAGTGCCTGAACTCACAAATGTGCTTCTAGAAGAATGGTCAAACATTCCCATAGACACATTCCTAAACCTTGTGGACAGCCTTCCCAGAAGAGCTGAAGCTGGTATAGCAGCAAAGGGTGGGCCAACTCAATATTGAACCCTGCGGACTAAGACTGGGATGCCATTAAAGTTCATGTGTGTGTAAAGGCAGACGCCCCAATACTTTTGGCAGCATAGTGTAGCAGCACTCCCTACCCCAAGAATGATTCATAAAAATGCTGCTAATCTTTTCCCAATTGTTCTAAATAAGCAAAGTCTCTTCCAGATTCAGTGGCCAAATCTCTCAGTAGAGGGGAGCAATCCACACCCTACTTGCAGTGTCCTCCTCACCAGCTAGTCAGACAGCCACTTTGCACTCCAGACTCAAATCTGGATTCTAGGAACAAACTCTGCTGGTGATTGCTTCTTTTATCCAAGCCTCACTCTCAGTGCTGGTGGTGAACATGGACAAAGCTCTATACACTTCTCCAGAGGGTTCCGCCACTCTTGTTAATAAAGGATAAGGAAACAAACCACTTCTTGTGAAGCAAATATAAACAACTTTATTATTAAAATATTATTGCACTTACATGAATCAGGGTATGTCAAGGAAATTAAGTGACAATACCTGATGGTATCTTGCTAGAGGCTGGCTACCATCTGCAGTAGCCAAAGGGTTGGTTGTCTGAATCCCTGAGACCCAATGTATTTTAAAGGGGGTTCTTCTCCAAAAGAAAGAAGGGGGGGCTCTAACAATCACTACTTTTTCATTAGAAAGGAGGGGGGGCACCAAACAATCACTACCTTAAAAAAATTAAAAATGCGATCTAGGGTGCTCAGGCATTTTTTGTTATAGAGAATAGATTGTGGTAAAAAAAAAACTGCCCTCCTTTCCCCTGAACAGTTAGGAATGATTACTTCCCTCATTACTAATGATGAAGTAGCATCTGTGGTAAAATTGTTTAAATCTATAAAGGCCCCTGAGCCTTCACACAGATATTATGTGCACATTTCTTCATGTTTTATACCACATCTAACTTGTTTTAACCTATTTCTGATCAGATTCCTTTGATGGCTATTTGTCCATGCTAAATTTAGCAGTTTGCTTGCGTCAGTTAACTTGACAATAAGACTATGACTAATTTGTCCACCCAAATATTTTTTAGGACAAAAGACCTTTATTTGATACACTTTTTAATAAAAATATTTTATAAAAAGACTGCAAAATGCACAAAAATGTTCCATTAAATTAATGATGTTTTACAAATAATCATAGTATTGCTGTCACAGAACTGTGTCGGTTTTCTAAAAAGAGAACATAATACTGACTATTAACTTTCAGACTGATTCTCTCTAATTGTCTGTAAAGAGCTATATAGAGCAGAGAGAGAGAGAAGGTGGGTTGAGGATATTGAGTAACTTTTTTTTAATCTTTTTTTACTTTTTCAAACTTTATACATAGTAAGAATTTTAGTAAACATTTGGAGATTCATACCTTTGAGTTCTAAAAAAAATGCTGTTTCACCACGTCTTTTCTAAAACTAAATTCTGAATGGAATGATTTGCCTTCATTATAATCATCTAAGCAAATCACCGTGCTGGGAACAGTAAGGACTTTTGATTGCTCAACCAAAAAAATTGCAGAACCACAAAATTATTTATAGCAGAACTCCAATCAAAAAAACCCTGAAAAACTGAAAAAAAATGTATAGTCGGTTAAAAAAAAATTAATAGCAAAACTAGCTATTGCTTCAATATTCACTTTCAATCTATAAATTCCCCCGTGGTACTTTTTCCTGCCACTAGTTATTCTCTGCTTTATGAATGGCATCAATCAACCTATTTCCCTTGAGCACAGGTTGTCCTAGACTGCCCCAGCCTGTGACTGGAAAGTGAAAGGAGAAGCAGCACAGTGATAAGCTAATCCTCTGTCACTCTTCCCTATATAATTAACATACAACCAGTGTCTGAATAAATAAAAAATAAAAATCAAAGCTCAAACAATTGTGCAGTCTATAGTGAAGTTGTGCAATACTCTTCCAAAACAATAAGTGCCAAAATCACTGTGCAGTGATCCCAACCTTTGTACCCACAGTAAACGACAGTTGTGGACTCTTACATAAATTGTAAAGAGTTGATTGTGCCTGTGTTATAGATCTCTTGGGATTGCTGGATCTTGTATTGTCCTTGATCAATTGCTCCTCCAATGCATCGCCAGGAAGCAGAAGGCTGGTATATTCTCACCTGAAAGAAAGAATGGCAAGAGGGGGCCCACATAGCGTAATTCTGTTTTTTATTGTATAAACATTAAAATTGGTTGCATTTACATGAAAGGTACTTAAAAAGCATTAAGAATGCCAGACCGGAAGTTACACACAAGCGTTTCCACCTGCTGGATGTGACGTCACATCTGCTCTCCACTTACACGTTTCACTCCTCCTGCAGGGCATCTTCAGAGGGGTGCAACACGTTAGCTGGAGACTAGCTGTGACATCACATCCAGCCGGTGGAACACACATCGGTGCATGACTTCAGGTCCAGAACTTTAGTTTTCATTATTGACTGTTCTTTGGTATAAAAGGGTCAAACCCTTTCTTAACAGCTGCTTACTATACACAGATTTTGTGGATGATTGTATTATAATAGTGGTTTCAGACAACATTTTTATATTTTATATTTTTTCAAAATTCCTATGGTATAATTTGTATTTGGTGATATATAAAAAAATTTTTTCGGGTTTCACAGTCCTAGCATGGGTAGTTTTTGTATTTATATATCACATTCACTAAATATTCACTGTAGGTATACTTTCCTGGTGCATTTGCTTTCATTATCAGGGAATAACTAACCACCTGCAAATGTGTAGTGAATATTACATTTACTGCTTTATAAATATACCCTTAAGAATTTATAGAAATGCCTTTGTGTCTAGGCATCGAACAAGCATATACACAATCTTAAATGCATACACTTTAAATACACTTTAAAAGAAGCCATCACTAACCTCTGTAGCTCCTGTGAAGCAATACATCACAGCAGAAGCCCTGCAAAGTCCTTCTTTCAGCAGCACAGCTACTCCTGTTCCCTCCTCCCAGCAGTGACTCTATTAGGAGCTCTGGTATGCAATAGCAGGGTGAGCTGAGCTGCATAGAGAACAATTTGAATAATAGTATTGCTTATGAGTGCATACTGGGGATGAATATAAGTGAACTTTGATGATGAATTGCTTCACAGTGCCTGTAGCTACAGACGGGGCAGGCACCAGCATAAGGCAGTTTAGTCAGCCACCTTAGAGTGCCTAGATAGGGCACTTGCTGGAGATTCAGATATTTAACTGTGAGGTAGATTTTTTTTTTTAACACTACCGGCCGCAATACCTGCCAGCAGTGTGTGTACTTTAGTACTTTAATGACAGTGTGTGTGTTATTTCCACATTGAAAGCTGAAATGACACAAGCAGCTGTGAAGCTATTGAACACTTCTAAAACCGCTGCAATGTGTGGCCCCATCCACTATGCTTACTGGGCTCTGCTGTCCCCGCTGCAGGCCCAGTACAGTCAAGGTGGGTGTCAGAGGAAAGGGAGGCATCCATCCACTGAGCCTCCTTCCTGCACACAGACCAAGAAGTGAAGTGTATGATGCCAATTCCTGGTCTGGCTGTGATTTTACGGGATCAGTGCCTGGGGAAGAAGTTGCTGGATTTGTGTTCAATCAGCTGCAGTGGAGTACAGGGAAGACATCCAGGATCTAATAGACCCCAGATGTCTCATAAAGAGAACCTGACACCTATATACTATCATATCATCCCCTATGTGATAGCAATAAATGTTATGTACAAATAAAGTTTTAAACTTCTAAAGATACTCATAAAAATTTTTAAAAAGCAAACATTTTTTAGAGCCCAGACACACCCACAAAAGCACACACGTTGGGGCATCTATGTAAGAAAACACAATTACCCTACACGTTATATATCACCATGCTTGTCAGAGTAAGAACAGGGGCGGACTGACCATTTGGAAACTCGGGCACTGCCCGAGGGCCCGGGGTCAGTAGGGGGCCCCATGAGATGCCCCTGGTACCTTTTTCATAGGCTTTTTTGAGTTTGGGCAAGGACACAGGGGCCCCATGATCCCCTAATGCCCGGGGGCCCCATGAGTTGTCAGTCCGCCCCTGAGGGATAGCAATCATTTTAGCACCAGAGCTCCTGTGCAACTCTAAACTGATGAGCTGTAGGGGCTTTTAAATTGTTGCCTATGAAAAATCATAGGGAACTGAAGCTTTTCACCATTTAACGGGTGCACTCAATTTTAAAGTTTGACATGTTGGGTATCTGTTTACTAGGCACAACTTCATCTTTTATAGTTTATCAAAAAATTGGGCAGTAAATGGCATTTATGTGGCCAAAAATTAACTTTAGTGTATTTTTTGTGTTTTATAAACCGTTGCACTAATATCATGTAAAAAATTGGAACTAACAATGTTTTGTTCTCTAGGGTGTCTACTTTCAAAACATATATAATGTTTTGGGGGTTTTAAGTAATCTTCAGGCCTAAAATTATTTTTAAAACATGTAAAAACAAAAGTAAAAAAATATAAAAGTCTCTGGGACTCAAGTGGTTAAAGTACCCGTCTTCCATTCCCTAACGCTGCACCCTCTCTCCTAACGGGAACAGCGTGTAAGTTTTTTTTTTTCATCTTATCTGCCAGATGCCCATAGCCAGTGAGGGGAAGTGGGGAATGCATAACCTCACCCCCTCAGGAGGAGGGGCGTGGCAGGAGATCGGTAGAGTCGGCAAAATGCCCCTGTGCCTGTATAGACAAAAATCCTTGCTCCAGCCCTGGCTACAGAGGTCTGTGAAATCTTGTTTTAACTACTTTCCCGCTGTCCTATAGCAGAAATACTGCTACAGGGCGGCAGGGCTGCTAAAAATGATGTATATATATATATATATATGTGATTTTGCATTTCCGGGTAGGGAATACGCCTCCGTTGGTGGCCTCAGCTGTCGATTACAAGGTGCCAGCTGATGATTCCCTGCCAGCACCCGGTGATCGCTGAGTATCACTGACGGGGGAGAGGTCTGTATGTAAATAATACAAATCTCTCCCTTGTCAGCTTCTGCACACTGCTTTGTATTGCTCTACATAGCAGAGCAATACAATGCAATGTGCTTACACAATAAAACACACACAGCACACAGTTAAGCTCCAGATGTTAACCCCTTTCTGTCCAATGTCATTAGTACAGTGTCCGTGGTTTTTATTAGCACTGATCACTGTACTAATGTCACTGGGGATGTCACTGACAGTTAGTCAGTCCCCCCAGTGTCAGAATGCCCTCCACAGTCCCGTAATAAGTCGCTGATCGCCGTCATTACTAGTGTGAAAAAAAATTCCAGCCATTTGTTAACGCTATAACGTTAACGTAAACCAGTTAATTTACACGTAGTGGGATTTTGTTTTTAGCAAAGACATGCAGCAGAATACATTTTGGCCTAAATTTATGATGAAATTTGATTTTTTAAAGGACATGTTTAATAGCAAAAAGTCAAAAATATTGTTTTTTTTCTCAAAATTGTCAGTCTCTTTGTTTATAGCACAAAAAATAAAAAATGCAGAGGTGATCAAATACCACCGAAAGAAAGCTTTATTTGTGGGAAAAAAGGACATAAATTTCATTTGGGTGCAGCATTACATGACTGCGCAATTGTTAGTTAAAGTAACGCATCGATGTATTGCATAAAATGGCCTGGTCAGGAAGGGGGGTAAATCCTCTGCAGGGCAATTGATTAAAGCTCATACAATGGTTGATCGGAAATATGTAACTATCCATATTTTAGGTACAGTTTTACCTGTCATTTTGCCCTGCATGGTCTGATTTAAATATGTAATAATTTTGGTGACGGGTATAGAAATAATATACTTTTGATCTGTTCTTAGATAATTTAGAGAAATTGTTTAAAATAATGAGGATTATATTCTAAATGCTAAAAGCGGAGCATCTTCCTTTAATACTGTATATTGTAACAATGTTGTAACCATGTTCACTTTAAATACCCAGTTATGTGAAGATGATATGATTAAACAGGAATTTTACATGGTTGAATAATTAAAGGGAATCTTCACTTAATATACTGAGTGAATATTTTCAACTCCTTTAGTAAACCAGGCACACACAGACTTACAAACACTCAGCAGTGCACCCTAAATGATAGCAATATTTTTCACAAATTGTATTTATCAGTTTCTAAATGCTTTCCAATAAGTAAAGAGTTAAGGAATTCTTTCTTTCTATCTCTTCCTGCATAAGTTAATTAGTTCTGTCAGCTGGCTGATGGTTCACTCTATACTACTCAGATATTATTATATCATATATTTAACAGATGCACCTAGCCATATGTAGCTGTGAAGTGCCAGGCTTTTTAGTGCTTTATGCTATATTTCCTGAATGGCACTTTCTGTCTTTTGCACACACTGTGCCTGTGTACTTCACTCTCGGGTCTGTCAAATCCGGTTGCTTTTGCTTAGCTGTTCAGCTGAACACCTTTCCCTGACAGGTTTTCTAGAACAGGCATTACACAGACAAGAGTATAAAAGCACAAACATTATTGCTGAACTTGTGAAAGGTAAGAAAAAAAATGGAAAATAGCTTAGGTGAAATTCTATCGCACCGCTGATCATCATTGCCTGTACTGCTGACAGTTCAAATATAGTTTTCTTCATATTTCATGGGAACATGCCCACTCAGTAAATTCAGATTCTACATTTACATTAAAAAGATAAAGAGATCCAGCCAAAATGAAAAGAGTTTTCAGTAGCTTTCAGTATGAGGCTATAACATAAATTTGATTAGCAATAACATTAGGCTTTATTTAAGATGTAATATTTATTCAAGATGGGGTAACTCAACAAATCATGACAAGCAGGGCCACATATATATCACTGAAGGGACACAACTTTCTGAAACAACATCCTAAAGCTAGGAGTGATTAAATCAGGAACAGTCCACTAATCAAGGCCGCTGGGGGTGCCTGACCGGTCTTGTGCTGTGAGGATTGGAGGAATAGGTAAGTACATATAGTATATCTCTGCTCTCCTCTACCCTAGAAAAAAACGAGCAGTTAACCCATGCAATGCAGGCAAAACCCCACTGCATGAATTTTTTTTGCTCGGAGTTGGGCTTTAACTGCTTGAAAGGGGAACAGGGTGAGCTGAGCTAGTGAAAGAGCAATCTGAATTATTTTATTACCTCCGCCATGAACTTTGAGGATACATTCTGCCCATAGACTTTGTGCAGTCTCCACTAAAGTGTAATAAACATAATGCTACTGGTTATATTTAATTTATTTAGTATAGGTACTTATATAGCACTGACAATTTACACAGAGCTTTACATATACAGGATATTGAACATTCACATCAGTCCCTGCCCTTGAGGAGCTAACAGTCTAAGGTCCCTAACCCACATTCATACATACTAGGGCCAGTTTAGGCAGGAGCCAGCTAACTGACTAGCATGTCTTTTGGAATGTGAGAGGAAACCCATGCAGACCTAGGGAGAAAATGCAAACTCCAAGTAGGTAGTGTCATGGTTGGGATTCAAACCCACAACCCTAGTGCTACCAGGTGGACATGCTAACCACTTAGCCACTGTGCTGCCTATAAGGTAGGCTGTCTTGACTTTAGATCAAAATAGTTATGGCAATTTGGTAATGCCGACTCATGTGATGTGTGAATATTAATGGGTCTTCTTGCAATGGTTAATAGGGTATGTATAATAAAAGGCAAAAAATGGAGTAGACCTGTAAGGATTGATATTTTTTTATGTAAATTTTTATGAGTCTTTGAAAATTTATAGGCATAAGACAGTACCCATGAGATTGTGGCTGATTCCACATAGGAATATTTCCTACAAAGGATCAGTTCATAAACAGTCACAATCTTCTCTACCAAAAATATTCATTCTAAATATAAACTTAGTTGAAGAATTTTCATTTCCCCAAAATATTGACAACAAACCTGGAGATCTGGGTGAAATTTCACCTTTATCAGCCTCATTATTTTATGTTTTTTTTAGAAAAAAGCAAAAAGTACAAAATAATGTAGGTGTCTTTTTTTTCAAGCAAATCTCACCTAAGAGTGAAACTGAAATTTTCTGTTTCAGGATAGAGACATGTTTGATATTTTTATTGCAGCTCAGTGCTATGTTTGAGCAGCATAAGGAACCCTTTTCAATATACACAATATTGCCAAAAGTATTGGGATGCCTGCCTTTATGCACACATGAACTTTAATGGCATCCCAGTCTTAGTCCATAGGGTTCAATAATGAGTTGGCCCACCATTTGCAGCTAGAACAGCTTCAGCTCTTCTGGGAAGGCTGTCCACAAGGTTTAGGAATGTGTCTATGGGAATGGCTGACCATTCTTCCAGAAGCGCATTTGTGAGGTTAGGCACTGATGTTGGACAAGAAGGCCTGGTTCTCAGTCTCTGCTCTAATTCATCCCAAAGGTGTTCTATTGGGTTGAAGTCAGGGCTCTGTGCAGGCCAGTCAAGTTCCTCCACCCCAAACTCGATCATCCACGTCTTTATAGACGTTGCTTTATGCACTGGGGCGCAGTCATGTTGAAACAGGAAGAAGCCATCCCCAAACTGTTGCCACAAAGCTGGGAGCATAAAATTGTCCCAGAAAATGTATTGGTATGTTGATGCCTTAAGAGTTCCCTTCACTGGAATTAAGGGGCCAAGCCCAACCCCAAAAAACAACCCCACACCATAATCCCCCCTCCACCAAACTTCACAATTGGCACAATGCAGTCAAGAAAGTGCCGTTCTCCTGGCAATTGCCAAACCCAGACACGCCCATCAGATTTCCAGACAGAGAAGCATGATTTGGCACTCTAGAAAACTTGTCTCCACTGAGTTAAGTGGTGCATGGTTTACACCACTGCATCTGACACTTTGCATTGCACTCGGTGATGTAAAGCTTGGATGCAGCTGCTCAGCCATGGAAATCCATTCCTTGAAGCTCTCTACACACTGTTGTGCTAATCTGAAGGCCACATGACGTTTGAAGGTCTTAGCTATTACCTCTGCAGACAGTTGGCGACTTCTGCTCACTGTGCACTTCAGCATGTGCTGACCCGACTCTGTCATTTTGCTGTTGTTCCCAGTTGCTTCAACTTTGTTATAATACCACTAATAGTTGACCATGGAATATTTAGTAGCAAGAAAATTTCAAGGATGGACTTATTGCACAGGTGGCAACCTATCATGGTACCACGCTTTAATTCACTGAGCTCCTACCCTTGATTTTATACACCTGTGGCCATGGAGGTGTTTGGAACACCTGAATCCAATGATTTGGAGGGGTGTCCCAATACTTTTGGCAATACAGTCTATATCTGAAAATCAATCCTGATGTACAGATGGCCTATCTCATTTCTTGAGGCCCAAAAATGTCAGAACAGTACAGATAATCCCCAAATTACCACTTTTTGGAAAGTAGACAGCACAAGGCATTTAGTAAGATGCATGGCGAGTTTTTTTTAAGTTGAAATTTTTTGTCACAATCTTTTGGAAAATGAAGAAATTAAAAAAAATAATAATTTGTCACCAGTGCAGTACAGTATCATAATATAACTGGTGTGGTGGTGATCAGGGACACTGAGAGGTGACAATATTTGTTTTTCTTTTTTTCACACAGTGACTAGAGCAATATAATGTTACCATAGTAACATTGTACTACTCTGGTGAAAGTGAACAGTATTTTATTTTTTTTTAATGTATTATGTTTATGAATATCATTGCTATAAGCAAGCATTTTACTGAATTAAATTAATTAATTCAGTTTGTTTTTTTGTTGTGATTAGCTGTGATTGGCCACAGCTACTCACATGGCACAGATGGGCTGTGATTGGTCCAGTCCATGTGCACCATGTGTGACCACAGTTAGCAACATAATTGTACACAATGAATGGCATGAAAGGACACCAACAATTGTTTACAATTGTTCTGTGACCTGCTGTTATTGGTCACAGTGGTCACATGGTACCGGCAGTGGGCCGGTACCCTGATCAGCCATCGGCTGTGACGTCATATGACATCCACCTGAATTGACGAATGTCCTGTCCGGCCTTCATTGTGCTATAGGCCGGGTGGGAACTGGTTAAAGTACAGCTTCATCATTCTCACTTTGGCAGTGATGATGTTCTTAGACCCTGCACATTTGCAGGAATGCCTTGGGTTACTCTAGGATCCATTGCAGCATTTCTGCGTGTGAATGAGGTCCTGAGAATGGTCTCCCAGAATTTTTACATCAATCAGTTCAGGAGGGATGTCATGCTTTTGCAGCAATAGTGCAAGGACTTTACCAGATCCAATGTCTGTGCATACACCAGATATAAACTGAATTTAAGAAGGCAGTGCTAGAGAGGAGCAGTATAGGGAGAACTTTCCCCCAAGACAAGACAACGCTGGACTCTATAGACTAGTAAGTATGTTTTTTCTTAGGCCGGCCATAGACGGTTTGAATCTTGAACTGCTAGCAATAATCACTGTGTTTTCCTAACAGGGGACGTCTTCAGTCATTCAGCAGACATCCTTTTTTTCCCTTGCATATAATTCAAAGTGAAGACAGGGTCACAGAACATTCATTTTGCTAAGTAAGCAGCATGTACTTCTTTAGTAAATCAAGTGATATAAATCAAGCTTCAAACTTACAGTAAATGTGTCCTATTATCTGTCTTATTTTTCCTGATTTGCAGCACTTTTCTGTATGGTTCAATTGATAAATTATCCATTTGGGTACATTAATTAATATGACGTCTGGTCATCGGAGCTGGGTATCAAACTGGGAGCAGCTTCGTCTTTTCATACCATTTTCCCACATGTGCTAGCCTTTTGATAGTTCTGTACATTGTAATCAGTTTGGAGTTTCCAGGAAATCTTACCTTGCTTGACGTGTACGTTGTCATTAATTACCCAGGTATAACTTTGCACTAATTAAATGAATGTACCCCTCAGATTTACTGCTCTTTTTACTTTATGTGTTCATTCTCAAAGTGTTTCACCGAGCTAAGGCTAATTACAAAAAAGAAAAAATCTAGGAGTAGTTAATGAGTTGATTCTTGGTAAAAGTCTGTTACATAAAATCAACAGCACCCTTGCTGAAAACACAATTATGCAAATTTCCTTTCAGTTTTATTTTCTCCCTTATTATACAGTAAATGACACCATAACAATAAAATAAGCAGTGGAAGTTATACTCTTTTTATGCGTGAGCCTTAAACTACTTTCCAAAAAAGCATCATACATGAGATAATCACTTAATACTTAGTAAAATTACATTTTGCTTAGACAATGATTGCTTTGTGTACTCAACTCCTTTTCTGTTGCTCATTGTACAGAGACTATGTATAAACACATGTATCTTTATATATATATATATACATACAATATATATGAAAACAGTTAGACTTGAGAAACACCTGCCCTAAGTGTACCACCAAAGACAGGGTGAGCTAGGGTTTCATCTCAGGGCTGGGTCAGGATCCAGAGTTGAACACAGGTCTTCTTTTGCATTTGGTAGTAGTTCTTCTTACTGTGCCACTTGAAATACTGAACAGCTCCCTGCCTGATCCCTTGGCCAACCTATATCTTGTTTCTGGTGAACCTTGAACTCCTTGCCACCCCCATGAACTTCATATTTAAGCCATATCTCTGCACTTCCTGTTTGCCAGATTATTATTTATTATTATTGTTCTGCTTCAGCCAATAGCTTGTTCCTCATGCTCCTGCTGGTGTCTGCATCTTAACTATCACTAGTTATTGACCTTTGGCATGTTCTTCTGCTACACTTCTGCTTGATCACAACCTGCTACATCTTTTACAACACTCCAGCTTGCTCACCTCCTGGTGGGGCAATCCTGAGGACCTTGACCTGGCACTAGCACACTACAAAACCCATCTACACCATCAGGGGAGCTGGTTAAGACTGGTTAGTGCTTAGACTCCACCTTAGGTGAGACTGCATCACCTGCTGGGTCTACCTGTTTGTGTACTTCTCCTGCTGGATACTGTGTGAGCCTTTCTACTGCTATAGCTAATTGCATTCAAGCCTGACCCCTTTCCATGACAGGTTGAGTCCATGGAAGATGTAATACATTTATTTTGCAGCAATTGATCAAAATGAGAGAGAACAGTCCTGCACAGACTCCAGCCGCCATTCCCAGCATTACAGAATAAGAGTTTTTAAGCCAAGAGTTTCTGTAATTTAGTAGTACTTTGGCTGGTGAGCACCAGACCATGTCATTACAGCACCAGACCTTGACCAGACCTTACCTTAAAAAACATGTAGCACTCTCTAAACATTAGGACTAGCAGGGTAACGACATTGACAGCATGCCTCAGCCTGGGGGGTAAATACCTTCTCCTCAAAGTTACCATCAGAGATATTTATATCTTTCTCCTGTATGCATCATTGCCAGCAAAACTTCTAGTGATTGGCCAGAGAAGGACCCAAATATTTAAACTCCAGTCCTATTGCCTTTCTCCTCTTTATTACTAGAGATACTTTCTGAAGCTGGAATTAGGAAAACCAAACAAAAGCAGCACTATCAATCAAGTAAGCAGCAGCTTGATATACAGTGGGGATCGAAAGTTTGGGCACCCCAGCTAAAAAATTGTATTAATGTGCATAAAGAAGCCAAGGAAAGATGGAAAAATCTCCAAAAGGCATCAAATTACAGATTAGACATTCTTATAATATGTCAACAAAAGTTAGATTTTATTTCCATCATTTGCACTTTCAAAATAACAGAAAAAAAAAAATGGTGTCTGCAAAAGTTTGGGCACCTTGCAGAGTTAATATCTTGTACTGCCCCCTTTGGCAAGTATCACAGCTTGTAAACACTTTTTGTAGCCAGCCAAGAGTCTTTCAATTCTTGTTTGAGGTATCTTTGCCCATTCTTCCTTACAAAAGTCTTCCAGTTCTTTGAGATTTCTGGGCTGTCTGTCACGCACTGCTCTTTTAAGGTCTATCCATAGATTTTCAATTATGTTGAGGTCAGGAGATTGTGAAGGCCATGGCAAAACCTTCAGTTTACGCCTCTTGATGTAATCCCCCGTGGATTTCGAGGTGTGTTTAGGATCATTGTCCATTTGTAGAAGCCATCCTTTCTTTAACTTCAACTTTTTCACAGATGACAACAAGTTACCATCCAAAATTTGCTGAAATTTTATTGAATCCATTTTTCCTTCTACTCGTGAGATGTTCCCTGTGCCACTGGCTGCAACACAACCCCAAAGCACGATTGATCCAACCCCATGCTTAACAGTTGGACAGAGGTTCTTTTCATTAAATTCTGTGCCCCTTCTTCTCCAAACGTACCTTTGCTCATTCCGGCCAAAAAGTTCAATTTTAACCTCATCGGTCCACAGAACTTGTTTCCAAAATGCATCAGGCTTGTCTATATGTTCATTTGCAAAGTTCAAACAATGATTTTTGTGGTGAGGACGTAGAAGAGGTTTTCTTCTGATGACTCTTCCATGAAGACCATATTTGTACAAGTATCTCTTTATAGTGGAATAGTGTACCACAACTCCAGTGTCCGCCAGATCTTTCTGGAGGGATCATGCAGTCAAACGTGGGTTTTGAATTGTTTTTCTCACAATCCTGCGAGCTGTTCTGTCTGATATTTTTCTTGGTCTTCCAAATATTGCTTTAACTTCCACTGTTCCTGATGACTGCCATTTCTTAATTACATTCCGAACAGAGGATATCGACATCTAAAAACGCTTTGCTATCTTCTTATAGCCTTCTCCAGCTTTGTGAGCGTCAACTATTTTCAGTTTCAGTTTTCTAGACAACTGCTTAGAAGAACCCATGGTGCTGATTGTTGGGCCAAGGTCATATGAGTCTGGGCATTTAAAACCTTTGAGATTGACATAACCTGGTCTTCCCAGATGATGATTGAGAACAATCCATGACACTGGCAAGTCTCAGCTTTGCAAAGGGGGCAGAGCATGCTATAAATTCTGCAGGGTGCCCAAACGTTTGCAGACACCATTCTTTTGTTTTCTGTTATTTTGAAAGTGTAAATGATGGAAATAAAATCTAACTTTTGTTGACATATTATAAGACTGTCTAATCTGTAATTTGATGCCTTTTGGAGATTTTTCCATCTTTCCTTGGCTTCTTTATGCACATTAATACAAATTTTTAGCTGGGGTGCCCAAACTTTCGATCCCCACTGTAGACCAACAGCACTAAATTTATAAGACACTCCAGCTTAAGGCAGGATTTAAAAAAAAAAAAAAAATATATATATATATATATATATATATATATATATTCAAAACACATCTAAGAATTGGAGCACCATTGATGATACTACTATCTTTGTATCTATCTACAGTATGTATATGTTAATCCCTTGCCCTTGGGGAAGATTAAACCCCTTCATGCATGACCAGGCCATTTTTTGCTATGCAGCACTTTGCTACTTTAATTGCAAGGTCAAGCAATACTTTACCCAAATAAAATGCGAGAAAAATCCTCTCTTGTATTAAAAGAGGTATAGACTCCAGAGAGAGAGATATCATATTACCCCTGTACAAATCATTAGTAAGACCTCATCTGGAATATGCAGTTCAGTTTTGGGCACCAATTGACAAAAAGAACATTGGGAAACTGGAGAAAGTACAGAGAAGGGCAACCACACTGATAAGAAGCATGGAGGAGCTCAGCTATGAGGACAGATTAGAGGAACTGAATGTATTCTCTCTTGAGAAGAGGAGATTAAGGGGGGATAAGATCAACATGTATAAATACATCAATGGTTCATATAGTGAACTTGGTGTAGCGCTACTCACCCTGAGGTCATCAAAGAAGACAAGGGGGCACTCTTTACGTCTGGAGGAAAAGAAATTTAGTCTCCAAACATGGAAAGGTTTCTTCACAGTGAGAGTGTGGAATAAACTCCCTCAAGAGTTGGTTCTGGCCAGCTCAGTGGATTGCTTTAAAAAAGGCCTGGATTCTTTCTTGGATACACAGAATATAACTGGATATTAACATTTATAGGTAAAGTTGATCCAGGGAATATCTGATTGCCTCTTGGGGGATCAGGAAGGAATTTTTTTCCCTGAAGGAGCAAATTGCATCATGGTTTGCTGTTTTTTTTTGCCTTCCTCTGGATCAACTGTGGATATAGGATTATAACTTTTTATTTTTTTTTGATGGTTGAACTGGATGGACTTATGTCTTTTTTCTGCCAGACTAACTATGTAACTATGTAAAATATATTCTTTTGGTGATATTTGATCACCACGCGGTTTTTTATTTTTCTATTATATAAACAAAAAAAGACTGAAAATTAAAAAAAAATTAGGCCAAAATGTAGTCTGTTACATGTGTTTGGTAAAAAAATACCAATAAGTTTATATTATTTGCTTGAACGTTATAGCGTCTACAAATGACGGTATATATATTGGAATTTTTTTATACTAGTAATTGCGGCAATCAACAACTTATACTGGGGCTGTAATAGTGTGGCGGGCAATCTGATACTAATTGACACTGAGTGGGAACTGACTAACTGCCACTGACATTACCAGTGACACTAATATTGTGATCAGTGTTAATAATATGACAATGGATAGGAAAGGGTTAACATCTGGGGGCAATCAAAGGGTTAACTGTGTGCCTGAGAAGTAATAATGTGTGCTGATTTTACTGAGGCATCTTGTTTTTATTTTCCCCGTTTAGCAGGGAATGAAAAAACAACAAGATTGCCTGTCACTTTACAGAGCTCTTTGATGAGTCCATTGAGCCAATCAGCGGGTCCCAGCAGTCAATCATCTTCCAGGACCTGCTGATCGGCTTGTCCTGTAATAAAGTACAGCACAGTCGGATTACACGTGCCCTACCCAGGAGCGCTGATCACGTACTAGGTATGTAATGAGCAAGTGGTTAGGTATGAAATCAAGGATTCTATATACTGCATGTATGCCTAAGACTTTAAAAGAATGCCAAAATGGTACCGCAAAGTATGAAACACTTCCGAAAATTATGTTTTTATCGTCATGTTGGATAGAATGCCTAGGAAATGTATGTTTGAAGTTAGGCAGTCATAAGAATGTCTAGACGACGATATATAGAATTGCAAACATTTTACGTAACAGTATGAAAAACACACATTTCCTAGACATTCTATCCAATGCCAAAACACAACCCGGAAAAGTATATAATAATCATAAATCTGATGTTTTTATTGTCATATGCATAAAATGCTTAGGAAATGTATGTTTGAGCTTAGGCATTATATAGATTGAGTCCAAGCATTATATTGAATGGTAAAAATGTTAAAGTATGAAAAACACACATTTCCTAGGCATTCTATGCAATGCCAAAGAGCAACCCTACATTGTATAAAATAATCACGATGTTGTATATATTCCTGGCAATGTGTTAATTGCATGCTAAATTATGCCTAGGTAATAATAATATTGGCAAAGTATGAAATATCTGTGCAATTTTAATTTTGCTATATACTTTACCTTGTCATTGCATAGAATAGATAGGCACTATGCAGAATGACAAATACTATTAAGGTAAAGTTTGCAAAGAGAGCCATAGAAAGGCTTTTATTCAGAAGACATATATGAAAACAAAATAAGACATCCAAAATAAAGTATAGGACTCTCGAACAAGACAAAAAGACCGGTAGTCAGTTTTTTTTATCTTGCATCCAGGTACACAGCATATTTTCAATGTCCTGATTAGCTCTTTCAACACAACCCTAGCTCTGGGAGTCATGAGGCTTCCTTCAAAGTCGGCCAGTACTCCTTTAGGTTGCTCACCACATTATTAGAAAATTCCCTTCCATTGTTGGACTGTAGAAGTGATGGTGCTCCAAGCAGTGTCAGTATGTCCACAAGGTTGTACTCTACTTCTTCCGCTCTCTTTGATGTTAGAACCTTGAGAACCACAAACTTAGTTACTTGAGTGAAAGTTTCATAAACATTCTATCACGTCATCCATGGCCAATGGACACATGAGCATCATGAAGTACATTAAATAACTCTGAGTCTATGACATAGAACTGGAAAGCAGTGGAGTGGATAGCAGTGACCGGTGGAATGAGGGGCCACATTTCATCCAGCTTTTAAAGAACTAGGCCTTTCATGATGGGATTAAGAGAACATCATATGAAGCTATTTGGCTGCAAAGTTAAAGTGGGTCTCACAATGTCTTCCCTGACCCAAAATGTTTTAACAGACACACAAACTGAGGAACAGCAGTAAAAAGTAATAGAAAGCACTCACACAATACATCAGGAAGACACAGATGAACCTGTCCAAGAGAGAGAACCTGCTGCACAAAACACGGATGACATAGTAGTCCACAAGAAACCAAAGTGGTGGTGAAGACATGGCTACTGAAGAGGCTTCTGTTTCTGCTACTGTACGTGTTGTGTCTGTTGCAAGGGCACCAATGGTGCCCATAGATGCAAAAACTGTGGACAAAACACATTGTCTGCGACCATGCCAGTAAAGATGATGGAGAAGAGAAAGTAGAAGGTGAACAGGTTACTATTTTGTGCACTCATTGCTTCTATATTGAGTAGAGATGAGCGAATCGAACCAGGCGAAGTGGAATTCGATTCGAATTTCAGGAAAAATTCGATTCGCGTCGAATCCGAATATTAGCCTACTTCGGGTGCGCGAATCGGATTTTTCCCGATCAGCCGGCAAAAGTGTCCCTGCAGAGAGCTCCGCTATTTCTGACAGTTCTCTGACAGTTCCTTCACATGTACAGCGGTTGAAACATTGTATCTATTTGTTTCCATTTAGGATACAGATGTTTTTATTCGGAAACAGATACAATGTTTCAACCGCTGTAAATGTGAAAGTCAGAGAACTGTCAGAAATAGAGGAACTCTGCAGATACACTTTTTGCCGGTTTGGAATTATTCTTATTTTCATCCTACTTCTTCTTCTTCTTCTTCTTCTTTATCCTCATCCTCAGAAGAAGAAGAAGAGGATGAGGATGAGGATGAAGAAGAAGAAGTAGGATGAAAATAAGAAGAATTCCAAGCCGGCAAAAAGTGTATCTGCAGAGCTCCTCTAAGTGTATCTGCAGAATAGAGGAGCTCTGCAGATACACTTTTTGCTGGCTTGGAATTCTTCTTATTTTCATCCTACTTCTTCTTCTTCTTCTTCTTCCTCTTCATCCTCATCCTCATCCTCTTCTTCTTCTGAGGATGAGGATGAAGAAGAAGAAGAAGAAGTAGGATGAAAATAAGAAGAATTCCAAGCCGGCAAAAAGTGTATCTGCAGAGCTCCTCTAAGTGTATCTGCAGAATAGAGGAGCTCTGCAGATACACTTTTTGCCGGCTTGGAATTCTTCTTATTTTCATCCTACTTCTTCTTCTTCTTCTTCATCCTCATCCTCATCCTCAGAAGAAGAAGAGGATGAGGATGAGGATGAAGAAGAAGAAGTAGGATGAAAATAAGAAGAATTCCAAGCCGGCAAAAAGTGTATCTGCAGAGCTCCGCTAAGTGTATCTGCAGAGCTCCGCTATTTCTGACAGTTCTGTGACATTCCCTCCATACAGCGGTTGAAACATTGTATCTATTTGTTTCCATTTATGGAAACAAATAGATACAATGTTTCAACCGCTGTATGGAGGGAATGTCACAGAACTGTCAGAAATAGCCTATTTCTGACAGTTCTGTGACATTCCCTCCATACAGCGGTTGAAACATTGTATCTATTTGTTTCCTTCTCCTTCTTCTCATCCTTCTCCTTCTTCTCATCCTTCTCCTTCTTCTCATCCTTCTTCTCATCCTTCTCCTTCTTCTCATCCTTCTCCTTCTTCTCATCCTTCTCCTTCTCCTTCTTCTCATCCTTCTCCTTCTTCTCATCCTTCTCCTTCTCCTTCTTCTCATCCTTCTCCTTCTTCTCATCCTTCTCCTTCTCCTTCTTCTCATCCTTCTCCTTCTCCTTCTCCTTCTCCTTCTTCTCATCCTTCTCCTTCTTCTCATCCTTCTTCTCATCCTTCTCCTTCTTCTCATCCTTCTTCTCATCCTTCTCCTTCTTCTCATCCTTCTCCTTCTTCTCATCCTTCTTCTTCTTCTCATCCTTCTTCTTCTTCTCATCCTTCTTCTTCTCATCCTTCTCCTTCTTCTCATCCTTCTTCTCATCCTTCTCCTTCTTCTCATCCTTCTCCTTCTCCTTCTTCTCATCCTTCTCCTTCTCCTTCTTCTTATCCTTCTCCTTCTTCTCATCCTTCTCCTTCTTCTCATCCTTCTCCTTCTCCTTCCTCATCTCCAAGGGCATTTAAATTAAAGGTACAGTGTTCTGCACTAATTTAAAGGCTCTCTGAAGCCTAGAAACCCTTTTAATAAGTTAAATTCGTAGCGAATTAATTCGCATCGAATCGAATTTCTTCCTCAAATTCGGCGAATCAGCCGAATCGAATTTTTGAATAATTCGCTCATCTCTAATATTGAGAATGCTGTGGAAAGCAAAATGGATTGAAATTGAAGCTGGAAATGCAGGCCATAAAAATGAAAAAGGACTCACAAAAAATTTCCTGCTCCATCTTTAGGAGACACTGTACGACTTCCAATTACAGATGTTGTCAAGGGATGGGGTGAATTGTGCAATCTGTTGTCAGTTGTTATGAGTGTGAAGGAAGAAATTTTTCACTGACTTGGAACTGCTCAAGGAACTTTGAACTAACTCTATGCTAGATCACAATTCACTTTATGTCCCAAGTGCTTACTCAGAGTTGAGGACGTTCCTGAGCAGGAAATACCTCTGTGATCAGCTGTGGTCGCTCAGTCCACTGGCAGCTGCCAGGTGCTTGTGCAAGAACAATTGCCAGTCTACCAAGTTCTCCTTTGTGAAAGACTATTAAATGCAATTCAAAATGCCATTCTAGACGTGCTTGTTGCCATGGCCGAGACAATGGGTAGGCAGGAGGGGCAAGGATTTGGGGGGTTGTGCTAGAAAGGGTGCTTTGGAAGGGGGGATTTGAACTAGAAGGGTTGATTTCTGTTAGGAAGGGGGATTTGGGGAGAGGGTATTTGGGAAAATAGGGAAATTAGTAGGGAAGATTGGGAGGATTTGTGCTAGGAGGGGACATTTGGGGGGGAGGACTAGTGCTAGAAGATGGGATCTGGAGAGGGGCTTGTGCTGGGAGAGGTAGATTTGGAGGGGGGAGAGAATTTATGCTCAGAGGGAAAATTTTAGGGGTAGAGGATTTAGGTAGAGGATGGGGAATTTGGGGAGTGAAAGGATTTGAGCTGGGAGTGGGGATCTGTACTGGAAGAGGGGGAATTTTTGTTTGGGGACAATTTTAGCTTGTAAGTGTGAAGATTAGTGCTCAAACTTTTTTTTTTGGGGGGGGTGATTATTGTTGACACATAATGCTCATACATTTTTTTGGGGAGAGTGCCGTTTGGCATCTTTGCACTGAGCTCTAGATGGCCTTGTCTGCTTGTTGCAACAAATAGGTCAAAGCTGGTCTTTTTCTCTTGTATTTTTCAGTTAGAGAGTTCTATATTTTTGTCTTCTTTTGTTTTCATATATGTCTGCAAGACTTCGGCGATCGCTCAGTCCACTGGAAATGGACAAGGTTTTGTCAGATGCTTGTGCAAGAACAAGTGCCAATCTAACAAGTGCTCTTGTGTGAAAAACACTTTTAAGTGCAATTTTAAATTACATACTAGTCTTACTTGTTGTGACACATTGGTCAAAGCTGGTCTTTTTTCTCTCTCTTTTGTATTTTTCAGTTCGAGAGTTCTGTACTTTATTTTGGATGTCTTCTTCTATTTTCATATACACCTTGTGAATAAAAGGCCTTTCCATGGCTCTCTTTGCATACTTTGCATTAACAGTATTTGTCATTCTGCACAATGCCTAGCTATTCTATGGAATGCCTAGGTAAAGTATATAACACATTTAAATAACTCAGACATTTCATGTTTTCAAGACTCTCTTTTCATACTTTGCCCAGTGTATTCTATATAATGTCTAGGTATATAACAAAATGAAAATTATATGGAATTTCATACTTTGGCAAAAATGTCACTCATTATATACAATGCCTTAGGAATTATAAAGAAGGCCAGTATTTCATACTTTGCCGGTAACATATATATCTTCTAACAATCAGTTTCGACTAATATCACAGAATTGTCTTTTTTTGCAGCAGGAAAAAGTAAGCAAACTCTTGAGTAACTAATCAGTTACTACTTTAATATACAGTGGAGATCGAAAGTTTGGGCACCCCAGCTAAAAATTTGTATTAATGTGCATAAAGAAGCCAAGGAAAGATGGAAAAATCTCCAAAAGGCATCAAATTACAGATTAGACATTCTTATAATATGTCAACAAAAGTTAGATTTTATTTCCATCATTTACACTTTCAAAATAACAGAAAACAAAAAAATGGCGTCTGCAAAAGTTTGGCCACCCTGCAGAATTTATAGCATGCACTGCCCCCTTTGCAAAGCTGAGACCTGCCAGTGTCATGGATTGTTCTCAATCATCATCTGGGAAGACCAGGTGATGTCAATCTCAAAGGTTTTAAATGCCCAGACTCATCTGACCTTGGCCCAACAATCAGCACCATGGGTTCTTCTAAGCAGTTGTCTAGAAAACTGAAACTGAAAATAGTTGACGCTCACAAAGCTGGAGAAGGCTATAAGAAGATAGCAAAGCGTTTTCAGATGTCAATATCCTCTGTTCGGAATGTAATTAAGAAATGGCAGTCATCAGGAACAGTGCACGTTAAAGCACGATCTGGAAGACCAAGTAAAATATCAGACAGAACAGCTCGCAGGATTGTGAGAAAAACAATTCAAAACCCACGTTTGACTGCACGATCCCTCCAGAAAGATCTGGCAGACACTGGAGTTGTGGTATACTATTCCACTATAAAGAGATACTTGTACAAATATGGTCTTCATGGAAGAGTCATCAGAAGAAAACCTCTTCTACGTCCTCACCACAAAAATCATTGTTTGAACTTTGCAAATGAACATATAGACAAGCCTGATGCATTTTGGAAACAAGTTCTGTGGACCAATGAGGTTAAAATTGAACTTTTTGGCCGGAATGAGCAAAGGTACGTTTGGAGAAGAAGGGGCACAGAATTTAATGAAAAGAACCTCTGTCCAACTGTTACGCATGGGGTTGGATCAATCATGCTTTGGGGTTGTGTTGCAGCCAGTGGCACAGGGAACATCTCACGAGTAGAAGGAAAAATGGATTCAATAAAATTTCAGCAAATTTTGGATGGTAACTTGATGCCATCTGTGAAAAAGCAGAAGTTAAAGAGAGGATGGCTTCTACAAATGGATAATGATCCTAAACACACCTCGAAATCCACGGGGGATTACATCAAGAGGAGTAAACTGAAGGTTTTGCCATGGCCTTCACAATCTCCTGACCTCAACATAATTGAAAATCTATGGATAGACCTTAAAAGAGCAGTGCGTGACAGACAGCCCAGAAATCTCAAAGAACTGGAAGACTTTTGTAAGGAAGAATGGGCAAAGATACCTCAAACAAGAATTGAAAGACTCTTGGCTGGCTACAAAAAGTGTTTACAAGCTTGATACTTGCCAAAGGGGGCAGTACAAGATATTAACTCTGCAGGGTGCCCAAACTTTTGCAGACGCCATTTTTTTGTATTCTGTTATTTTGAAAGTGTAAATGATGGAAATAAAATCTAACTTTTGTTGACATATTATAAGAATGTCTAATCTGTAATTTGATGCCTTTTGGAGATTTTTCCATCTTTCCTTGGCTTCTTTATGCACATTAATACAAATTTTTAGCTGGGGTGCCCAAACTTTCGATCCCCACTGTAGTAACTCTTTATTTGCCTAAATATATTAGGGTAGACTTGATTTGCATGATTCTCTATGAAGTAGACAGATCTGCATGATCACCCACTAACCGACCGGGGCACATTTATGAAAGAAGAGACCTCTAAGGTCTTTTCTGTTATACAAGCCCTGCTTGCCAGAGGATTTTTTTTTTCTTATTTCTTAAGTTTACTACCACTTTATTTACAGGTGATTGATGTGACTAGCTGTAGGGTTTTATTTTTGTTTAGCTAATCTTCAGCTTTAAGAGATTTATTCTTAGGGTTCATGTACACTGCAGCTGCTAAACTGACGTTCAGAAGTGTGCAGCATTTTTTTCAGCAGCCCCTGAACTCCCCCTAATGTTTTCCTATGTGTCCATGTACACACAGTCGTTTACAGGCAGTTGAGTTTACAGTTGTTTTTTTGAACACACCAAACTTGCGTTCAGGAGTAGATTTTACAGGCGTTTCAAACACCAAACGTTTGTAAACGCGGTTGACCGTGTTTATAAGCGTTTGCGTTTAGAAGCGTTTTTTAACTGTTCCATATCCAGATGCTGTCCAGAGCCTTTTTTCATCATCAGAAATGCATGCAAAGCGTTTTCCATGTATTCAAATGAACCCGATACACCAGTGCAGTCAGTTCCAGGTTTCACGTGAAGGAAAAAATGGTAGAACGTGCTGCATTATGCTCATGATGGGATCCATAGTGAATACAACCAGAAAGGACAGGTAATCTCAACACATACTGATCTCTCTACTTCTGCTCTCTCTATTCCTCTCAAAATATCTGAAATAGTTAATTTTTTACTATTTTTCAGTGCATTCTGGGCATTTTGGAAGGTCTCCTGAGGTTATCTTTTAAAAACGCTTCTAAACCCAAACACCCATAAACGCGGTATGCAAACGCAGCTAAACTGATGTTTTTTAACGTACATTTTCCAGCAGTCAGTATCTATCGATCAGAAGAGTTTTCCAAATTCCCCGTGTACATGAGCCCTAAAAAGCAATGCAAAGAGCAAAGACATTTTGCATTTTAGCTTTTTGAAGATAGATTGTTCAAATGTGAATTCTGATTGGTGGCTATAGGTTGTTGCTCTTTTTGCAGCTAAGAATACTTAGAAGATGTCATATTTGCAGCACATAAAACCTATAAAAGTTAATTACTTAGCACAGAACTGTACAGGTTACCATAGTGATTGGTGAAGAGCAGTTACTTGGAATCCCAAAGACAACCTTTCATACACAAAGATCTTTTAATTCATAAACAAGTCACCAACAGATCAATTCACTTCCTTTAATGTTCCATTATTAGAAAAAACATAAACAGTGAAAAAGGACACAATTACCCAAAATGGGTGGAAAATTAACAAGGCAAATATTGGAAAGGTAGCATGAAAAGCTTACTGATTTTAAAAATTACATTGACACTAAACTATATTCTTAGTCTCCAAAAGTAATCTGTATACATCCACTACTTAATGGCCCTGTCATTTATTTTTTATGAAATTGTTTCTTACTGTGTTTTTCTGCCTTCTTGTCATGTCCTCTGTGAGCTCCCAAACCTCTCTCTCCTGTTTGTTTGTAACGAGCAGTGCCTGTTAGTTGTAGTCATGTGCATTGCTCTATGCATACTACACATCCCAAAGTCCCTGATCTTTAGACTATCGCAGGAGGGTGGCTACATTCCTACATACAGTGGGATGATGGAGTACGAACGTAGCCACCCTCTAAGAGGAAGTTGGATCACAACAGCAAAAAAAAAGGAATTCAGAGATCTGGAGGAGACTGAGAGAAGGTGCTTTTTTGAGTTAATACATACTTGAATATTTTTTCTTAACTGCTTTCCCGCCGCCCTATAGCATAAATACTGCTACTGGGCTGAAGGGGTGCTCAAAATCACGTATATATATATATATATATATATATATGTGCCACTGTTCACGGCCTCGGCTGTCAATCACCAGGTTCCGACCAGTGATTACACACCGGCACCCGGTGATCGTCGAGTATTACAGATGGGAGGAGAGAACTGCATGTAAACAATACAGTTTTTCCCCTGTCAGCTCCAGCACACTGCTTTGTATAGCTCTGCATAGCAGCACGCAGTTAACGCTTTGATTGCCCCTCATGTGAACTGCCCAGTACCATTGCTTTTTATTAGCACTGATCACTGTATGGGTGTTGCTGGGGATGTCAGTGACACCAATTCAGTTCCCCCCAGTGTCAGAATGTTCACTGCAGTCCCACAATCCAGCTATAAGTCGCTGATCGCCGCCATTACCAGTATAAAAAGAAAAAAAATTCCAGTATCTTTACCGCCATATTGTAAATGCTATAACTTTCACGTAAATCAATTAATTTACATGTATTGGGATTTTTTTTTTAGCAATGACATGGAGCAGAATACATTTTGGCTTAACTTTATGCCAAAATTAGATTTTTAAAATTTTTTTACTAGACATGTTTAATAGCAAAAAGTCAACAATATTGTTTTTTTTCTAAAAATTTTCTGTCTTTTTTTTTATAGCGCAAAAAATAAAAAACCGCACAGGAGATCAAATACCACCAAAAGAAAGCTCTATTCATGGGAAAAAAGGATGAACATTTGAACATGACCGTGCAAATGTCAGTTAAACTAACGCAGCACCGTAACGCAAAAAATGGCCTGGTCAGGTAACTCCTCAGGAGGGCTAGTGGTCAAACCAGAGTTCAGTGTTCCTTTTAGTTTAATGTAAAAGGAACTTTAGTGTAAAAGATGCATTGACATAGCGGAGTAAACATTCAGAGATGTCAAATTGTCCCCCGATAACAAAGCAAGCCATTCAGTAGAGACCATTACTGCCCCAGAAATGACCAAGGCTGTGCTAGTAAAATATAGAGACTAAATAGCTTTTGTATTATTTGGCTACATCCTATAATTCCTTATTTCTTGAGATTTTACTTGAAAAGAAGACAATAATATTGTAGAATATGAAACAAAACATTGATGAACCAATAACATTTAAGAGCATGTGCTATGGCTTTGAGATGCCAATAGTGCTGAAGTGATGGGAACACTGAAGCATCTCTGTTAGAATTTAGATAGACCCCTGTATGCCTATGAACCTCCTTGAATCACCAGCCCATATTGTACACAGGCTTCAACCTCTCTCCAAATTGTGTTGAATTCCCATCCCCTCTAGGCACTAAGTCCTTTCACATGGCCTTCAGAAATGCCAAAGTTTCTACAGATTATTGGGACTTTTGAGGAAAGAAGAGGGGATGGTGGGGGATGAACCTAATCTCAGTTTAAAGAAATGTTAAAACCCCTACAATTTAGGTCTTGTACCCAGGGGGCTCTTCAGGGACCAATATTAAAATCTATATGTAGTGTTACTTCCAGAGGAGCTGCATGAACCCCGTCCAGGTCTTCCTCAAAACCTTTGCCCTGCAGCCAGGCACATAGGCTCATTCACACGTTTCTTCAATGACCAGTCAATGGGTTTTTTTTTTGTGGTTTTTATTTTTGGACAACTTGGATAGCATTGAGGGAATTAGGTAGGATACTCCAAGAACAAGAACTATGTACATTTCAGTACTTTAGATATTTTTTTTTAATAAGCTATGGTGAGTATTGTTGGGCTTCAGAAACGATTTTATGACCTGCGCTTAGGTATTATTCTGTGTTCACCAAACTGGGTAAAGATATCTCAGTAGATTTTTATTATTATATCTCAATCAAATAATAAACATCAAAAGACTATATGTAAATCATTAAATAAATGTAAAAAAATAACAAAATATCAGAAAAATTATCAATCAAATCAATCAAAGGAGACTGCTGCTACTTCAAAGGGTCCTGACCCTCATAAAGTTGAAAAATAATGGTAGTTAAGTCTCTGAGGACACCCAGTGGGAGGGGCGAAATGTGTTAGCTGACGTTGTTTCCGGTCCGTGGAACACACGTTGGTGCACTGCTTCCGGTTTGTTAATCTTGAGGAATTGTTTCATTGATGTGAGTGCAATACATATTTTTATCTGGAATTTTTTTAATAAACAGAATTATGCTGTGTGGCTACTCTTTTTTTTCCCCCTGTGAGTGCCTCATTTATGACCGCTATTTACAATCATCTTCATGACTAAAGGGAAATATATACACCGAGGAGGACAACAAGTCCCAGCTATACCAGGACTTTTCCCACTAAGTGCATTAGACCCTAATCTAAGAGTCCACACAAGTCGGTGAGTGAGGGGTACCACCAGTGAGGAGCACAATGTAAGTTTTTCCAGCACTTTTAAGAAGATCACAGCACAGATATGGTTATAGATTGCACGGTTATTCACAGTGCATAGACTTTGTGAAGAATCATTTTATTAAACACTATGTATATGTTGGTGTAATTATGTCTGGGCGGTGCTTAACTTCCAATTTTTTTGCAGTGTTGGGCTTCACGTTCAACTCGAACATATGTTAACTTGAGCATGGGCCGTTCCTGTGTTCAGCTGGCTATTCGCCCACCACACCCCACAATGCACTGTGCCCTGACAGTGCATTGACTGGCCAAAGCAATGTACCTGACCACAGGTCAGCTGTAATGCTTTGGCCAATCACAGCACATGATGCCATCACAATAGTGCGGGGGTGACCCCATCCCCTTGTGACGTCTTCACACTATTTAAGAACTGTCATCCCGGCACAGCTGAACGAAACATTTTTTTTCCAGGTCGGCAGTGGAGATGGTCATCGTGATTGACGTTGGATCTACTTTGGGGGACATTTTTTAATTTTTGTTTTTAATAAAGGACTTGTCAAAGACTGTCTCTTGTTATTTTTACACTACACTTGTTTTTTTTTGTGAATGGGTAGCGGTGCCATGTACCCCATACTCATTCACATGGGGAGGGCTGTGGGCCCCCTTGTTAAAGGGGGCTTCCAAATACCGATAAGCCCCCCACCCGCAGACCTCCACAACCACCTGCCACGGTTGTGGGGAAGAGGCCCTTGTCCCTATCAACATGGGGACAAGGTGCTTTGGGGGGGAGCCCCCACTGCCCCAAAGCACTCCTCTATGTTGAGGGCATGTGGCCTGGCATGGTTCAGGAGGGGGGATTCTTGCTCTCCCCCTCTTTCGTGACCTGCCGGGCTGCATGCTCGGATTAGGGTCTGGTATGGATTTTGGGAGGGACCCCATACCATTTTTTAAAAAAGTTGGCTCGGGGGTTCCCCTCAAAATCCATACCAGACCCGAAGGGCTTGGTATGAATGAGGTGGGACTCCACACCATTTTTTAATAAAAATGTTAATTGTCGGGCAATGCCGGCAATTCTTTTTACATTCAGCTGTCATCGGAGAACCCCGCCTACAGCTGAAACATGAAAGAATATTTCACTACTAACATACTTAATAATATAACTCATGCGGTATTTCAGTAGCTGCGCGGTATCTTACAGCATACTCAGATGCAGTAAGAAACTGCTTATTGAATCGTCTCTGTTCAAAGTTCGCAGTCGAACTTTTGGTATTTTCGAATGTTCTACCGTGAACCAAACAGGAGGGTGTTCAGCCCCTCATTAATGATGAGGTCTGTGCTTAAAACTAACAGTAGACTTCAGCAACAGCAGCAGCAGTAGTAGTAGTAGTAGTAATAGGAGTAGTAGTAGTAGTAATAGTAGTAGCAGCAAATTAGAGCAGAGTCCTTTTAGGTAGGAGATAGAGGTGTCCGTTTATGACACAGAGAATAGCTGCGATTCAACAGATCTCAGCTATTCTCTGGTCATTCACAGTTTATGACACTCAGGAGATCATGTCAGCCCTTCTCTGGAGATCTGTGTTCTCCCTCCAGATTCTCCAGCCCAGAGCTGGAGAATCAGAGGGACCGAAAACTAAGCAGAGATAATTTACCTCTGCTTAGTAAACTGATCTTTTACTGTAATCTTGTGAGATTATAGTAAAATGAGCCGTTTTTCAGAGTTTGTACACCGTTCTCCAGCGTTTGGAGACCGTTCTTCCTTCGTTCGGAGAACTGCTTCATAAACTGCATTCACAGGAGAACTGTGTTCTCCGAGAATGCCGGAGAACTGAGCAGCGATCTATTACCGCTGGTTCATAAACGGACACCTAAGTGGACAAAGCTCAGCTTCCACAGCTTCAATCACTTCACCTAATGGGTTCAAAAGAATGTCTTTTGTTCATAAGGCATTGCATAAAGTAGTGTTTACTAAAATGTATTCAGTGTTTGGGCCACAACATACCACCAATTTCACTTTCTTCACCCAGATGTATTCACAGCACAGGAGAGGAGACTGCTTGACATGGCCACTTAAGTCTGTATTTTATTCTTACAAAGCCCCTATCCCTTATGGCACCCTCACTTTACAGCCCCAGAGTGAACTGACATGCGGTGTTTGCAGCACATAGAGGTGCTGGATCTTGAAGTAGTTTTTATGCCAGTGGCAGATTAAAATTATAGCCTGACCATTTGATTAAGCAATATAAATCATTGCAATTTACCATAGACATAAAAGTTGGTATTATATACCTTTATAGTGACAATAAAGTATACATGTCTTGCAGTTTCACTTTTTAACATCACTGATAATAAACACAATAAAATATATACATATACAATAGCTCAGGGGTAGGCAACCTTAAAAAGGTGGAGATCTACCTGAACAACATGGGAGAAGTCAAAGATCACCGGCATGGTGTCACCTCCTCACACCTGGTTTAAACCTCTAATTGAATTACTACCATGTCGCAATCACATGCATTCCAAAGCAATCACGGGTTTAAATCAGGTGAGGTGAGGAGGAAACATATCGCCTGCTCACCACCTGTCAAACACACTTGGATCGCTTTTCAGATGAGCAGCATTGCCTGCTGCACTTGTGAATGAGCCCTTAGTTGCATTCGGCAGCGGCACCCTTAGGGCTCGTTCACATGTAAAGTTGGGGGAGGGGTAAAACCCTGCGGTTGAGTCACTTAGCAAATGTAGTACCCTCCTAGTTAGGTTCTAGTATAGGTGTTTGTAGGTAAATGTAGTTGTTTTTTGGGCTCCTGCAATCAGGAGTTTTGGTGCACTTTCAGAAAATGCACCAAACCCGCAAACTCTATGGCTAAGCGCAGCAAACCCACAGAAAGACTGCCGGAACACTGCACTGGGTAAACCCCAGCACATCAATGTGAAATCAGCTGTATACTATTATGCCCAGTGTATTGCTTCACACTGACCTGAGGATCTCTTCTTTCCTGCTGCTGGCACCACTCTGGAGACCGCTAGCCGGGATAAGAGGTGGAGTGCAGTTGGTATCACTCTTCATGGGACAGGAGCCAGCGCTACTCTCTCCAACTTTACAAGTAGTCCCTCTTCATTGCACTCTGTTTGATGCTTTGACATGGTGGGTCAGCAAGCCCAGACCATGATCTACAAGTCACCTGGCCAAGATCTACTGGTAGATCACAATCTACAGGTTGCTGACCCCTGCAATAGCTCCACAATATGGATGGACATAACCAGGGTTCAACAAAACTGGGTATTGCCAAGTCCTTGCAGTAACTACAGCAAATTTACCTTTCCTGTACCTGGAAGAGCCTGAGCACATAAAGTCCAAGAGTTATAGGCAGTTACAGATCTGTGTTGATGCCTGCTGTGTGGCGTAAAGTGCTGAGGATAATGGAGCAGGATTCAAGTGCAGGAACACCATGGTACCCAAGCAGGTTATAGGTACTAGGTTGAGGCCTTCACCAAGAGTGGACACAGTAAGGCAGCAGGATGCCAGATCAGGAGACAGAGGTAGCGTTGGGGTACAAACCGAAGTCAGGAATAGCAGACCAGCTTAGTACCAAATCAGGAAGCAAAAACAGAGAAGGAAACAAGACAAGGTTGGTAAGAGCCGGGCAAGCAAAGTGCAAGGCAGAAGGCAGTAAGCAGAGTCCAGAAGGCAGGTCACAGTCACAACTTTCTGTGCCTTTCCACATAGGCCAACTCTCCCACCTAAAGACCTAGGCTTGATTATTCAGCTGTGGTTTGAAAAAGGCTCAAGGAGGTGGGTCCCTTCAGCGTTACTATACAAAGTGATTCTCATAAATCAATAGATTACCATTTTTCCTGGCCAAACCTTTAGCCCAATAACAGTTCAATTGAACACTTATGTCATTCTTTGTTCATATTGTGTAAACATATTCTGCAGCTTTACAAGGAATAGGCAAATAAAAAAAAAACCCCGAAATTCCATAGATGTATAATGGCCCAGTTACATTTCGGAAGTATACAGTAAAATTACAAATCATTTTAAACAAGATAAATACAATGAATAAAAACATTTTAAATGTTCAGTAGCATTATCTAGGATTTAGCAGTTCTTGAACTGAAAAACCTACAAAACAAGCAACAGCAGAAAAGAAAAGCCTTGCCTGCAGGCTGTTCTTTTAAGTAAAGCTGTGTAACATACATTCTAATTTCCAACTTTTCAGAAAACAATTCATTCACAATAAATCTAGATGAGTAAGGTTCTTCAATGAATGAATTTCAACAAAATGAGCAGAATACTGTGTGCTGCTATACAGTCACATATGATTTTTCCTTTGTGTGGGGAAATGCTTCCATACTTAATGAACAATAGCAGTAGTTTCACGGTTCACTGAAAACACCATATAAAGCTATAAAGCCCGAATTCAAAGCACACTTCGATGCGTTGTTTGTGTGGAGCAGAGAATTTGATGGAGATAAGGGGGTAGCTGTGTTTAATATGTATGAGATGTCATATAGCAAAATGGAAAACCCTACAAAGAACGATTAATCAGACTCCTGGTATTCAGCTACTAATATTTCTTTCAGACTGCCCATTTCTGCAACATGAATAAAAGAATAGGAATCCTGCAAGTAGAGTACTGGAATGAATTTTGGCAAATCATTAAAATAATCTTGAAAATGTTTCCAAAATATTTTAACTGGATGATAGAACTTAAAGGGCAACTGTACTTTTGGTACAAGTTGTCCTTTAAGGCATTCTCTCACCGTCCTGAGTGCAGCCCAAATGATCCTATATTTACCACCGTCCCTATTCAAGCAATCTTCACTATGTGGCCCTACCCAGAGCTATGTGGCCTTTCTTCCAAATGTGTTTATGCCAGTTCCTCTTCTATGCAGTATGTGCGCCCTATCCCCAATAATTCCTATTGGGTACAGTCCATTAATTACAACTTTTTTAAATGAACTTATTACAACTAAAAAATATTATATATTACACCCCAAAAATTTATTTACCACAACCAAAAAGGTGATAACCACTTACTGATTGCTTTCCTTAAGTATTCACTGGGAAGATGTAACTGCATTAACTACATGATTAGTCCCAGAATTATAATAAGAGAAAGACTGCTGGAAAACATTTTGAACCAATCTCATGAACAGAACATGACATTCCTATTGGCATTCTGAACAGGAACAGTAAACAGCACAACCTTAGTTGTCACAATTACAAGGAAAGGGCATTTACATTTTTTGGCAGTTTTAAAAATGGCTGCAGAAGACAATGGCAAACCTGTTCACATATGCTTCAAATTACACATTTTAGTTTGAAAACAGGGTATGCACCAAGTATGTATAAAGCATTTGTAAAGCTTTAGGGCAGTTTTGAGCATTTTTCTTATAGCGCCACTCTGGAGAAAATAAGAACTGTAAACCCTCCCTAACATCCCCTCCAACTTTAGAGTCTTAAAGGGTGCATTCACACTTGCGAATGCACCCTGCCTGCAATTAAATGCGAGAACCCCAGCTTCGCTGCGAGAGTCTGCCCCATTGAAAGCAATGGAAGGCTGCCAGATCCTGCAGCTAATAATGCAGACTGCCTCTGTCCAAGGCCGATTGCTCCCATGTGATCACAGCATGAGAGATTACATGCAAGTAGGCAAAATTAGCTGCAGGAGACGTAGCCTTCCTTTGCTTTCAATGGGGCTGCCCACTTGGTCCTGCACATGGGGGTACCTTTCTGCACATGTGAACGTTCATCAATGTCAGGGACCAGGTGGGGACACGCTTGGGAACTGGGGCCCTAGAAGGTAACCCATTCCCCAGCCTGGGCAGACCAACTAGTTATACTAAACATACAACTGGGGCTGCCTGTGGGTGGGGCCACTTGGTCCTGCACATGGGGGTACCTTTCTGCACATGTGAATGTTCATTAATGTCAGGGACCAGGTGATACCGCTTGGAAACTGGGGCCCTAAAAGTTAACCCATTCTCCAGCCTGGGCAGACCAACTAGTTATACTAAACATACAACTCCCCATAGGCACCTACCTTTATGCCTCTCACAGATAATCACGGGAAGGGTGCATTTGCAAGTGTGAATGAACCCTAAAGGGAATGTAGAGAGTGTATTAACATATTATGTTCTCCCTTTGAATTAGCAGGTGGAGCTCTAGTTTCCTTTTCACTGTTAGCTGTTTCAGATATAAACTTTCCTTTGTTTGAAAACTCAATAGCTACAGCTAAACCTGGAAGCACTGGCATCCATAGATCTTTAAAAAGCAAAAATGTGACTCACCATCTGCTGAAATGTAGGTTTTATCTCTTTTACTGTGGCAACGGGGTCACTTTAAAAATACCTTTAAAGACCTAAACTGATTACAGAAGAAAGACTTATTATATGAATTAAAATGCAAAATGAAAGTTAATAGGAGGATGCTGAATCAATGTGTAGCACCCTTCTAGTTTAGCTAGGGGAGCTAGATCCTAATGGTTAGACAGGAGCTAAATAGCAGCTCAGCTGTAATAGCCAGAGGGGTCAAATTGTGGTTAGGGCTGAAAGATTCTGCAGGCCAGCCCCTCTGAAATTTACCCCTGCTCTGAGGCTTTTGGAGGATGGCCTTGGAGGCAGTGGGTGGATCTGAGGAATGGCTGGCTGCACTCTTAAGGGACCTCAGCCAATCCCCAACAGAAAGCTTGGCAAGGGACTGGGACTCCCATAAAAGTGTTGGAGCCTGAACAGTGGCAGGAGTGGTGAAAGAGTGAGAGAGCAAGATGTGATGTGAGGCTGAGGAAGTAGGGTGCCAGGAGGCCTAGTGGGATGGAGCCTGCCTGCGGGCCTGGATCTGGAAGGGAGGAAAACTTGGAACTCACTGGCCCTCTGAGCAAGGACTATCTGTATGACAGGGAAAGGAGCAGCCCACTAGTGACTGATCACCTATTTAAAGAGACAGGAGCCAGATTCCCTGCTCAGGAAAAAACCTCTAGATTGCTGGGTGAAGAGGAGAATTTCCTCTAGGGTGGTACATTGTGGAGAGGGCCGGTGCTTCCACTAGGCAAACTAGAATGCAAGCTTGTGTGGGGAATGCAGATTGCCTAGCAGTGCAAAACTATAGGGGGACCTAAATCAACATCAACCCCCAAGGGGGTAGTGCTACAAACGTAATAAATCAATGTGTCAATGCAAATGAAGCACAGCAATCCAACACAGCCAGGTTGCACCTCAGATTATCCAGGAGCTCAGTGATGCCCTGGTCCAGATTTGGGAGTAAATACCCCAGGACACCATCCGTGACCTCATTAGGAGCATTCCCTGACGTTGTCAGGCATGTATACAAGCACGTGGATATCGTACAAACTACTGAGTACCATTTTGAGTTGCTGCAATGAAATTTCAGCAAAATGGACTAGCCTGCTGCATAATTTTTTCACTTTGATTTTCGGGGTGTCTTTGCATTCAGTCCTCTGTAGGTTAATAGTTTTCATTTCCATCAAACGATCGGGCACCTTCAGGGGCGGACTGACCATTGCCTGAAGGCCCGTAGTCAGTAGGGGGCCCCTTGAAATTCCCCTGTTACCTTTTTTATAGGCTTTTTTGGGTGTGCTTTGAGTGTGGGCAAGGACACAGGGGCCCCATGATCCCATTTTGCCCGGGGGCCCTATGAGTTGTCAGTGCGCCCCTGGGCAGCTTTACGTTCCTAACCCAGGCCATATCAGTATAGATATCCAGCATGATATTTTTCCCCATTGAGATCTAATGTGTTTTCAAAGTGTTCCTTTCATTTTTTTGAGCAGTGTACATATGCAAATTAATATGAATAATATGAAATTCTACTACAGCAGTCAGTGGCAGTGAAATTTAACTCCCCTTGTTAATTCTTCTGCACCACTTTCTCTCTATCCCTTAGGCCAGGACTTTACTTGTACTGAGTCACTCTGCTTGACAGCACAATCTTTATTTCAATGCTGAAATCCAGAGAGCATCGTGAGCGCGAAACCCCTGTGCCACTCTGCTGCCCCCTGGTGTATGATGCTAGTTTACCTTTTTATTGTTTGTGAAAAGGTGAACTTGCACTTTAGTTATGGAGAGATAGCAAGGAGACTGCAGTTGGGGTGTGTTTGAAAATATCTCTCCTGCATTGCAAACAGGTAAAAAATGGGGGTTCCCAGATTACTGACAAAAAGAGAGTGGGTGAACAGTAACAATATAGCTTTGTCTGGAAGATAACTGGAAACCTTCAGCTGCGCGCCTGTATAAAACAGTAGGATTGGTTATGGAAAACGCCTGTCAAACAACTGTTTTATCACCCCAATTAAATGTATTGTATGTTTAACATATCCTTTTAAAAATATAGAACAGATGATTAAAAATTTTTCAACAGGCCATGCCTAAAGCATGTGTATTGGTGAAATGTGCCATTCACAAATTAAATTTCCAGGTATCCAGGTAAGCTAACCAACATAGTAAATTGATTTGACTTTGACTGATGGGAGGAATAGATTATAGGATTAATGAAAATGTTTTAGCTATTGATTTAAAGCTCAAATTTGAAAGATAAGAACTATGTGCGCAGCATACATTTTAATAGTAAATGAAAGGTCATCATATTTCTCAAATTCAACACAGCAGAGATTGTACATAGGAAAGATTTTATACATCAGAATTAATCAACGCTTAATGGATAAGCTTGAAAGGGGGTTTCTACTTTTACTGAAAAGTATCCTCCAAACCTAGATTAATGCAGAAAGGTTGGCGGTCTGACCTTGTCATTCCATAAATTGAAACACAATACACAGTCACTGGTTATCTATGCACTCGTGTGATATTTTTTAGCATTTATCATTCAGGATAGGGACATGTGCGCACATATAATAATATTTAAATAATATTTTCATGGAATTAATAAAGTGACATGGGTTGTGACAAAATTATTGTTATTATTATACAGTATTTATAAAGCGCCAATAGTTCGCTCAGTGCTGTACATTACAAAGGGGGACAGAACATGTGACAGAACAATACCAATACAATGCAAAACATGAGGGGATTGAGGGCCCTGCTCTTTCCAGCTTACAATCTAGGAGGGAGGGGATGGTGGCACAGGAGGAGATAGCTGTGGGGGATGGAGTGGTAGGAAGAGTGGAGGAGGTCGGCAAGTTAGCAGGGGGTGGGGTAGGCTTCCCTGAAGAGATGGGTTTTCAGGGTGCGCCTAAAGGAGAGGAGACTAGGTGATAATCTGATGGGATGGGGCAGGGAGTTCCAGAGGATGGGTGACACCCTGGAGAAGTCCTGGAGGCGGGCATGGGAGGAGGAGAGCAGGGAACTAGAGAGAAGGAGGTCTTGTGAGGAGCGGAGTGTGCGTGCTGGGCGGTATTTGGATATTAGGTCAGTGATGTAGTTCGGGGTAGTATGGTGGACAGCTTTGTACGGCAGTGTTAGGATTTTGAATTTGATCCGATGCGCAATCGGAAGCCAGTGGAGGGATTGGCAGAGGGGGGTGGCGGAAATGGAGCGGTTGGAAAGGTGAATGAGTCTGGCAGCCGTATTCAGGATGAACTGAAGCGGGGAAAGCCAGCGGTGAGGCAGGCCAGTGAGGAGGGAGTTGCAGTAGTCGAGTCGTGATATGATGAGGGAGTGGATGAGCTGTTTAGTGGTTTCTGGAGTTAGGAACGTGTGGATTTTGGCGATGTTGCGGAGGTGGAGTCTGCACGAGTTTGTTAAAGATTGGACTTGGGGCTGGAAGGATAGGTTTGAGTCCAGAATGACACCAAGTACTCTGGCCTGCGGGGCAGGTTTTATGGTGGCGTTGTTGGATGTGATGGAGAAGTCAATGGGGGGTGGTGTCCAGGCTGGGGGGAAGACAAGGAACTCGGTTTTGGAGAGGTTCAGTTTAAGGAAGTGGAGCGACATCCAGTCTGATATGTCGCTCAGTAGGTGTGTGATTCGGGCGGAGACCGAGGGGGTAAGGTGGGGGGTTGAGAGATAGATTTGTGTGTCGTCGGCATAGAGGTGGTAGTTGAAGCCGTGAGAGTGTATGAGTTGGCCAAGGGAGGAGGTGTAGATGGAGAAGAGAAGGGGCCCGAGGACAAAGCCTTGAGGGACCCCAACAGAGAGGGGGAGTGAGAGGGAGGTGGTAGCAATATAGGTAACGCTGAAAGAGCATTGTGACAGGTAGGATGAGAGCCAGGAGAGAGCAGAATCTCTGAGGCCGAGGGAGTGTAGTTTTTTGAGGAGGAGGGGGTGGTCGACTGTGTCGAAGGCCGCAGAGAGGTCAAGGAGTAGGAGCACTGAATAGTGGCCATTAGCTTTGGCGGTTAGCAGGTCGTTGGAGAGTTTAAGGCAGTTTCGGTGGAGTGTAGGGGATGGAAACCGGACTGTAGGGGATCGAGGAGGTTGTTGTCGTTGAGGTGAGAGCATAGGCGGGTGTAGACTAGGCGCTCGAGGAGTTTAGATGTAAATGGGAGCAGGGAGATGGGTCTGAGGTTGTTCAGGTCATTGGGGTCCAGGGAGGGCTTTTTAAGTTTGGGGGTGATGTGTGCATGTTTCAGAGGGGAGGGAAAAGTGCCTGAGGAGAGGGAGAAATTGAAGATGTGGGTGAGGGAGCGTAGGATGGAGTGGGAGGGAGGTCGTAGGAGTTGTGAGGGGATAGGGTCGAGGGGGCAGGTGGTGAGGCGGGCATCAGAGAGCATCTTGGAGACTTCCTCGATGGTAGTAAGATCAAAGGTGCAGAGTGTTGGGGAAGCTTCAGTATGAGGAATGTAGGGTGGGGTGGAAGTGGAGGTCAGAGCAGTGGTGGGGCCGTGGGAGAGGGGTGATGAGGGGGTAGCTGAGTGAGGGGAAACGGGGTTGGAGGGAGTTTGAGCAGCGACGAAGTCCCTGCGGGTTATGTCGAGGGGGAGGGGGGATGAGGGGGTAGCTGTGTGAGAGGGGACGGGTTGAGAGGGCATGTGAGTTGCGGCGATGTCCTTGCGAATTGTGTCAATCTTGTTTTTGAAGTGATTGGCAATCTCAAGGGCAGTGAGTGAGGTGCTGGGTGGAGGTGGGGGTGGCGAGAGTAGAGAGTTGAAGGTGGAGAAGAGTCGGCGAGGATTGGAGGAGAGGGCCTTGATGAGGGTCAGGAAGTAGGATTGTTTGGCTGCGTGGAGAGAGGAGGTGTAGGTGTGGAAGGCAGATTTGTAGCGGGTGAAAACTTGTTGGGATTTGGTTTTGTGCCATAGTAGCTCCAGGGCACGACTGTGTCGTTTGAGGGTTTTGGTGTGATCAGTCTGCCAGGGCTGGAGCGGTCGGGGTCTGATGTTGCATGTGGTTAAAGGCGCTAGTAAGTCAAGGGCTGTTGACAGCGCGTTGTTGTAGGTGGTCATAGCCAAGTCGGGGCAGGACAGGGGGAGGATGCTGTCATGGAGTTGATAAGCTGCAGAGTGGAGGGGGGCAGGGTTAAGGTTGCGGAGGTTACGGCTGGTAGTAGTGTGACATTTGGAGGGGTAGGTGTTGGAGGACGAGGAGATAGAGAAGGTAATGAGGTTGTGGTCAGAGAGAGGGAAGGGGGTGTTAGTGAGGTTGTGGGGAGCGCAGCGGTTGGAGAAGACAAGATCAAGGATATTACCGTTGGAGTGGGCGGTGGATTGTATGCACTGTGCAAGTGCAAAGGAGGAGGTTAAGTGGAGGAGATGGGATGTGTCCGGACTGTCGAGGTTGACAGGGATGTTGAAATCCCCAAGGATGATGGTGGGTAGCTCAGAGGAGAGGAAGAAGGGTAGCCAGGAGGAAAAGTCATCCAGGAAGCGGGGTATGGATCCAGGAGGCCGGTATATCACAGCAATCTTCAGGGGGGTTGGGGAGAATAGTCGGACGCAGTGGGCCTCGAAGGAGGAGAAGGATAGGGAGGGGGGGTTTGGGAGGACTCGGAAGGTGCTCTGCGGTGACAGGAGCAGACCAACCCCACCACCTTTACGACCGTTAGGTCTGGGTGAGTGGGTCCAGGTGAGACCTCCGTAGGAGAGTGCAGCAGGGGAGGTAGAGTCAGTGGCCTGGATCCAGGTTTCCGTAATCGCTAGGAGGTTGAGGGAGCGGGAAACAAAGAGGTCGTGGATGGCGGTAAGCTTGTTGCACACCAATCGGGCGTTCAGGAGTGCACATGAAAACGGGGGGGAGATTTTAGGGAGCAGGGGGACAGATACTAAGTTGCGGGGGTTGCGGCGGGACGTGGAGGCGGGATGGTGTTGTGCGGGTGAGGGAGGTGGTGGAGGGCCAGGATTCGGGGAGATGTCCACCGCGGTAAGAAGGAGGAGGAGAAGGTGAGAAAGGTAAATGGGAGCGGGATGTGCAGGAGCGTGAGAAACTACTAGTGGAGGTGTTCGGGTCAGTGGGAGAGTGGAGTAATAGGAGGAGGTGGTGGGTGCCATGGAGGGGTGAAGGAAGCAGTGAGGACACAATATACAATTGTTTGGGAGAGGCAGAGGGATACAGTGAATGCATTTTGGGAACAGAGGAGAGGAAAATGAGGAGGAGTTGAAAGGCATTTTGGGGAGGTGATGAGAGCAATAGTAGGGAGATGATAGCAATGAGGGGGAGATGTACAAGTTTTGGGGTGGAGCAGAGGGGTAAAGAAATGAGATTTGGGAACAGACGATAGTAATACGAGAAGGAGAAGAGGGGGCGTATTATATAAAAGGTACATGGAGTGGGACTCAGGAATGTAAGAGATGTTTCCCAGGGTGTTTGCTTGCAGTCTGTCCAGCAAGCAGTAGAGTTTCTTGCTGTTGTTGTGTCTTCCTGCTGCTTAAGTTCTCCTGCTTTAGTTCAACTGCTGTGTTTAACTGCTTTGCACTCCTTCAACGCAGCACTCAATCAAAAGCAGCACCCCCATCAGAGACTGTGCCCCCATCAGTGATATCCCCCCATGAGCTGATCTAAATTTATAGGGAGATGCTCAAATGAACATTCAACTCCACCCCAATTAGAAGCTGATAAGAATCACATGAATAGTGGGGGATGTTTCATTGGGAACAGGCTACAGTCGTAAACCTGAGTGCAGCTAGAGGTGAGGACTGGTCAACATACACACAAATATAAATACACCATTTGTTCTGAATTTAACAGGAGTCAATGCGTTTTTCTAGTTAGGAGCGGAGATAGGAGATAGAGGCATTTACCCAGAGAAGAGCAGCAGGAGTCAATGCGTTTTTCTAGTTAAGAGCGGAGATAGGAGATAGATATAGATAGATACAAAATAGATATAATCCAGAAAAAATGCATGATCATTCCACACAAAAGTGAAATTCAAATTGGTAACATTATTACCATAGAACTCACTAGAAATTAGATACTTATGCTCAAATCCAAATATATATATATATAAATATATATATATATATATATATATATATATATATATATATGTGTGTATAAAACCCATCAGGTGTAATATATATATATATATCCCATCAGGTTTAATATATATATAACACATCAGGTGTAATATATATATATAACCCATCAATTGTAAAGGGGTGTGACCACATGTTAACACTACAAAATCTGGATGAACCCTCTGCACACTGCTATATAACCTTTCTAACAAACTTTGAAAAATATAGGGATTTTTAGTTCACATAAATTGCAAAATGTGTTTAAGCTGGCCAATTGCATCATAGCAATACCTCTCTGGCCATTCTATATTCCACTCTGCAAAATGCTAAATTCTTACTTGCCTATAGCATACTTAAAGAATATGTCATCCCAACATTTTATGTTCCTGATATGTGCCTTCTGTACCATGTATTTGTATTAAAAAGTATCCTGTTCTCTTTGTATTGCTTCCTTTGTGTGAAATACCTGGTGTTCCTGCCATTCCCCTGCAATCCTACTAAAAACGGACCACACTAGGCATGAGAGCAGCAGTTTTCTGGCTGTGCTGGGAACTAAGCCTGGTCCAATCCAGTGATGACGTTTGCTGACATGCCCCACATCCCTACACAGCCATTCACTGTTAAAACCAGTGTATTGCTGTTTCTCCTCCCCTAGCTCTCTGAGCTCCTTATGCAGTTGAGAACAGAGAGTATCAGACCACTTATGGGTTTGTATCATTTTTTTTATATGTATACAAAAATTTTTTGCTATTCAATACTATTTTACGTGGAATGGGTTGTTTTACAAGGTAAGGGTTCACATACACTTTAAGTGGATACAGTGCCAACCAGGGGCGGACTGACAACTCATGGGGCCCCCGGGCAATAGGGGATCATGGGGCCCCTGTGTCCTTGCCCACACTCAAAAAAAGCCTATAAAAGGTACCAGGGGTATTTCATGGGGCCATTTGTTAAAGATAGTTATTAAGAGGTCGTACAATAAATTCCCGTATCACCCAGTAAATGGTCTCCATTCAGTAGCCAAAAAAGGCATACAAAAAAAGAGAGGTTGTGAAAAGAAATTCACAAAGAAAGCGGCTACATTATGAACAGAATGTGATACTCAGAAAAATTTCAAAAAATTATGCTTTATTACACATACAAATTTGACATATGGGCAATCGCCCTGGTTTACCACCACCTCAGTATGAGACAATACACACAGACCTAAAACCATATAAAAAGACACCAGTACCGGTCTAAATACCTGTGCAAAAAGGACAATGACTACAAGAATCTAAAGTCCCTGTGGCACTGGCGCATAGGTGAACACTTCCCAAGGAGGTATATACAAAAAATTATACCATAGGTATACCATAACACGTATTATAATATGTAGACTAAGCTACTACCAGAGTGGTTATATCCCAAACAGGGAGTTTCAAAAAATTATACCATAGATATAAATATCACATGTATGCAGTACGGCAAGCACAGTATGCGTCAAAAAGGAGGCATGCCTCAAGGCCTATATGAAACAAAACATAAATGTCATGTAAATAATGCAGTACATTCCTATGCCGGCACAAGTGGTTGGGGCCCATTCATCTGTGATTATTACCAGCTGTTTCCTAGGGCTCTTGAAAAAATATGCCCCATTATTACCAGGATGGAAGGGTAGATGCATAAAGCAGCGCACTGCTTGAAATGGTTTCTTCACCACTACATGTGGACTACATACCACTTTCTGTGAGAAAAACAAGACACATCCCAATAGATCTTCTGCCTGTTGAAATACATGTGGTATATCTTGTTTCCTATACAAAGCACCATGATGTCCCCATCCTGTAGTGAAACAGACAATATATGGAAAGTCACTGAAAGAGCTTACACTCTATAAAGGATATATAGGTCATATTTGTCACATAGGACCATATATCTAGTGTCCCGCAACAGTCCACTCACCACCTGTGCAATGGATAATAGGAGAGGAAAGAATATCCTTCATAGGTACTGCCATACAAGGCCAAGGAGGCCAGGGAGCCACCGCTGACATCCGCCGATATACCGCGGGCTCCAGCCTCTTCTCGGCGCCTGTGCTGCCTACGCTTGCCTCATGGCATGTGAAAAATGGCTTCCTCCTTGTAGGTCAGCGTGCGTTCCACCTAATGCGCATGACCGGAAGTGACGTATCTGACGTATGACGTCAACGCGTTTCGCCGATGGGCGTATCTCACTCAGCTTCGTCAGGACCGTCATTGGTCCTGACGAAGCTGAGTGAGATACGCCCATCGGCGAAACGCGTTGACGTCATACGTCAGATACGTCACTTCCGGTCATGCGCATTAGGTGGAACGCACGCTGACCTACAAGGAGGAAGCCATTTTTCACATGCCATGAGGCAAGCTTAGGCAGCACAGGCGCCGAGAAGAGGCTGGAGCCCGCGGTATATCGGCGGATGTCAGCGGTGGCTCCCTGGCCTCCTTGGCCTTGTATGGCAGTACCTATGAAGGATATTCTTTCCTCTCCTATTATCCATTGCACAGGTGGTGAGTGGACTGTTGCGGGACACTAGATATATGGTCCTATGTGACAAATATGACCTATATATCCTTTATAGAGTGTAAGCTCTTTCAGTGACTTTCCATATATTGTCTGTTTCACTACAGGATGGGGACATCATGGTGCTTTGTATAGGAAACAAGATATACCACATGTATTTCAACAGGCAGAAGATCTATTGGGATGTGTCTTGTTTTTCTCACAGAAAGTGGTATGTAGTCCACATGTAGTGGTGAAGAAACCATTTCAAGCAGTGCGCTGCTTTATGCATCTACCCTTCCATCCTGGTAATAATGGGGCATATTTTTTCAAGAGCCCTAGGAAACAGCTGGTAATAATCACAGATGAATGGGCCCCAACCACTTGTGCCGGCATAGGAATGTACTGCATTATTTACATGACATTTATGTTTTGTTTCATATAGGCCTTGAGGCATGCCTCCTTTTTGACGCATACTGTGCTTGCCGTACTGCATACATGTGATATTTATATCTATGGTATAATTTTTTGAAACTCCCTGTTTGGGATATAACCACTCTGGTAGTAGCTTAGTCTACATATTATAATACGTGTTATGGTATACCTATGGTATAATTTTTTGTATATACTCCTTGGGAAGTGTTCACCTATGCGCCAGTGCCACAGGGACTTTAGATTCTTGTAGTCATTGTCCTTTTTGCACAGGTATTTAGACCGGTACTGGTGTCTTTTTATATGGTTTTCGGTCTGTGTGTATTGTCTCATACTGAGGTGGTGGTAAACCAGGGCGATTGCCCATATGTCAAATTTGTATGTGTAATAAAGCATAATTTTTGGAAATTTTTCTGAGTATCACATTCTGTTCATAATGTAGCCGCTTTCTTTGTGAATTTCTTTTCACAACCTCTCTTTTTTTGTATTTCATGGGGCCCCTTACTGACCCTGGGCCCTCGGGCAGTGCCCGAGTGCTCGAATGGTCAATCCGCCCCTGGTGCCAACATGGGGCAAATAGACACAGTCGTAGGAGAGCTATAGGTTCAGATCTGGTCACTGACCTGCACTATGTAATAGAAATAAAATATTCCTTACCTGGTTTCAAATCCCAATAGCATATATACATATATATATATATATATATATATATAATATATATATATATATGCTGTATAACTCATCAGAAGTTAAAGGGGTGTGACCACATGTTAACCATAGAACATGAAAGTTAGGTTTGAGAATGCTGGTCATTTTACCACTGTTGGTAAACTCTAAAATTAAAGAAACACAAAATAGCAGTGCATACATGTTGGTGTCTTTCAGGGTCTAAAAAGTTAAATCCTACAATTCCTTTAAATGTCCCCAGTATCAATGTGGTGAATCTCATACCCATTGCTTTATAGATATGTCCCAAAAGGTATGTTTGCTATTTTGTATTTCTGGTGTAGTATTCCGAGGAACTAAGCTGTTCCTGATTGCAAAACCATTGACGTTACAATAGTCCCCACTATCCTGTCTATATTTTATGCTAATATAGTGATAGTGCCTGTGTCTACACAATACCTCAAAATAATCTCCATTATCAGACAGGGTAAAAATATCCACTAAACTTAAGTAATAGCAGTTTAGTGTGCTTGGTGTTTCATTTTCTTTGTGAACTGCTGCATACCTTTTCTGGAGAAATGCGTTGAAGATCCATACTCCCACTCCCCCAGACAGATTTGCTTTAAATCATCTAAACATGGGTACATGTGATCCCATTCTCAAGTAGTACATGTGATATATATATATATATATATATATATGTCCATATATATTTGGACACAGGAAACAATCCAAATGACTTTGAAGTGCAGACTTTCAGGTTTAATTCAAGGGGTTGAACATAAATATCAAGTACAAATTTTAGGAACTGCAACCATTTTTATACACAGTCCCGCCATTTTCAGGGCCTCAAATGTAATTTGACAAATTAATATAATCATAAATTAAATGATAATTTTTAATATTTTGTTGAGAATCCTTTACTGGCAATGACTGCTTGAAGTCTGGAACCCACGGACATTACCAGGTTTCCTCCTTTCTGATGCTTTGCTAGGCTCTAACTGCAGCTGTCTTCAGCTGTGATTTGTTTGTGAGTCTTTCTGCCTTTAGTTTTGCCTTCAGGAAGTGAAATGCATGCTCAGTTGGGTTGAGATCAGGTGATTAACTCGGCCATTGCAGAATATTCTACTTCTTTTCCTTCAAAAGCTCCTGGGTTGCTTTTGCAGTGTGTTTTGGATCATTGTCCATCTGTACTGTGAAGTGCCGTCCAATCAACTTTGCTGCATTTGGCTGAATCTGGGCTGACAGTATATCTGTAAACACTGCAGAATTCATCCGGCTTCTTCTGTCTTCTGCCACATCATCAATAAACCCCAATGACCCTGTGCCACTGGAAGCCATGCATGCCCATGCCATCACACTGCCTCCACCATGTTTTACAGATGATGTTGTATGCTTTGGATCACGAGCTGTTCCAAGCCTGCTCCACACTTTTTTCTTCCTGTCATTCTGGTACAGATTAATCTTATTTTCATCCGTCCAAAAAATGCTGTTCCAGAACTGGTCTGGCTTATTTTAGATTTTTTTTGGCAAAATCTAATTTGGCTTTTCTACTCTTCAGGCTTGTGAATGGTTTGCTCCTTGTGGTTAACCCTCTGTATTTGCTCTTGTGAAGTCTTCTCTTGATTGTAGACTTTGACAATGATACGCCCACCTCCTGGAGAGTGTCCTTCACTTGTCTGGATGTTGTGAATGGGTTTTTCTTTACAATAGAGAGGATCCTGCAATCATCCACCACTGTTGTCTTCCATAGACGTCCATGCCTTTTTATGTTGCTGAGCTCACCAGTGCATTCTTCTTTCCTCAGAATGTACCAAACTGTTGATTTGGCCACTCCTAATGTTGCTTCTGATGGATTTTTTTAGTTTTTGAAGCCTTATAATGGCCTGTTTCACTAGCATGGACAGCTCCTTTGAACTCATGATGTAGGTTCACAGCAATAGATTCCAAATGCAAATAGCACATTTAGAATCAACTCCAGACTCCATACCTGCTTAATTGATGAAGAAATAACTAAGGAGAAGCCCACACCTGGCCATGAAACAGCTTTTGATTCAATTGTCCAATTACTCTTGTTCCCTTGAAAAAGGAGGGATGGATACTCTTCAGATATACTGTATATATATATATATATATATATATATATATATATATATATACACATATATATATATATATATATATATATATATATATATATATATATATATATACACATACACTATATAGTGAAGTGGAGTACTAATTTCATGAAAAATGTACTAAGCTGAATGTCATATTTGTGACATGGTCATGCAAAATAGGTGTACACATACTGATGTAGCCAGGTGTAGCTATATCATTATGCCTTTCAAGCACATTTACTGATGAAACTATGATTAATCCTTTCCCCCTAGTGGCCAGTACTGGAACTACTGACAGCAGAGGATCTTGGGACCTGTATTTCTATAGCCAATACATACTGCATTCCTGAATGCTGATTGAATTACAACTACCAGAGGGCTGGTGAATGAGAGGAATGCTGGGAGAGGAGATATATTCTACAGCAGGGACTGGCTCACTCTCTTGCGTGTGGGATTCAGAGCTGAACACAGGGACTGCCATTCTTCTCCCAAAACAGATTGTTGTCCCACTGCTGCTGGACTCTGAATATCAGTACAGCACAGCGGTGCCACCGATGGCCACACCAGGATCGCATCAGCCTCTCTGCATCAGGACTGTCACTATCTTCACACAGACATCTCTGCTAGCTGTGCTGGCATATCCCTGTAAACAGCCAAGAACCTGTACAAGAACTCTTGTTCCTAGGAGGCCGTGATATCCATGGGATTGGTGAGTAGGTGAATGCTGAACCTCTTTCTGTCATCACTCTAGAAAGACTGCATTCAGACAGCTTTACAACTCAGTATCATGGGATTTTTGCTTTGAGTACTACCACAGACTGTTTAACTTAATTGACTTTTCAGTATTCACTACTGTATATGGACCCCACCATTGCAAGCAGAAAACAATAGACAACACCCTCTCAGGAACTTTAAACAACCCAAGACTCTAGTTGCCATCTCTAGTTAAAGGGACCTCTTTTCTTCTAAGACCATTGTTATTCAAATTAGGGTACTTATATCTATTTATGCCAGAGTATACAATTACATAATTCTCTGCATCCACCATTGCAGCACTGGTGGCCTAGAGGGAGCTGATAAGTTAACAAGCTAACTAGTTTAATAGTTGAAGCTTACTATTCATGACTGTATAATTTGTTAAACATTGCTAATAGTTTATTCCTATTTTACCAGTGTTCTAATTTTACATGTTAACTAGGGTTGTATATCCTAAACCCATTATTCTTGTGGTCTGCTCTTTTTAACAAGACTAATATAGAGGTGTTACTAAAGAATTGTACAGTTTGCATTATTATACAATACCGTTGAAATATGTCTGAACTCAGAGTGTCAGAGGTGTCAGGAGGCTTGTAAGGTGAGGGCAACCATTGGGGACAAGCAATATCAAGTGGCCCCTGCGAGGGTAGTGTTACATTTAGATAAGGGCCTTATTGATCTTTTAACGAAAATATTTTTTACAAATGGAGTGTTTTACTGATGAACAAAAGATATACCCATTTTAACCTTTTGGCTCCTGCCGTACACAAATACCTCTCAATGGGTGGGCCTTGGTACCAGATGTTAACAAACATGCCGAGAGAGTGCGCTCTTCGGGCTCCCAGCACATTTACCGGTGCCTTTCGAAAAAGCTCCCATTCACTAGCGATCATGAGATTTCCAATCATGTTACTACTGTGACAGCCAATCATGGTGGTCACATGATCATAACAACTGCCCTGCATCCTGGCATTACTTGGTGTAGCGCCAAGGGGTTAACAGATGTTGTTGTATATGTATTGATCCAATTTTGTGGTTCTTTAATTTAATTATTTTATTTAAGTATCCATAAATATTGCTTTTCACTTTAGTTTGTCATTAGTGGATTCTGTGTTTTGCCCAATATTTTTTTTTAAATATTCTGTTTGTTCTTAATAGTTATGTTGTTCTGTGTGTCAATATATCTGCATGTCTAACACACTCTCTACTTAGAACGTCATATGTGTTTTTCCAAAGCACAGATTTTTTATCTATTATTATTTAATAAAAATGTCAAAGACAGAAAAACAATAGCAGCTGTATACTTAGGAATCAGAGATTTTACTTATTTCAGTAGTGTCATCAATTCAAAAGAAATCTGCAAATGTCAAGAGCACTCTGTCTCTCATTTGTCTTAGTGAAGGCAGAAATTGTTCCAGTGACAGTAAAGACCATTGTTTTCAAATGACGAAGACAAACTAATTCGCTGACACTTAGGCTTTGATTTCCTAATAAACATGTCAGAATATATCAGCATGCACAAAATGTCATTCACAGGAAGATAATGTATAAACATGTATCTTCCATGAAAGTTGTTTTTTCATCCAAAGGCCTTCCTGACAATGCAATTCCACTTTAGACAGCCTCTAATAGCATGATATCTTCATTGAACACAGATTATTATGCTAAGCATGACTTAAGTGGTGATTCATCATCAAAGCATGTTTGTTATACTATTTTGCAAATAAATAATGGTTCTTCATAAATTTAGGCCAAAATGTAATATGTTACATTTTATTTGGCAAAAATAACCTACGTCAGTGTATTACCGTATTTAGTCTGTGTGAAAGTTATAGAGTCTACAAGCTATAGTACATATATATGAAAAATGAGTCAGCCTTGATGTACTCATTCCCTGAGGCCCTCAAATGCCAGGACAGTACATTCCCCTTTTTGGCAAGTAGACACCCCATGGGATTTAGTGAGAAGTATTGTGCGTTTTTTGAAGTCGTAATTGTTTTCCCATAATTATTTGAAAAATGAAAAAAATAAACTTTTTTCCTCACAACATTGTAATTTTAAGTTTTTTCTCACACACAGCATATGCATATTTGCAATCACACCCCAAAACACATTCTGCTACTCCTCCAAAGTAAAGGGATACCACATATGTAAAATATTTTCACAGCCTAGCCACGTAGAGGGGCCCAAAATCCAAGAAGCACCTTTTGGGCTTTCAAGAGGCATAAATTGCGCATTAATTATGCATCTAATTTCCTAACTACTTATCACATTTTTTAAGAACCTGGAGCAGCAGGATAATAGTAGCACCCACAAAATGACCACAATCTTGGAAAGCAAACACACTAATGTATTTTCTATGAGGCATAATAAGTCTTTTGAACATGTCATTTTTTTGCCACAAGTTTTTGGAAAATGTGGAAAAATTTAAACTTTTTTTACCAAAAATTTGTCAATTTATAATATATTTCTAGCACACAGCATGGACATACTAAGAAATACATTGTTCTACTCCTGAGTATGGTGATACCAGGTATGAGAGACTTTTTCACAGCCTAACCACTTAGAGAGACCCGACAACCAAGGAGCACCTTCCGGCATTCTAGGGGCATAAATTACACATCCAATTTCCTGACTACTTATCACATGTTTGGAGGCCCTGGAGCACCCAGACAGTGGAAACACCCACAAAATAACCACATTTTGGAAAGAAAACACCCCAATGTGTTTTCATTGAGGCATAATGAGTCTTTTGAACATGTCATTTTTTTTGCCACAAGCTTTTGGAAACTGTGGAAAGAAAATCATTTTTTTTTTGCATATAGTTGTCAATATCCTAAATATTTCTAACACGCAGCTTAGGCTTACTTACAATTACACCTAAAACACTTTCTGCAACTTCTCCCGAGTATGGCAATACCACATAAGGCATAGGTCCTAATTCTTTGTGGTGGACATGACACCCCACTACTAGTACCTGGCCAGTCATCTGGGTGTACTGCACTGCTGGTGTTTGCCACTTCACCAGGTTGTACAGTGCTACTGGTAACTTCCTGTTTTTCAGATCCCCTGAATCTCTTTGTTGGGATTTCTTCCTCCTCTGAATCAGTTACTGACCTGCTGACACACACAGATGTTGCACTGGGGCACTATTGCAGATGATGTTGGTCTTCTGGGACACAGGCAGATGTTGATGGTCCACAGGGACACCAGTAGGCGTTGTGCACTGGGGATATCAATAGATGTTATTGTGCACTGGAACACTTGCAGATGTTGTGCACTGGGACACTGTGACAGATGTTGATGTGTGCTGCAACACTATGCAGATATTCTGCACAGGTCCACTAGGGACACCAACAGATGTTGATACTGCAGTGGGACACTGATAGATGTTGATGTTGCAATGGGGCATGATTGCAAATGTTGTTGTGCACTGGGACGCTATTGCAGATGTTGAATTGCACTGTTACACTGTGACAGATGTTAATGGGACACTGATACTGTCACGGATCCGGGTATGACCAGAGATGTGTGGGCTAACACAGGGAAAGGCAGGCTTAAGTATGGTGTAAACAATATAATTTATTAGAGGCTATACAAAAATATAAACGCACAATATAAACAAAAGCAAACCTCCAACTGATAACGGAAAGTACAAGCACACAGACAAGAGTAGTCAGGGCTGGTGAGGTGGAGTGGTCAGGCAGGCCGGGTCAGGAACCATCAGGCAGACAAGGTACAAAGGAGCAGGCAGAGCGTAGTCAGATGGGCCAGGTCAGGAATAATCAGGCAGACAAGGTACCAGAGGAGCAGGCGAGTGGTCAGGAATAGCTGAGGTCTGTGCAGGCAGAGTTCTATCAATGTCAGGAGTCAGGCAGAGGGATCAGGAAGGCAGGCAGACAACAGGATCAGGTTCAGTCACAGGGGCTCATGGGAACAATACACCAAGGCACTGATTGCAGGCCTGGTCCTGCTTAAATACACCTCCTGCAATCAGCCTCAGGTGATGGCTTGACTGCAGGAGTGAGATTCTGGCTGCTGAGAGCACCCGCTGGCCAGCACTGGTACTGCAGCCCACAAGGCAGGTGAGTCCCACCACCAGTGGCGAGTCCATTCCTGACAAATTCACTGGGACAGATGTTTTTGTGCACTGGTGCACTGTGACAGATGTTGATGGGTCACTGATACAGATGTTAATGTACACTGACAGATGGTGCTTGGTGTACAAATGACAGATGGCTGCACTGTGTGGGATCTGTGTGTAACTGCACAGTAAAATCAGCAGCTACACACATGTCTCTGACAGGCTGCACAGATCAGCTCTCCCTCTCCTCACTCGTGCTCTCGGTATGAGAAGGACAGCTGATACAGAGACACGTGCTTCAGTTTATATTGTGTGATGGCTGTGATTAGACACAGCCATCACATAATCAGGAGGGCCAAATAGAGAGTGGATCTCCTGATCTGTGATCCGCTGTGTCGAGGGAGGGGTCCTACAGCCTCATGGGACAATCAGGGGAGAATGAAAACTTCTCCTTCAAGTTTTAACCAGTGCTCTGTGGGACACTGATAGAAGTCACAAGACTGCTGTAACAGCTGATGAGAAAATGTATTTAGCAGTTAATATTTACTAAAATAACTGAATTTCCAAATTCTGTGCACTGTGGTGTAAATAATTTTGTGTAACTCAAGGTGTGGTTGCCACCATCCCTATCTGTACAACATCAAAATAATTTTCACTCATAAAGGGACTTTAAAGGCAACTTTCTGCCAAAGTATAATTTCTTTAAAATAACAATATTTATTTGTACACATTTTAAAAGATGGAATGTACCAATATAAAAAGCACAACCATTTCAGTTTGATTATTGGTTTGTTCAGCCAGGGATCCAACGCATTTCAAATATTTTTAGAAAAAATTATCTTCAGTGAAAAGATACCACTCCAGAACATAAACAATAATTTACAGTCAAATTTACAGAAATTTGTTTTGTTTACAGAAGAAACGACTGTGTTGAGTAAAAAAACATACGTAACCACAATGTATTATAGATGTTCCAAGAAATGTCTCATCATGTAGGGAAAGATATTAACTCATAGGTGGAGTCGCTATTTTGGTATGCAAGAACCGCCAGGCACATCACCACACCACTGCCATAATAGAAGAATAAAGTTTAATATATCCTTCTAATAATAATATTCATGATTTACAAAAAATCTAAAAAAAAAACCAAAATCTCTTCCAGCAAAAACTTTACCAGATCCTATTTGAGGCTAAGGGGCTGTGAGTCCTGCTTAAGGTGGTAGGTTAATTGGATCCTGTCTAAATTGGCCCTAGTATGTGTATGTATGAATGTAAATTAGGGACCTTAGATTGTATGCCCCTTGAGGGTTAGGGACTGATGTGAATGTACAATATATATGTAACGGTGACATAGTTACATAGTTACATATTTAGTCTGGCTGAAAAAAGACAAAAGTCCATCCAGTTCAACCATTAAAAAAGTTATAATCCTATACCCACAATTGATCCAGAGGAAGGCAAAAAAACCCAGCAAAGCATGATCCAATTTGCTTCTGCAGGGGAAAAAAAATCCTTCCTGATCCCCCTAGAGGCAATCGGATATTCCCTGGATCAACTTTACCTATGAATGTTAGTATCCAGTTATATTCTGTGTATCCAAGAAAGAATCCAGGCCTTTTTTAAAGCAATCCACTGAGCTGGCCAGAACCAACTCTTGAGGGAGTCTGTTTCACATTTTCACAGCTCTCACTGTGAAGAAACCTATTCGTGTTTGGAGATTACATTTCTTTTCCTCCAGACAAAGAGTGCCCCCTTGTCCTCTGTGATGACCTCAGGGTGAACAGCTCTACACCGAGTTCACTATATGAACCACTGATGTATTTATACATGTTGATCATATCCCCCTTTAATCTCCTCTTCTCAAGAGAGAATTCAGTTCCTCTAATCTTTCCTGATAGCTGAGCTCCTCCATGCCTCTTATCAGTTTTTTTTGCTCTTCTCTGTACTTTCTACAGTTCCCCAATGTTCTTTTATGAATTGGTGCCCAAAACTGAACTGCATATTCCAGATGAGGTATTACTAATGATTTGTACAGGGGTAAAATTATTTCTCTCTCTCTGGAGTCTATACCTCTTTTAATACAAGAGAGGATTTTGAGCTCTTTAGAAGCCGCAGCTTGGCATTGCATGTAATTATTAAGCTTGTGATCTACCAGAACTCCCAGATCCTTCTCCACCATTGATTCCCCCAGTTGTACCCCCTAGTATGTATGATGCATGCATATTCTTGGTCCCCAAGTGCATCACCTCACATTTATCAACATTAAACCTCATTTGCCACATAGTTGCCCAATTAAACAGTGCATTGAGGCCAGCTTGTAAATTGAAGACACCCTGTAAGGACGTTATTCCACTGCACAGCTTGGTGTCATCTACAAAGACTGAAATGGTATTTTTAATCCCAGACCCTATATCATTTATAAATATATTAAAAAGTAAGGGTCCCAACATTGAACCTTGGGGTACACCACTAACAACCCTAGACCGTTCAGAGTATGAATCATTAACCACTACTCTTTGAATACAATCTTTTAGCTAGTTTTCTATCCATTTACATATGGATTTTTCCAAGCCTGTAGACATTTTTACTATTATTATATTTGAAAACGTTTTGGGGGTTTGTTCTGCTACCTTTTGCAATCTGTTGTTCGTTTTCAATTTTTGCGGCCTACATTTTCTTTTTACATATTCTGTTATATTCTTTGTAATGTTTAAACGATGATAGCATTCCTTCATTTTATATTCAATAAAAGCTCTTTTCTTATTATCTATAGCTTTTTTTACTTTGACTGTAAGCCACATAGGTTTGATTTTTAGCCTTTTAAACTTGTTGCCCATGGAAATATATTTTGCAGTGTGTTCACATACAGTCTTTTTGAAGAACTCCCATTTCTGTGCTGTGTTCATTGATGAATATATTCCCTACCAGTCTAAGTCTTGGAGAGCATCTCTCAGCCTTGAAAAATTAGCTCTCTTAAAATTGAGCATTTTTATTTTTCCCGCATGTGCTTGCCGTTTACAGCTAACAATAAATGAAATCATGTTATGGTCACTGCTATCCAGATGTTCTTTTATATGGATATTCATAATCAGCTCTGCATGGTTTGAGATTACCAGGTCCAGCAGAGCATCATTCCTAGTTGGGGTCTCTATGAACTGTACCATAAAATTGTCCTGTAGCAGGTTTAAAAATGTTTGCCCTTTAACTGTTCCTGCAGTACCATTACTCCAGTCAATTGCTGGATAATCAAAATCCCCCATTATTATCACTGTCCAAGCCCTTGCAGCCCTTTTAATCTGTGCAAGGAGCTGAGTCTCCACCTCCTTATTAACACTGGGAGACCTATAACAAACTCCAATGATTACCTTTGTAGTACGCACCCATAATACTTCAGCCTCATCACACTCTCCATCAACTAGGTCCTCTTTCACACTCTGAGATCACTTCTCACATAGAGACAGACACCACCTTTCCTATTTACCCTGTCTCTCCGAAAGAGAACATAGCCAGAAATATTAATGACCCAGTTATGTGAATAATGAAGCCAACTCACCTATTTTGCTTGGCAGACTTCTGGCATTGGTGAACAAACACTTTAATTCATTGACACCTTGTTCACACGTACTTTGCATATTTTGTATTTTCATACAAATAGTACCAATTCCACTGCTTGTTTGTAACATGGGAACCTTCTTATCATCTGCCATAGCCTTCCCCCCATCTTTCCCCATTCCACCCACCAATAAGTACTGACCCCTGTCTGATCTGTCTACCCCGTTATAATCTAATTCTCCCTCCCCCCTTGATCCTAGTTTAAATACTCCTCCAGCCTCCCCATAAACCTCTCCCCCCAGCACAGCAGACCCCATTCCATTTAGGTGCAAACTATCTCTAGCATACAGGTTGCACCCCAATGAAAATTCAGCCCACTGCTCTAGAAACCCAAATTATTCCCTCTTACACCAGGTCTTTAGCCATGCATTGAGTTCTCTAATTTCCCCCTGTCTTTCCTGAGTTGCGCATGCAACTGGTAATATTTCAGAGAATATCACCTTGGAGGTCCTTCCCTTCAACGTGCAGCCTAGTTCTTTAGATTGATTCTTAAGAAGCCACCACCTTCCATGTATTCTGTCATTGGTTCCAACATGGACCAAGACAGATGGGTCATGTGCAGCCCCTCCCAGTAATTTATCAACTTCCTCCACCACATGCCGAACCCTGGCACCAGGGAGACAGCAAACCAGTTGGTTGAGGCGATCCTGGTGACAAATTATTCTATCAGTGCTTCTGATTATAGAATCCCCTACTACCACCAGCTGTCTAGGTCTTCCTGCACCTCACCACCTCTCCCAGATGGTCTGCCCTCTCGGGTTTTAGGGATAGCATGATGGTGCTATATAAGTACCTGTAATAAATAAAAATAATAAAATAAAGGTGGACATTAAGGTATACTGAGATACTATACATACTCTGATATTCAAAATAAGTATGTCAAGATTGTAGTACACTACACTTTAATAGAGTATTAGAAATATTACAATACTCAAAAAAATGCACTTGAGTGTTTCAATAAATATATACCCCAATGTTCACATTCACTCCCATAGTCCAATTTTTACAAAAAAAGGTTGTATTAATACAGTATTGTTAGCTTGAATTCTCTCAGTGTTAGATAATAAGGTATGCTTATATGTTCTGTGCACTGTGGGAGACTGGATATAGGGTCCTGGGTTTAGTAACACTTTAAGAATCTATGGGTTTCTTGGAACACTGAAGAGGGAGGGGCCAACAAAGGAGTCACTGTACTGTAGCATAGATGAATACTCTGGCCAATAGGGCTAATGGTGCTCAATAGTAAGCAGATGAGGAGCAACAGTAGAGGTATAGAGAAATACATATTCCTAATAGATGTGCACAAAGTTAGAAAAAAGAGTCACTAATGGGTCAATGACCCGCTCACCAGCTCCACTGTATCTGTAGTAGTGGAATTTCTTTCGATAGAGAGGGCAGCTTTTGTCTCAGTCCAGCGGTCTGCAGTTCAGGCAGGTCGTGCCTCCGATGCAGCACACAGTCACTGTCTGGTCTCTCTTTCTCTCTGACAGACTCTTCCTTTCTGGTGGTTATCTCCCAACTGCCCAGCTCCTTCCTGTGTTTTTCTTTTTATATTGTTCCTCCTAGGCTCCTCCTGCCTCCAGGCATACTGGATCCTTTTCTTTCCTCCTCCTCAGGGTCACAGAGCAAACACTTTTTTACAGTGATTCTCATACACCCTCTTTCTTAATCTCCTTTTCCTTAAAGTCATAGAGCGGCCACTTGCCTTTCTATCGCTGCTCATATTTTATTTATCTTATTATTTATTAATTATTTTACTTTTACTCCTCCTCTTCAGTTGATCCTGCCCCCCAGTTGGCTATAACAGGTAACAGAATGTGTTCGCTGCTAACCCCAGGGCTGCTTCACAAACATCTGCAATTCTGCTGCTGGAATGGAAGAAGAAAATTTTACACAAATCATCCCTATGCTTTAATGTCTTTGTGCCAGGTTTTGCAAACACCTCATTTACGTGAGGTTTTAGCCTATGCTACAGCACATGCCCAGGTACACGGCCATTATTACTTTGCCCCAGAAGCCATACACCAGCCACAATTACTTTGTTATGGTTTTTAAACATTACTTTGTATTTATAGATTTTTTTTTTTAATTATATTTTTTTGTAAATTTTTGTTTCCTTGTTAGGCCATCACTGGTCAATGATGTCTTGAAAGATAACCCGCTCCTTTGTTTACATTCTGATGTTGGCTGGGTAAATGTTATACATGGTGAGTCTCATTCAAGAAAGTCCTATTACAAGAAATTAGAGATACAGGCTCCCTGCAAAGCAGTGGATCGGGGGACCTTACATTTGTTTCCACCTTGTGACAAGATCATTTTTAGATCTTGGATTTCTCCACTGTCTAGCCTGCTTGCCATTATGGTATTCCAGATACTAGTTTTTTTCCAGCCTACAGGTCACTGTTTGTTTTAAAAGTGCTCTTTTAACAGATTTTTGACTACTATGGCATCTGTGATGATTATCTCTATCTCTTACCACCTATTTCGCCATTAGTCCTAAGGAAGTGTATTTACCTTCAATATGCATCTACCATGTATTGTTCTGTGAAATAGTAATGTAGCACCCTCTACTGTGCTACTAGAATAGTGTAGTGTATTGTAGGTAAAATTATTGTGTTTGATTCATGGTAGTTGTGTGAGTCTGTGATTGAGGTCAGGTTATTGCAGATCATGCAATGGATGACTCAACAGGTTGTGTCTCTGGAGGACAATAGAACCTTTCCCGAAGTCAGTAAGCAGGAAGGGGTGGAGACCTAATCTGTATGTTCATGGGAGCCCAGCCAATCCTAGGTTTGGAGGCCCTGGTAGAATGGTGGACTGGCCCATAAATATGAGAGTGTCAAGCTGACAGAGGAGTCAGGTGGAAGATGGAGTGCTGAGGAGACTGCCAAAGTCTGGGAAGGCTCCCCTAGGTCTAGGGGGGCAGGCCCCCAGGCTGGGCTCAGACTGGCTCAGGAGGATACATCCAACAGTTAGGCATGAATGGAATCAAGACCTGGAGCAGCAGGGAGCAAAGAGGACAATGTGAGTACAATCCTTTATCCTTGTCCCAGGAGATCGTCTGAGAAGCCAGGAGGGCTGTAAGTGTTTGCAGGTTGTAGAGCTGGGAACAGCTCTACAGGGGGAGAGAAGACATCTGTGCATGTAGCTACAAGAAGTAAAGCTGATTTTTGAGGGGCTGCTAGTCCCTCACCCATAAAGGGCAGCTGCTACTGATCCATAATGACTGATGGCTTTCAGGAAAAGAACAGTCCAGGATTTGCCTTTCTACATAGGAAGGAAGTGTCCCTCTTCCATTGATTCAAGCCAAACTGGGCATCCCATAATCCCTATTTTCCTATCCAAGTTGATTTCCACTGATAAAACAACAAAACCAAGCCCATGGACTGGTCATTGTCTTTGGATGCAAGTCTGTGTGAGGAATACCTGTTGCCTGGCTGTGCGGAGAGAGGCGTAGAGATACCAACTACACAGCAGCCCTCCCGAAGGTAGCGCTACAGTAATGTAAGTTTTAAGCTATGAAAATTATTAATGTTAGTGGTCTATACAGAACATGGTATGTCTATGCTTGTATGCACCAAATAATTTTAATCTATGTTTTGATTAAAGAAATATATATTTGGGGTTCTTTTTACAAATAAAGTATGCACTTTTTGTCATTTAAGTGTTTCATTTTGTTTCTGGAGTGCTGTATTTTAAAGTCTCTTAATATAACACTCTGGTTTCTTGCATAAATCTGGATTGACAGCACTCTAGGGAAAATGAGTGACTTCATTCACCCTAATGACTTAGTATGTTGATAAATGTAATTTTGTTTCTGTAGTACATCCTACACATGTGCTACTTCACAGGCAGGTTTAGGGCATCCCTCAAGCATGTTATTCAAAGGACGTTTGCACTTAATGTTTCATTTTAGGCATTATTAAAATAACTGCTTACCGTTGAACAGAATTTTGTAAAAAACGTTTTTGTGCACATTCTCCAGGGTAGTGCCTAGCTACCAGTGCCCCTTGTTTGAAAGCCCCTTGCCTCTTGGAAATAGCCATATATGATTTTAAATATTTGTCTTTTATAGACTTTAATTGGGTTTGAAGTAACATTGGAACTTAGGAGCAGTTTGGTGTAAGTCCCACAGGCCAAACCTAGGTACATTCAGACCAACACAAATCGTCATGGAAAAAATGGATAGTGGACCTCTGTGCTATCTTCTTTTTGGAGAGGGTGCAAGCCATTAAAAGGGCGTATGTTCAGCTCATCACTAGTACTAAATAGTGATGAGCTGAAAATACCTGAGTTTGGTTCAGGGCAGGCTTGGTAAACATTTCTAAAGATCAGCCAAATTCCAACTGCTTTGAAGCCAATGGGAGCCAAATGTTAAACAGTAATGTCTAGGTTCTAGACTAATAGACAAGAGGTTGCCGAACAAATAGCATGGGGGGGCTAGGCATCATCCTACGGCACATGTACCAAAGCAAAAAAAAAATAACATATGACTTGGTGGGGGAGCAGCAATTTTAGTAATGCTTAAAGTGAAACATTAAAAATGCAAAATTCCAATACAAAAATACCTGTGGGACACCCCAAACCTGCCCGTGAAGTTGCAAATCTGTGTGATGTAAAGAAAATTACTACAGCAAAACTTACATTTGCATTGAAAAAAGTGTGTTTAAATTAGTGGAAATTGAAAATACGTCATTCTGTTTGTAAACAGATTGGCTGGGGATTCCCTAAATATCTATACAAGGCCCTTATCCTAGATGAGATCAGATATAATGTTAATGAGCCCCCCTCCCCTGCAAAAAATGTGTAGGGTTTCCCCAATAATTTTTACCAGGTCCTTCAGGTCTGGTATGGATAGTACCATAGTTGGTAAGGTTGAATAAAGACACTAGTCCATCCAGTTCAATCTGTGAAGGTGTGTGAATAGTTTCCCATATTCATTTATATTGTGTTTACTAAGATGCATGTCCAAGAGTCTTTCAAAACTATAAATACTTTTTGCTGACACCACTGATTGTGGAAGGGAGTTTCACATTCTTGTCACCCGAAAAGTGAAAAACCCCTATGCAGCTTAAAACACGCCTACACTTTCATTGAGTTGCTCCATGTCTTTTTATACTCCTTGAGACTGAATAGTTTACTTCCTACACTGGGATCACCATTTAGGTATTTGTATATCGCTATCATATCTCTCTCAAGCGTCTCTTCTCCAGTGAGAATAAGTTTAGTTCTTGTATTTCCTTGTAAATGAGGATCTCCAGCCCTATTATTAACTTTGTTTCTCTTCTCTGGATTCTCTCAAGTTCCAGCATATCCTTCCTAAGGATTGGTGAGCAGAACTGGACGGAATACTCCAGATGTGGCCGAACCAGAATTGTACAAAGTGGTAAGATTATTGTTTTACCTCTGGAGTAAATTCCCTTTTTAATGTATGCTAATATTCTACTAGCCTTGCTTGCTGCTGCTTTGCATTGCAAGCTATTGCTCAGTATATCTTCTAATAGGATCCCCACATCTTTCTCCATTCCATTATTTTATTCAGGGTTTCTTGCAAATGTTCTATATCCTGCTGTGAAGTTATTGCCCTATGTAGTTTTGTATCATCAGCAAACAGTGAGATTGAGCTATTTATTCCAGCCTCTATACCACTTATGAATAAATTAAACAGAATTGGTCCCAGGATATAGCCTTATAGTACCCCACTCACCACTCTAGACCAATCTGAGCACATGCTATTTGTCATCACAGGAAATTCCTGTGATGTCATTGACCAAATATGGTCATGTCCATAAATAGACAATGACGTCACTCAGAAAATCCTGCCCCTTTGTTTTAATTTTAGCGGTGAGGACAGGGCAATGTGGTTCGGCCAGAGGAAGTGACAAGAAGATGACGTGTGTAGACGGTCACCACTTTTTTTCTTTCGGTGGATTGGCACTTTGATTGACATGGATCTACATTGCTGGGAAATGTGATTGATGATGGATATACATTGCAGGACTTTTTTTAATTAAAAGACTTGTAAAATTCTTTGTGTGTTTATTTACATGTTACTTTTTGTTTGTGAATGAGTAGAAGGTACTATATTGCACCAAGCCCCCAATTCCTATTTCAATAATACCCTGCCTGCAGAACCACTGGGTCAGGGTTATGGGGAAGAGGCCCTTGTCCTCATCAAGATCGGGTCAAAGAGATTTTCTGGGAGGATCCCTCAACAATGGTCAGAAGTACAGCTCATGCTCATCCACCCCCTTTCCTGGCAGGCAGCACGTTCAGATAAGTGCTTGGTATGGATTTCTGAGGGGGAATTCACATTTTTTCCTTGATTTTGCATGGGTTTCCTCTTTAAAATTCATAAGCTGAAGGGCCTGGTAGAAAATTTGGGGAAGCATTAGTCCTTTTTTTTTTTCTTTTTGCATGGGGTCCCTTTAACCACTTTCCTACTGGGCACTTATACCCTTTACTGCCCAGACCAGCTTTCAGTACTGTCATACTTTGACTGACAGTCATGCAAAACTGTACCCATATGAAACTTTTGTCCTTTTTTCACACAAATAGAGCTTTATTTTGGTGGTATTTAATCAGCACTGTTTTTTTTTTTAATTTTTTGTGCTATAAATGAAAAAAAGACCAAAAAAATATGAAATAAAATGCATTTTTCTTCCTTTCTGTTGTAAAATTTTACAAATAAGGAACTTTTCTTCATAAATTTTGGCCAAAATTTATACTGCTACATTTCTTTGGTAAAAATAACATAAATCTGTCTATATTATTTGGTATGTGTGAAAGTTATAGAGTCTGCAAGCTATGGTACCAATCATTGAAAATTGATCACACCTGATGTACTCAGGGCCAATCTCATTTCTTAAGACACTAACAAGCCAGGACAGTACAAATACCCCCCAAATGATCCCATTTTTGGAAAGTAGATAGTCCAAGGTATTTAGTAAGAGGCATAGTGAGTTTATTTAAGTTGTAATTTTTTTCCCACAATTCTATTGAATATGAAGATTTTTTTTTCCATAAAATTGTCATAGTAACAGGTTATTTATCTCCCTTGGCATATGCATACTTGAACTACACCCCAAAAACACATACTCCTCCTGAGTATGGGAATACCACATGTGTGAGACTTTTTCACAGCCTAGCTTCATAGAGAGGCCCAACATGCAAGGAGCACTGTCAGGTGTCCTAGGAGTATAATTTACACATTTCCTGACTACCTGTTACACTTTTGAAGGCCCTGGAGCACCAGTACAATGGAATTACCCACAAAACGACCCCATTTTGAGAAGAAAACACCCCAAAGTATTTTCTTTTCTATGAGGCATAATGAGTCTTTTGAACATTTTTTTCCACAAGTTTTCAGAAAATATGGAAAGAAAATGAAAACTTATTTTTTTACACAATACAGACATACCAAAAATTACACCCCAAAATACATTCTGCTACTTCTCCTAAGTATGGGGATACCACGTGTGTGAGACTTTTCCACAGCCTGGCCACATAGAGAGCCCCAACATCCAAGGCCTTCTAGGGGACAAAATTACACATCTAATTTCTTGATAACCTATCATGTTTTTGAAGGCCGTGGAGCAACAGGAAAGTTGAAACACCCAAACAATTACCACATTTTGAAAAGAAAACACTCTAACATATATTTGTGAGGCATAATGAGTCTTTTGAACATGTAATTTGTTTCCACAAGTGGATATTCATGAATATTTTTGGATTGCCAAAGCAGACATTACTTTTTTGCCTGAAAAGAGTTGAAGATGATGAAGAGATGAAAATGTACATGCTAACTTTGGTTGAATAATTCAATGCTTTTGGCAGAATTAACTTTTTTTTGTGGAAAAGGAAGAAAAAATATATTTTATCTGTATATACAGTTCACTGCATTAGGCCTAATATGTTTAGGTAGCTACTGAATAACTTACTGTTTTGTAAATGGTTTAAAAACAGTTTTAGAATTTTCCATATTGTTTTGTTAAAGGATAAGTTCACCTTTGGAACATGTTGCATGTTACATGTTCCACTCGTATTTAGGGTGGAACATGTAACATTACATCTCCTGCCTCCTCTCCACCGGATCCCTTGCTTCCTGTGACAATGGTCAGGGGTTCTTCTCCCCACACCCGCTGTCAGAATGTAAAAACAGCTTGGGTGTGCGGGGGTCCACCCACACAGCTGAGTCATTCATTTACAGAGTTCTGTGAATTAATGAATTACAACTACCATTGACCGCTTGTAGTTCTCAATGCGCTGGTGAGCACTCTCATAGTTCATTGATTCCTCCTACAATTCAGTAACAGACTGAGGGTCTGCAAGAGCCTAGCATTTCACCCGCCATCTGTTGTTCGCAGGTGCAATGCATTATAAAACACAAAAACTTGCGTTTGGATATAACCACACTTCAAATACAAAAAAAAAGTAAAACAGAAAAACAGCTTGCACACAAAAGGCGGTATTAGAAAAAGTAAACAAAAGAAATGCAGCGCTAATTATATTGCATAGAAATGTCAGAAGTAAAAATCCATATAAGTCCTCAAGTGAACATAACAAGTTGCAGGAGAAGATTCTGATGTCATAGGCCGTCACCATACACCCAAAAAAATGAGCCCTTTACCGGACATTTAGACCATATAACACTGGTCAATAAGCACAATGTGATAAGGAATCTATATGGCAGGTAGTCTTCAGTATAAATACTCTCCCAGATAAAGGATGGTTCCTCCTCTTTAAAGATCTCCAAAACTTGAAAAAACTCCCATCCAATATTCAGATAAGGAATAAAGAACAAAGGCAACTCATAATGCAGTAATTCAATATAGTTTTGGCAGATTTATTAAAAGATCCACATACATCAAGAATTTAAAATAACCAGCACTGAATAGGAATTGTTTCAAACCAAAAATATGGCCACCGTCCCTCCAGAACGTGGTGACATCACACGCCAAAGCTCCACCCAACGCATTTCGTCAGCAGGAAGACGTTGTGTGCATTTATTATAAAAGGTGAACTTAGCCTTTAAGTCATTCCATTTTCATTTACCTATTAGTAATGACAAAGAATTTAAAAATTAAAATTGCAAAGAAACAATTGATTTAGAGCAAAACTGGCCAGCAGCAGGATAGCTTTAATCATGGATAACAGAATAAAAATTAGATGTACTCCAGTTCAGCCTGTCTGTTGGGATGAGGGTATCTAGTGAACGTGAATGATGTAATATGTGGTGGTTTAGGTGCACACTGTTATTGCATTAATCTGTTTTTTCTTTCAAATGTTGGATAGCAAATGTTATTGAATGGACTGTCACCAACAGCTATCTGATGCAATTTTATCACCCAGAAACCTAAAAATATAATCTAAAAAAAATAATAAGAGAAGAGACCCCCCCCATTAGAAAAATGTAGCTAAGGTGTTGACAATTGAATAGCTAACTATCAATCAGTTGTTGAGGACATATTGGTCCTTAAAAGAATTGAAAGGGTGTACAGTTCTGTGCATACAGGCAATGTAGACAAGAAAATATACTCCAGCACTGCAATTAAAAGAACTCAAGCAGAGTTTGTTAAAGCAGATAAAAACCCAACCACTGAAATGTCATATAAGCTTTAACAGCTGGTGACACTGTTATAAAATTCCCCAAGAAATACAGCATTTCCTTCCAATACCAGTGCCTATAAGCACTGTATTAATCTGTATCTATGCACATTATCAGAAGTACTACACTTTTCCCTATTACAGCTAAGCACATTGTCAGTATGGCTTCTGGGAACTATCACTTTTAATGATAAAGGACTGGCACATACCAAAGCCCTCACTATTAACCATTCTAATCCTTCTGACATTCAGGAGCTTAGGAAGTGCATTATTGGGAATTGGCTGTTGTGATGGCTAATGGCGAACCAACCCAGGCTTGACCTGAAGCTCATCCCTAACAGGCACTGAGCAGCACCAATGAGGTCAATTCCTAAATATAAATGATAGCGGCTTGGGATCAGTTTCAGTTATGTTTTTAAAAAAATCAAAGCATATTGTTTTATTTAATAAAAAAATCATACAGTATATATTACTCCCTTTAATTTTTTTTTTTATTTCTGACCATAATGAATAAAGGAATACGACTTATACAAAACCATTCTATAGTCACAGCACACACCTACATTTTATAACATCAGTGTTGTGATAGAAATAGATAAAGAAAAGTAATAATGGCAGATAAATCGATATAACATTTCAAACATAATTAAGTGAATAAATTAATTGATAAGTTGGAAAGTCCCTTCAACAGACAGACGGTGTAAGTCAGCCTGAAGAGTTTAACAAAGTCCACCTATTAAGCCTTAATAGTCTGGTCAATGGATGCTGGTGCTCAAAAGATGATAAAACACTTCACATTGCCTCTTACCAAAGCATATTGACCACCCTAAAAAAGGAACGGTCAAACAGTGCTGTATGAAACCAAAATGAACTACAGTGATGAACTCTCAACCAACTTCTCTCAGAAATCTGACTTTCATATGTTTTCAAATCGATCCAACCAAATGGGCAAGATAAATCTTCAGTAGGGTGTGGAAATGATAAGCCGACTGTTAAACACTTCCACCTGAAAGTCCTTTTCCGGCTGAATAAATTTAAACACACTCCTGGGTGCTCTAGCAGGATGACTTCAAGATCATCACCTTGTCCAATTCCAGTTGGCAGCTCCAACATTTAACAGGTTGGGAGGAAGATGTGTTGATTGATCCAATTAGGAAAACACTGTCTACGTTTTTTATAGGAAAAAAATTGGTAGATTGTTTAGAGGCGGGCGAATTCATATTAGCCAGGCAGTTCTCCACTTTAGCTATGATCAATAAGGTCTAGAACAGGATTAAAGATCATTGTCAGCATAAGGGGTATACTGATTATACCCACATTTTTTGAAACATGTTTGAAGCTTTTAAAATTGCAGAGATTTAATCAATGGTCAAAAAGAGGCCTTGTGTATATAACGCAATTATATCAGGGGCAACATTTGAAAGATTTTCAAACCTTTCAGGAAGAGTTTGGTTTGCCTTCCAAAAGCTTTTTCCAATATTTGCAGCTCAGGCATGCTATAAAACCTGGTCTAGACAGATGCCCTGGGTATATGTTACACCCACAATTCTTAACCAAAATCTAGTAGCAACATTTAAGAGGAGACAAATAACAAGGCTTTATAATGCACTGATTAAAAAAAATGGCAAAATCAAATTCTCTGAGATGCGTCTTACATATTATACCCCCCAGAAACTTTTTAAGTGGCATAAGAGGGAAACCCTTCTATGTCCATCATGTGATGTGATGTTGGGATGCTGCTGCATATGATGTAGAGTTGTCCTAAACTGGTTAGATACTGGACTTGTGTACTGGATGTTATTAATAATGTGTTTAGAGTTAACATTTCAATGGAACCCAAGATATGTGTATTGAGGTGGCTGAATAGAGAAGTATAAACCCCTCAGACTTGTTTGATGATCCTTCGTCTGCTATTTATGGCAAGAAAATTGATAGCTCAGAATCGGACCTCCACGTCTCCCCCAACTCATTCTCTATTGGTAAAAACAGTAAATAAAGTCTTACAAAAAGAGAATATGGTTTATCAACATAAGGGATGTCCAGATAAATTAACAAGACTGTAGTCAAATGGCTGGACATACAAGAATTAACTCCGGTACAATTACTTAAAGATAGGTTGCTAGGGCGAAGCACATAAGGGTTTTTTTGGTGTGGTAACTAGTAGCTGTAGTTGTAGCACTCTAGTAGTGGAGGGATTAAACATAGCGGAAATTAATGAATATTAAGTATGGGGTCATCACAGACACAAATAGGAGTGCAAAGATATATTTCACCTGAAGAGTCAAATAATTAGCAGGTGTGAGAACTTCCTTCAAATAATAGAGCTTTAAAAAGGACACTTGCTTCTTCTTTTTAAGGGCTTTTCTCGCCCAATTTTATTAAAAGAAAGTTCAAGGTTCCAGAAAATTAGAAACAACAGTTTTCCCTCACGTGGGTTTTCAGCACTTCACTCTTTCAAAGAAATAAACATTCAGCCTCCTGGCTTATATATACACCACTACTGCTCTGGCCTTCCACTTCAGGCTATTGTCTGTCTCCTGTAGACTCTTTTCTCACCAGCACTGTCCCAATTGCTAGCAGCCCTTTGTTGCTCTGGCTTCCACCTCTCTCCTAGATGGAGCCCTCCTGACTCCAGGGCAAAGACCTACTATCTGCAGGCATGGAGCCCAGAACCCTAGCCAGGTTATTACTTAAAGTCCTGCACACACCTATACAATTAGTGTGCTGGTGGTTCACAACACATGGACCCTGGTTTGAAAATTTCACTCATGGGGAGTTACATCTCTCCTGTATGATGAAACATCTTCTTTTGAAGTATCTATGATAAATTGTGGTTGTGTACTTTACCCAATATGTAAGTTATTGATGTTGTAAAAAAAATTAAATTTCTGTCATCTAGATTGTAAATCACTGTTTCGGAATGGTATCCTATCCCTGAAGAAGTTAATTTGTATAACATTTTCGAAATGCGTTGGATTTCCCTGTCTGATTAAACCAACAATACGGTTGTGGTGTGGAAATATGGTTGTGAGATGAAAGTCAGCCATGAGGGATACCACTGGGCTGGTGGTGTACTTTGTTACAAGTCTCAACAAGTGATATTGAAAATCCTCCATTTTTTTGTTTGAAATCTATCATACAAATTGTGTTTTTATGCATCTGGTATATTTTTTAATCTGTATAAGTAAATATTGATATTTTAACCACTTGCCCTTCAGAGGATTTACCCCCCTTCCTGACCAGGCCATTTTTTGCGATACAGCGCTGTGTTACTTTAACTGACAATTGTGTCATGCAACACTGTACACAAATTAAATTTATGTACTTTTTTCCCCACAAATAGAGCTTTCTTTTGGTGGTATTTTATCACCTTTGTGTTTTTTATTTTTTGCACTATGAACGAAAAAAGACAGACAATTTTGGAAAAAAAACAATATTTTTGACTTTTTGCTATAAAACATATCCAATTAAAAAAATAAAAAAATTTAATTTCAGCATAAATTTAGGCAAAAATATATTCTACATGTCTTTTCTAAAAAAAAATCCCAATATGTGTAAAGTAATTGGTTTACGTGAAAGTTAAAGCATCTACAAATGGCGGGATATATACTGGAATTAAATTTTTTTTTTAACTAGTAATGGCGGTGATCAGCGACTTATAGCAGGATTTCGGGAGTGCGTGGGCATTCTGACACAGGGTGGGAACTGCCACTGGCATCCACAGTGACACTAATACAGTGATAAGTGCTAAAAAAAAACAGACACTGTACTAATGGCACTGGGCAGGAAGGGGTTAACAACTGGGGTGATCAAAGGGTTAACTGTGTGCTGTGTGTGTTTTACATTATGTGCTGTGTGTGTTTTACTAGGGAGAAATGCTGCTTTGTATTTCTCTGCTGTGCAGAGATATACAAAGCAGCATGTCCTTGCTGACAGGAGAGAGACCTAGGTTGTGACAACACAGGTCTCTCCCCTGTCAGCTTTACCCAATGATCTCCGAGTGCTGGCAGGGAATCGCTGGCCGGGACCCGATGATTGACGTCAATAGCATGGGTAGGGCAGCGGGCACACGTCCCCTACCTGAAAATGCAAATCACATATATACGTGATTTTACACAGCCCTGCCACCTTGTAGCAGTACTTCTGCTATAGGGCTGCAGGCAAGCAGTTAATGAACCACAGCCTGAGTCACACTAATCTATCTATATAATCATTTAATAATTATTTGTTGTATATAATTTAGATTAAGCCATTTGAAAGGATTAGGTTTCAAGAGGGCGAATGGAGCCTTTGTTTGCTGATAATGTATATATTGTGGGCTATGAAATATTTTACAACTAAGAAAACTGGAGTCAAAAGTTAATGTGAACTGTGTATGTTTTGTGAAAATGAGATTAAAAGAAAGTTTAAAAAATACTATCTGATAAACACTCTTCCAGCTGAATTACACCATCTTTCTATCGAAGGGACTTTCCAATTTATCTGTTTGCATTTCACTTCATTATGTTCGAAATTTTATAGTGGTAAATACTGCTATTATTAGCGCTGCACTTTTCTTTATATTGTATTGAATCCTGCAATATTGTGCTAGCTGCTGGTGATTAGATATTATATTAAGTTTTAGCCCCAACGTGATTATTTTTGGTGTTAATCTTGTGACAGAAATACAAACAATAGTAATTTGTTTGACAACCCACTAGAAGCTTACTTGAAAAATTGCCTTTCATGTTGTGCTCCCTGTCTGACGGACATCTCTTTCCACAACTTCCCTGAATGCTTTACAGCTTCTTCTCTGCTTTTTTACTTTCAGGACTGCATATCCCATGGTACCTTGCTGCCTGCAAGCAGTGATTCCTGTACTGACTCCACCTCTTGAAACTCCTCCTCTCAGCAACTCTGTAGTTCAGAAGGCAGGCTCTTTGAAATGTGTGACACAGCAGTGCCTACACACAGGGCATAATGAATACATGTCACAGAATTCAAGGAAGTAAATGTATGGAGCTTTCAGATTAATAGGATTAATAGGAGTAGGCTGCAAAGAACTGAAATACAATATGGACATCAATATATAATTTTACATTTTGACCACCGATATGCTTTAAATCTGGAAATTCAATTTTGATTGCTGATGATTTAAAGCAGCTTTCCATTGCCAAATATCATACTTATTAGGTATTTTAATTTTGGAAACCCTTCAGGATATACCAGCAGATGACAGATATACCATAAATAAATAGCAAGGATTCAGTATTTTTTATGTTCCCATCTATGTGTGGATAAGATGGAGGGACTGAAAAAAAAGTTAATGACACTGTAGATCAAGACTTCCCACTGATTTGTTGGTCAGTTTCAAGAAATAAGCCCCTTCCTAGTGGGAAGGTTCAGACTCCTAAAGGTAATCCTTGTCTATTCTCAGAAACTACTATTACCACTGCAGTCCTTTCACAGCTGGTTGCAGCACACTGAATGTCAGATTTTACTGCATATAATGATGGGTCTGATTTTTGTTTTGAGAAAGCAAGATATTCCTTTAGGCTATAACCATTGCTCATCGAAAACTATATATTCATTTTCAGTACATAAATAATGGGGTCAACATAAACTAAATACCAAATGACATTTTGCCAGATGAGGTCTCTTTGAAATCTAAGTACAAAAGAAGCCCATACATCAGATAATGGTGCATCTCCTCCAGGAAGTTCATAATGACTTATCTGCACAGTATACAGTACAGTATAAAAGGGTTCATATATGATGATTATCTAAAAACCATTATAAAGCCTCCTATTATATTAGTAAGGGAAATGAAAACTGTGTCACATAAGAGAGAAGTGAAGTTACTGATACTTTATAATGTACTGTATATGCAGGTTACCTCTTCTGTTGTGTCTTGCAACTGATCCATGACTTGGAACTTTTCACTTCCCATTTAAAATGAAAGGCATACATAGCCTGACAGGTGGCTGGTCTGTCACTATACAAAGTTGCAGATATTGCCTGTTTCAGCAGGAAACGTTTACCTGAACAGGTGTAAAATTGATTGAGTGATGTGTTGCCCGCAAAGAGAGTTATCTCTAGTCATGCTTTCCTCCAATGTGTTGCAAGAGCTGCTTGATGCCTGATAATATGCAGGGTTTATGTTCAGGTATGTGTGGCCTAAGCAATCTGCTGAGCCAGACTGACACCTGAGAGTTCAAGATTGTGAAGGGATAGAGAAGTTCTGCAATTGAACACACCAGAGCTAAGCAAGTAGCAAGCCACTTTATTAGGTACACCTGTTCCATAGTTACATAGTTATGCAGGCCATAGACGGGTCAAAAAATCGGCCGATTTTCGCACCGTTAGTGAGTTAATTGGTTGGCCATTTTTCGGGGGTTTTTTCCAAGTTGGAAAAAAATCGTCCGATTTTGCTGGTCGGCCGATTTTCCCTGCAATGATGGGCAAATTGGCCGATCGTTTTACCAATAAAAAATCTGCACATGAGCAGTGACCTGCAAGAAGAAGAAAAAGAAGAAGGAAAAGAAGAAGAAGAAAAAGAAGAAGAATTTCAGTCTGCTATTATATTTGACATGAAAAAGTATTGCGGTTGCAACAATGTATCTATTTGTATCCGAATAAAACCGTCTGTATCCAAAATGGATACAAATGGATACATTGTTGCAACCGCAATACTTTTTCATGTCAAATATAATAGCGGAGCTCTCTACAAGGGACAGAAGTAATTAAATGCCGGCCATAGACAGGACGAAAATCGGCCGATTTTTTTTACCATTGGTGAGAACGTTGGCCTATTGAACTACCGATTTTTCGTTTTTTTTTTTATAAATGGCCGGTTTTCGACCCGTCTATGGCCTGCATTAGTCTGGGTGAAAAAAGACAAAAGTCCATCTAGTTCAACCATATAAAAAAAAGAAAAAAATTTATTTGCTTGGTAACCTAAATTGCTAATCAGCAAATCACATGGCAACAACTCAATTAATTTAGGCATCTAGATGTGGTGAGGGTGACTTGCTGAAGTTGAAACTGAGCATCAGAATGGGGAAGAAAGGGGATTTAAGTGACTCTGAACATGGCATGTTTGTTGGTGCCAGATGGGCTGGTCTGAGTATTTAAAAAACTGCTGATCTACTGGGATTTTTACGCAAAACCATCTCTACGGTTTACAGAGAATGGTTTGAAAAAGGAAAAAATCCAGCGAGTGGCAGTTATGTGGGTGAACATGCCTTGTTGATGTCAGGTGAATGGGCAGACTGGTTTGAGATGGTAGAAAGGCAACGGTAACTCATGTCAATGTGGAACAAAATCTCTGAGGAATGTTTCCAATACCTAGTTGAATCTCTGCCATGAAGACTTAAGGCAGTTCTGAAAGCAAAAGGATGTCCAACCTGGTATTAGCAAGGTGTACCTAATAAAATGGCCAGTGAGTGTGTACCACTAGGATCACACTCTGGTCACTACATCCCTTCTGCTGCTTGCCCTTTGACACTATGGATTTGCCCCTGTGGACCCTCTGGTCTAGTACCTGGCGATCTGGTTTTGAGGTGTGTGGGAACATGGCAGATTAGGTAGTAAGGGAGTTTTATTTTTGTTGATGGATATTTTCTTATTTGTATTTTCATAAGTACCCTATGCCCAAGTTTGCTTCCTGAAGAATCCAAGTTGGTGAAACATATAGAAGAACCTGTGTATGAAGATTTCAATTAAAATCATCAAACGGCACAAACTGGATATACATTATGAAATTGAACCAGTTATTTTTTAGAATCTTTTAATGTATTGTTCAAAATAAAATGTATTATTTTAATCAATGTTTAGTGTTGGCGTGTAATATATGCACCTAAAAAAAATCCCATTCCTATTTTTTCAATTATGTCTATATGTCCTAAGGGATGAGGTGCTGTCAATTTACATTTCCCACCCATATATAGATTTAATATTTGGTATCAGTAGGAGTAAACAATGCCACATCCAGTGGGAGGAATATAGCCCCATCATTGGTGTCAGTGGGAAGAATAATGCCTCATTGTTGGTGTCAATGTTAGGAATTATGCCCCTATTGGTGGTGTCAGTGGGAGGAATAATGCACCACTGTTGGTGTCAGTGGGAGGAATAATGCACCACTGTTGGTGTCAATGGGCCAAATAGTGCCCATCATTAATATCAGTGGGAAGAATAATGCCCCATTGTTGATGTCAGTGGTAGGAATTGTGCCCCTATTGGTGGTGTCAGTGGAAATAATAAGTGCCCCATCATTTGGGTCAATGAAAGAAATAGTGACCTATCACTGGTGTCAATGGATGGAATAGTGGCCATCATTGGTATCAGTGGGAAGAATAATGTCCCATTGTTGGTGCTAGTGGTAAGAATTATGCCCCTATTGGTGGTGTCAGTGGGAGGAATAGTGCCCCATTGTTTGAGTCAGTGAAAGAAATGGTGCCCCATCATGGTGTCAATGGGTGGAATAGTGCCCATAATTGGTACCAGTGGCAGTATTAGTGCCCCATTGTTGGTGTCAGTGGCAAGAATTATGCCCCCATTGTTGGTGTCAGTAGGAGGAATAATGTTGCAAGGGCAGGATAAAGGCAAGCAAAGGGCCCCAGTTTGGAGACCACTGGTTTGTAGGAAACTATATTCACATCGTTACTGGAGTTTATCTGTCTTTAAATATATCGTTCAGGGATGTTAATGAAGCAACACATGTATCAGTGAAGAGCCGGCCTGTCTAATTATAAAAAGAGAAACAGGTTGGGTTGAAAATATTCATTGACATTTCTAAATATTCAGTGACCCTTACATTAAACAGCTGCACATTTTCAATTATGTTTCCTTTCCTGCTAATATGTAGTTTTAACAGACTGATGAATATTGATAAGCATCAACAACTTCTCCATTAATATTCATTTTAAAAGCAAAATTAAATTAACTGAAGCATATTTATATTGCCGGTGCCCACCCAGGTCCTATACAGTCAACCGTCATTATTGCATGATGCAAGCATACTTGTATTTGCAGGTCTATGGACCAACTTCGATGGGCACAGGGGCCAAGCACACAGTAAAAAGGATGTGTTATAGGTCAGTTTATAGGCATGCTTAATAGTTTGCCCTGGCAGCATTAGCATTTGGAAAATTAAGTCGGCAGTAAAAATATAAGGCACTAATATTTTGCAAGAAAAATTAGTGGTATCCCTTAGATTCTGACAAGTTTACCCCAGCAAAGGTGCTAGCATGCAGTCTAAAAGATTGGCTAAAAAGTAAAAATTAAACCCACTTCTGCCTGCAGCAAGGCATACAAAGCATGAGTAATGGGATGTCACACCCTTACAAATCTTTAGTGGCCTTTTTATTTTTAAAAGCTTTGTATAAAATATTCTTGAATTATTTTCTTTAATGCTAGCATGGGGTCGCCATACAATTTCAAATTTACATGTTTATTATTAAGTTGCATTATAATTTCATTCACATAATAATTAATGTTGAAAATTACTAAAGAGTCCCCCTACCCTGCAGGTTTAATTACAATGCCCCTGCTAGCAGAATTTGATTTTAAAGTCAGTTTCTCTGAGACTGTTACGTAATGTGTCATGAAATCCTGCAGATCTTTGTGATCACAGAACTGTTCTATGTTCAAAAATAAAAATCCCTGCTCTGGCATAGGTAAGGGAAGTTATCATTTCCCATTTAGTTTGCAATAAAAGCAAAGAAATGCTTAACCCAGTGCTCATCACAGTATGTTTAGCCTGGTTTTAAAGAAAATCGCACCTTTAATCTTACAGTTCTATACATATGATGTACATCTTGCTTAAGTAAAAAATGACTCCTTACTTATGTACTATCTATGATTTCCTATGTCTAGGGTGTCTAAATCGCTCCATTCCCCCATCAATACAGTCAGTGTTGATTAAGGAACCCCTCCCGGGGAGCCATTGTGTTCTCCTGGTGGGGAGTGTAGCAATTGGGCATACAGAGATGGACGCGGTCATCCATTTTGCTCCAAACCCCTCCATCTTGTATCTCTCACTCCTAAATCAGCTTCCCTCATCCCCCCTCACTCTCTGTTGAATGACATGTGGTCTGGATAAGGCAGAGGTCACAGGCAAGTCAAGGCACGGAGGGAGAGCTCCAGGGCTATAAAATTCCAACCGAGCTGGTGCCTAGATGTCTGTTAACTTCTCAATCTGGGATATCGTAAAGCCATAAACCAGTCCTTCCCCTGAGTCTCAAAGACATTCCAGGTAGTCGTAAAACGGACTCACATTTAAACATCCCCTTTTCCCCTATGATTACATATCTTGGATTATGAAAGACTTACATAAAAACCAGGCATATATTCAGACGGCTCACTTTAATACAAGTCGCCTGATAGGTTACACCCCCTATCTGACATATACAGGAAAGCAGAAATTGATATCTCCTTAACCGTCACAACAGGTATGTCACATTTCATATGTAGACGTTCCGCAGAAGATTCTGCGTATCAATCTACTCATGGATAGAATGTTATATGTATCCAGGGTAAGTTATGAACCATGACATCAACGGGAAGGATTTTTGGTCATAGCCTGGGTCTCTGCCTGCCACACCCGCCCAAATGAGGAGATTGGTTCTCTGCTTCAGGGAGACACCCTGCTGAGTTCCTAGAAAAGCTGTTAGGCTTGAAGCAGAAAGCTAAGCTGAGTTGAGATGAAGTTGAAGAAGCTCCCTTTTAACATCAGAACTAACTTTGGGAGATAAAGCACCCTTTTGGCTCAGAAAACTGTAAGCTGCTTAAACCAAGGCTTTTGGCAAGTATTTTATCTATCTAAATTCCTTTCTGTTATCTCTTTGCTGTGTTATTGCTCTATGTATATTTAAATATATATATTGGCTACATTTTTTCTGTAAATATTTTTATTGCACCCTTTTGACCTTTTAGTAATAAATCTTACTTTCTGCAAGTGTTGAATTGTTTCTAAAGCAAACTAAGAACCCCTGCCTCTGAAGAGAGCTACTGTGTATGTTTAAACCTCTGTATATACTCCCTGCGGTGACAGTGGTATACAGACGATTATTCAACATCATAGTGTTATTGCTGATATTGCTGAGTTTCCTCTTTCTCTGTACAAAAAAGGAGGTGGTGGCAGTGTGAAGGGTTAATTGCGTAATTAACATGACCCAGTAACAATCGCTCCCAGGCTGCAAGTACACAGGTTGTGGTCCATTAGCTGGAAAATCTTTGTGCAGGGTGCAGCTGGGCGTGGCATTGTTACGCACGTGACAGCGTGGTTTTAGATTGGCTAGTCCTTCGGTCACGAGTTTGGTGAGAAGGGCTGGGGTTTGACGCCGCGATCATCACAGGGAGGAGGCAAGGGGAGCCTTTCCTGCCAAGAGAACAATAAACATTAGCAATAATTGCATTTAAAATCAGATCAGCTGGTTGTACCCAGACTGATGGATAGAGCAACTTGGGTACATTCATCTAGATTCAAACCATCTATGGCCTGCTTTAGGACTGGAGTGTTCAATTTAGTTACACATGATCATGACAACCTACCAGCATAATACAAAGAGGGTTAATTATAGGAAACAGAGGCTGCCCCCCCCCCACCCAAAAAAAGTTAGATTTTTCCAGAATAGAGCATCTAAAAAGGTAAGATGCAATTTTTAAATTTTTTTGTACCTTAAGCTATGTGAGTGGGGACTAGTAAGTTTATCACTTTAAGTCGCATTTTTAATTTTAATCAAGTAATGTGTATGGCATATATTAAATTAGTCAGGGCTATAGTATAATAGGGAAACTAAAGTTTTGTTGAACCGTTCTATATTTCAATATATTTATTAAGGATTTTTAGAAACATTATACAGAAAGACAGGAAACGCAACCCACCAACATGACGGGTTGTAGAACATCAAGCAATAAAACAGTAAATTCAAATACAGTGTGTAGCAACACAACAACAAAATTGACCAATAAAGCGTAATGAGGAAAACACTGGTAGCACATGCAAAATTATGAGCAAATTGCTCCATAAACAAAGTGATAAAAATAATATAATTAAAGTAGTAGACAAAAATAGAGAGAATGAAAAATGAGGAAAGCACTGAAGAAGAAAAATAAAGAATTAAACCCTGAAAAGAAATAAGAGAAAGGGCCAGCCAAGAGTCCGTTAAATAGTAGAAATATACCGAATCCATGGATCCCAAGTGCTCTAAAATTTAGAAGTATTGTTATTAAGTATACTAGTAAGTTTATCATTAATCATAATCCAATTAAGCTTCTGTTTGACTAAGTCCAGCGAGATTGCCGACTGTTTCCAATGTTTGGCTATTGTAATTCTCGCCGCCAACAAGATATAAAGAATCAATGTAACTGATTTCTTAGGAATACCAGTGTTGAACCATCATGTTTACAGCCAAACAAATTAGTTTGCTCAGAATCACTGTTATTAATAAATTAATACATTTACAACTTGAATATAAAAGAATTTATGAATTAAGGAAGAAAGAAAATTGTGGGTCATCAGAGATTTTCTGATGAAGTGTTAAAACATGACACCTGAGAGTGCTAGTACAGTGATTGTCATTGGATACATTTTCAAAGAGCCACAGGAAATATAAGCTTTTCTCTGTTTCTTGCTTTAGGAAGCTTAAACAGTCCCACTTTTTCCATTTCATAAAAATTTTGGCTGTTTTGTAGATATATAAATTAAGTTTTGGCTGATATTGACTCATTTTGAAATGGAATTTGTGCAGAACCCAAAAATTATTTCTGGTAAATCTGACAGGTTGTGTTTTCACTATTAGTATTATATACAGTATATATATATATATATATATATATATATATATATATATATATATATATACGCCATTAAATGGTTTCCTAATTTAGAGGGCTTTAAAGTGGATGTAAAGTCTCATTGAGAGACTAAAAAAGTGCCCCCTTCAGGTCTTTGTTATAATGTACTAGTACGCACCGCATTCTAGTACATTATGAGAGACCTACCTACAGACAGAGCCGTCCAGCACTGCAGTGTCACAGCTCTTTATGGCCACAGTTCCTCCATGTTAACCCAGCCTTCCTTCCAGGTTCCAAATCATCAGCCGCTTGTATGGCCGGGCTGAGGTGACGTCACTCATGCGCATACGCACAGGAGTCATTTCGCTGCAGCACACAGAGTGGGCCGTAAATGCTTTCTGAGCTGCGCAGCTCAGATTGCATTACCCACTGACAGATAGGGGGGTCATTTATATCAGAAGAGACCAATATGGTGTCTTCTGTTATAAAAACCCTACCTGTTAGGTAATTTTAAACAAAAAGACATTACTACTAGAGATGAGCGAATCGAAGTATCCGAAGTGGAATTCGAGTCGAATATCGGAAAAATTTCGATTCGTGCCGAATCCGAAAAATAGCCTAATTCGGACGCGCGAATCGAAATTTTTCAGAAAATGGCGGCTGACATGTGCGGCGACGGAGCGGGGATGTCTGGGAAGGCGCGCAGACAAGGCGCGCTGACCCATAATGCATGCCTCAACTACATGTGATCGCATCAGCCTATCAGCAGCCAGCCAGCCAGCACTGTGTAATGGTCGAGCTATAAATAGCGGCCATTTTGGAATTCTTCATTTGCCTGCAGTTATTGAACAGAGGCAGACCGCTCTGTACTAGGGACAGGGACAGAGTTAGGGCCACAGAAACGATAATTGGGGACAGAGAAAAGTTACTTAGGGACAGAGAACCATTACTCAGGGACACAGACTTGTTAATGAGGGCCACAGAATCGTTATTTAGGGACAAAGAAACGCTAGTTAGGGCCACAGAATTCATAATCAGGGACAGACAGAATTGTTACTCAGTGCCAGAGAATTGTTACTTAGGGCCACAGAAACGTTATTAGGGCCACAGAATTGTTACTCAGGGACAGACAGAATTGTTACTGAGTGCCAGAGAATTGTTACTCAGGGACAGACAGAATTGTTACTGAGTGCCAGAGAATTGTTACTTAGGGCCACAGAAACTTTAATTAGGGCCACAGAATTTTTACTCAGGGACAGACAGAATTGTTACTCAGTGCCAGAGAATTGTTACTCAGGGACAGACAGAATTGTTACTGAGTGCCAGAGAATTGTTACTCAGGGCCACAGAAACTTTACTTAGGGCCACAGAATTTTTACTCAGGGACAGACAGAATTGTTACTGAGTGCCAGAGAATTGTTACTCAGGGACAGACAGAATTGTTACTGAGTGCCAGAGAATTGTTACTTAGGGCCACAGAAACTTTACTTAGGGCCACAGAATTGTTACTCGCACAGACACAGAATTGTTACTCGCACAGACACAGAATTGTTACTGAAGGCCACAGAACTGTTACTTAGGGCCACAGAATTGTTACTCGCACAGACACAGAATTGTTACTCGCACAGACACAGAACTGTTACTGAGGGCCACAGAACTGTTACTTAGGGACAAAGAAACGCTAGTTAGGGCCACAGAATTCATACTCAGGGACAGACAGAATTGTTACGGAGTGCCAGAGAATTGTTACTCAGGGACAGACAGAATTGTTACGGAGTGCCAGAGAATTGTTACTCAGGGACAGACAGAATTGTTACTGAGTGCCAGAGAATTGTTACTTAGGGCCACAGAAACTTTAATTAGGGCCACAGAATTTTTACTCAGGGACAGACAGAATTGTTACTGAGTGCCAGAGAATTGTTACTCAGGGACAGACAGAATTGTTACCGAGTGCCAGAGAATTGTTACTCAGGGACAGACAGAATTGTTAATGAGTGCCAGAGAATTGTTACTTAGGGCCACAGAAACTTTAATTAGGGCCACAGAATTTTTACTCAGGGACAGACAGAATTGTTACTGAGTGCCAGAGAATTGTTACTCAGGGACAGACAGAATTGTTACCGAGTGCCAGAGAATTGTTACTCAGGGACAGACAGAATTGTTACTGAGTGCCAGAGAATTGTTACTTAGGGCCACAGAAACTTTAATTAGGGCCACAGAATTTTTACTCAGGGACAGACAGAATTGTTACTGAGTGCCAGAGAATTGTTACTCAGGGACAGACAGAATTGTTACTGAGTGCCAGAGAATTGTTACTTAGGGCCACAGAAACTTTAATTAGGGCCACAGAATTTTTACTCAGGGACAGACAGAATTGTTACTGAGTGCCAGAGAATTGTTACTCAGGGACAGACAGAATTGTTACCGAGTGCCAGAGAATTGTTACTCAGGGACAGACAGAATTGTTACTGAGTGCCAGAGAATTGTTACTTAGGGCCACAGAAACTTTAATTAGGGCCACAGAATTTTTACTCAGGGACAGACAGAATTGTTACTGAGTGCCAGAGAATTGTTACTCAGGGACAGACAGAATTGTTACCGAGTGCCAGAGAATTGTTACTCAGGGCCACAGAAACTTTACTTAGGGCCACAGAATTTTTACTCAGGGACAGACAGAATTGTTACTGAGTGCCAGAGAATTGTTACTCAGGGACAGACAGAATTGTTACTGAGTGCCAGAGAATTGTTACTCAGGGACAGACAGAATTGTTACTGAGTGCCAGATAATTGTTACTCAGGGCCCCAGAAACTTTACTTAGGGTCACAGAATTTTTACTCAGGGACAGACAGAATTGTTACTGAGTGCCAGAGAATTGTTACTCAGGGACAGACAGAATTGTTACTGAGTGCCAGAGAATTGTTACTTAGGGCCACAGAAACTTTAATTAGGGCCACAGAATTTTTACTCAGGGACAGACAGAATTGTTACTGAGTGCCAGAGAATTGTTACTCAGGGACAGACAGAATTGTTACCGAGTGCCAGAGAATTGTTACTCAGGGACAGACAGAATTGTTACTGAGTGCCAGAGAATTGTTACTCAGGGACAGACAGAATTGTTACTGAGTGCCAGAGAATTGTTACTCAGGGACAGACAGAATTGTTACTGAGTGCCAGATAATTGTTACTCAGGGCCCCAGAAACTTTACTTAGGGTCACAGAATTTTTACTCAGGGACAGACAGAATTGTTACTGAGTGCCAGAGAATTGTTACTCAGGGACAGACAGAATTGTTACTGAGTGCCAGAGAATTGTTACTTAGGGCCACAGAAACTTTAATTAGGGCCACAGAATTTTTACTCAGGGACAGACAGAATTGTTACTGAGTGCCAGAGAATTGTTACTCAGGGACAGACAGAATTGTTACGGAGTGCCAGAGAATTGTTACTCAGGGACAGACAGAATTGTTACTGAGTGCCAGAGAATTGTTACTTAGGGCCACAGAAACTTTAATTAGGGCCACAGAATTTTTACTCAGGGACAGACAGAATTGTTACTGAGTGCCAGAGAATTGTTACTCAGGGACAGACAGAATTGTTACCGAGTGCCAGAGAATTGTTACTCAGGGACAGACAGAATTGTTACTGAGTGCCAGAGAATTGTTACTTAGGGCCACAGAAACTTTAATTAGGGCCACAGAATTTTTACTCAGGGACAGACAGAATTGTTACGGAGTGCCAGAGAATTGTTACTCAGGGACAGACAGAATTGTTACGGAGTGCCAGAGAATTGTTACTCAGGGCCACAGAAACTTTACTTAGGGCCACAGAATTTTTACTCAGGGACAGATAGAATTGTTACTGAGTGCCAGAGAATTGTTACTCAGGGACAGACAGAATTGTTACGGAGTGCCAGAGAATTGTTACTCAGGGACAGACAGAATTGTTACTGAGTGCCAGAGAATTGTTACTTAGGGCCCCAGAAACTTTAATTAGGGCCACAGAATTTTTACTCAGGGACAGACAGAATTGTTACTGAGTGCCAGAGAATTGTTACTCAGGGACAGACAGAATTGTTACCGAGTGCCAGAGAATTGTTACTCAGGGACAGACAGAATTGTTACTGAGTGCCAGAGAATTGTTACTTAGGGCCACAGAAACTTTAATTAGGGCCACAGAATTTTTACTCAGGGACAGACAGAATTGTTACTGAGTGCCAGAGAATTGTTACTCAGGGACAGACAGAATTGTTACGGAGTGCCAGAGAATTGTTACTCAGGGCCACAGAAACTTTACTTAGGGCCAGAGAATTTTTACTCAGGGACAGACAGAATTGTTACTGAGTGCCAGAGAATTGTTACTCAGGGACAGACAGAATTGTTACGGAGTGCCAGAGAATTGTTACTCAGGGCCCCAGAAACTTTACTTAGGGCCACAGAATTTTTACTCAGGGACAGACAGAATTGTTACTGAGTGCCAGAGAATTGTTACTCAGGGACAGACAGAATTGTTACTGAGTGCCAGAGAATTGTTACTTAGGGCCACAGAAACTTTACTTAGGGCCACAGAATTGTTTCTCGCACAGACACAGAATTGTTACTCGCACAGACACAGAATTGTTACTGAGGGCCACAGAACTGTTACTTGGGGCCACAGAAACGTTAATCAGGGACACAGAATTGTTACTGAGGGCCACAGAACTGTTACTTAGGGCCACAGAATTGTTACTCGCACAGACACAGAATTGTTACTCAGGGACACAGAATTGTTACTCAGGGACACATAATCGTTTAATTAAAGAGTATGTCAGACAACATGCAGAGGAGTGGCAGAGGAGGCAATGTTTTAGGAGCGAGCAGACGTGGCAGCAGAGGAAGGGGTAGAGGCAGCACTATTCGCAGCCAGAGGCCAGTGCTCCCGGTGTCATCCAGCGGTCGTGTCTCCACCGACAACCCTGCCGTCGTCGATTGGTTGGCTCGGTCGTCTTCCTCTTCCCAGGTCACCTCTGACACCTACAGCCAACGGTCGGTGGGTACGTCAGACACAACCGTTAGTTGGCATGGCCCGGGACCAAGCCCACTGAAATCACGTGTCCTCTACCTGCCCCTGTCCTTTGGTGTTCCCTCACCAAGCGAAGTATCGCATGCTGTGGGCTCAGCCCCACTGTACAGTGAGGAAGAGCTAACAGAGGGCGGTCAGGAACGGGGGGAGACATCCGCCTTTTCAGCAGCCAGGCGAAGAAGTAGTGGCGAGGAGAGTGGCTCGGTAGCCGGTCTAGAGACAGGTCTGTCTCCTGACCCAGACGCAGCCGAGGGGGCTAGTAGTGAGGCGGAGACCCTACTTGATGATGAGGAGGTTGATCGCACTTGGCAGCCTCGTCGTCATCAGGCAATTTCTTCCGCATCATCAGGAGAAGAGGGTGGCAGCTTGGCAGCGAGCAAAACAGTCGGTGGGTTGCCCAGGAGACAGCAGCAGGGTCGCAGCAGTGTCAGTGGAGCCAAACGTCCACGGAGTAGAGCACCAGCTCCACTGCAGCCTACCACCACGGCCAGTAGTGGTGCCGGTGTGCACGGAGGAAGCAGCAGTCAGCCAGTGAGGAGTATCGGGGGCAAAGTTTCCTACTCGGCGGTGTGGCAATTTTTCGTCAAGCCGCCCGAGGAAGTAAACGTAGCCGTATGTCGACTATGTGGCCAGAAAGTCAAGCGTGGCCAGGGGGCCCATGTTGGGACTACAGCGTTGCGGCAGCATATGCAGCGTCGCCATTTGGTGGCCTGGGAAAACCGTGATAAAGATACGGCGGTTCTGCCCGCCCCAGCCCCCGCTCCATCACCCGCTCCGTTACTTGCTCCGTCACCCGACGTCAATCGCCCTCCATCAGCCAGTCAAGGCTCCAACACCTCTGCTGAGGGGAGTTGTCGCTCGTTGGCATCTTCCGCTCGTTCAGATGCTCCTTCTCCTGCTACTCCTCTTCACGGATTCCGTCAGCAGTCTTTCTTGGAATCCGTTTCCAAGAGACAACAGTTTGCGAGCACGCACCCGACGGTGCAAAAGCTGAACGTCCTCCTGTCCAAGTTGCTGGTGCTGCAGTCCCTCCCTTTCCAAGTGGTGGACTCAGCACCTTTCAGAGAAATGATGGCTTGTGCCGCGCCGCGGTGGAGAGTGCCAAGCCGTCATTTCTTCGCCAAAAAGGCAGTGCCAGCCCTGCATTCACATGTAGAAGACATGGTGGGCCAGTCTTTGAGCATGTCGGTCTCTGCCAAAGTGCACGGCAGCGCCGACGTGTGGAGCTGTAACTACGGTCAGGGACAGTACATGTCATTTACGGCCCACTGGGTGAACGTGGTGCCGTCACAGCCGCACCAGCAACTTGGACAGGTCACGCCGCTTTTGCCTCCACGTTTGCACGTCCTTGGTCTGGCAAAGATGTCCGCCTCTACCACCTCTTCTTCCGCCGTGTCCTCAGCCGCCACCCCCGTGCCAAGTCCCATTACCCGACCGGCATATCACATGTGCAGGGCGCAACGGTGTCACGCTGTTCTGCACCTGGTATGCCTTGGCGAACGTAGTCACACAGGGGAGGAACTTCTGAGTGTAATGAACAGAGAAATCGACAGATGGCTGTCTCCGCGCAAACTGAAAATCGGAACCATGTTGACCGACAACGGAAAGAACATGGTGTCTGCTCTGCGTCAAGGAAGGTTGTGCCATGCGCCATGCATGGCTCACGTGTTCAATCTGGTTGTCAAGCGGTTCTTAAAATCCACCATCCCACTGCAAGACATCCTTAAAATGTCACGTAAACTTTGCATGCATTTCAGCCATTCCTACACCGCAAAGCACACCCTCCTTGAGCTGCAGCGGCAGAACGGAATTCCACAGCATCGCCTGATCTGCGACGTTGCAACAAGGTGGAATTCAACCCTACACATGTTAGACCGCCTTTACGAACAGCGAAAGGCCATCACCGATTTCCTGATGTTACAAGCGGATAAAGGTACTCCCCTGTGTAACTTAGATGTCAGCCATTGGCAGCTCATGCGTGACACCTGCCGCTTGCTCAGGCCCTTTGAGGAGGCCACGCTATTCGTGAGTCGGCAGGACTATGGGATGAACGACGTCATTCCTCTGTTGCACGTCCTTGAACAAATGCTGTTAACAATGGCTGGTCAGGGTGCGGTAGACGTGGCGCACAGATCTCAACGCCACATGACCCCTGTGGGGGCAGGACAGGAAGAAGAGGAGGAGGTAGAGGAGGACATTTGTGCTCAGGAATTATTGAGTGAAATGGGTGGTTTTTCCACTCAGCGGACAGGAGTGGAGGAGCAGGAGCATCTGGTAGAGGAGGAGGAGGAGGAGACAGAGGACCCAGACGCACCGTGGCAGTATGCTGTGGAGATGGAGGCAGGGAGTCCCTCGCATTCCTTGGCACAAATGGCCCATAGCATGCTCGGTTGCTTGCGTAGCGACAGCCGAATAATAACCATCAGACAGAGGGATGACTTTTGGCTGTCCACCTTGTTGGACCCTCGCTACCGTTCCAAAATGGTGGCCTTTTTCACACCTGCTGAGAGGGAGGCCAAAATAACGTACTATAAAAACCACCTATGTAGTCAGTTGGTCTCTGCCTTTGTGCGCCAACGTCCATCCTCAGACACTGTGGGCCCTGTGCGCTCGCGTTCCGCTGCCATGGCAGCAGGGGAGGGGTGGGGTGGTAGGAGCAGTGGCAGCTCCACCAGCAGCAGCTGCCTCAGTCTGCAGTCGATGATGAGTAGCTTTCTTCACCAGCGCAGTGAGGAAACTACTAACCAGCCGCAGCAGCAGCAGCATCAGGTGGACCTGGAGCAGGACCTCAAACAACAGGCTTGGGCCTACTTGGACAGCACCCTGCCAACCGAGGTAGACAATCCCCTTGACTACTGGGCAACGAAACTTGACCTTTGGCCCCAACTAGCTGAATTTGCCCTTGAAAGGCTGTCATGCCCAGCCAGTAGCGTGGCATCGGAGCGCGTGTTTAGTGCGGCAGGAGGTATTGTAACTCCGCGGAGGACACGACTGTCCACCCAAAGTGTGGAGAGACTCACGTTTGTGAAAATGAATCAGGCGTGGATTAGTCTGGATTTCAAACCACCAGTTCCTGACACAACTGACTAAATCCGCCATGAATCATGCCTCAAACATGTGCCACTTTGAGGTCTCCTCACACACTGCTGGTGTGTAGAATTTTTTGACATAGGGTGCTGGCAGATTATGGGCCTCCTATAGCTGCTGCCAGGCCCCTAATCTGCCATAGGCCCCTATATACCGCTTCCTCATGCTGCTGCCAGGTCCAGAGTCTCTCATGCCATGTGCCACTTTCAGGTCTCCTCACACTGCTGGTGTGTTGAATTTTTTGACATAGGGTGCTGGCAGATTATGGGCCTCCCATAGCTGCTGCCAGGCCCCTAATCTGCCATGGGCCCCTATATACCGCCTCCTCATGCTGCTGCCAGGTCCACAGTGTCTCATGCCATGTGCCACTTTCAGGTCTCCTCACACTGCTGGTGTGTTGAATTTTTTTACATAGGGTGCTGGCAGATTATGGGCCTCCTATAGCTGCTGCCAGGCCCCTAATCTGCCATAGGCCCCTATATACCGCTTCCTCATGCTGCTGCCAGGTCCAGAGTCTGTCATGGGTCCCTGTACGGCCTCCCATTGCTGCTGTCTCCATCGCCACACTCTGCCATGTGCCACTTTCAGGTCTCCTCACACACTGCTGGTGTGTAGAATTTTTTGACATAGGGTGCTGGCAGATTATGGGCCTCCCATTGCTGCTGCCAGGCCCCTAATCTGCCATAGGCCCCTATATACCGCTTCCTCATGCTGCTGCCAGGTCCAGAGTCTCTCATGCCATGTGCCACTTTCAGGTCTCCTCACACTGCTGGTGTGTAGAATTTTTTTGACATAGGGTGCTGGCAGATTAAGGGCCTCCCATAGCTGCTGCCAGGCCCCTAATCTGCCATGGGCCCCTATATACCGCCTCCTCATGCTGCTGCCAGGTCCAGAGTCTGTCATGGGTCCCTGTACGGCCTCCCATTGCTGCTGTCTCCATCGCCACACTCTGCCATGTGCCACTTTCAGGTCTCCTCACACACTGCTGGTGTGTAGAATTTTTTGACATAGGGTGCTGGCAGATTAAGGGCCTCCCATAGCTGCTGCCAGGCCCCTAATCTGCCATAGGCCCCTATATACCGCCTCCTCATGCTGCTGCCAGGTCCAGAGTCTCTCATGCCATGTGCCACTTTCAGGTCTCCTCACACTGCTGGTGTGTAGAATTTTTTTGACATAGGGTGCTGGCAGATTAAGGGCCTCCCATAGCTGCTGCCAGGCCCCTAATCTGCCATGGGCCCCTATATACCGCCTCCTCATGCTGCTGCCAGGTCCAGAGTCTGTCATGGGTCCCTGTACGGCCTCCCATTGCTGCTGTCTCCATCGCCACACTCTGCCATGTGCCACTTTCAGGTCTCCTCACACACTGCTGGTGTGTAGAATTTTTTGACATAGGGTGCTGGCAGATTAAGGGCCTCCCATAGCTGCTGCCAGGCCCCTAATCTGCCATGGGCCCCTATATACCGCCTCCTCATGCTGCTGCCAGGTCCAGAGTCTGTCATGGGTCCCTGTACGGCCTCCCATTGCTGCTGTCTCCATCGCCACACTCTGCCATGTGCCACTTTCAGGTCTCCTCACACACTGCTGGTGTGTAGAATTTTTTGACATAGGGTGCTGGCAGATTAAGGGCCTCCCATAGCTGCTGCCAGGCCCCTAATCTGCCATAGGCCCCTATATACCGCCTCCTCATGCTGCTGCCAGGTCCAGAGTCTGTCATGGGTCCCTGTACGGCCTCCCATTGCTGCTGTCTCCATCGCCACACTCTGCCATGTGCCACTTTCAGGTCTCCTCACACACTGCTGGTGTGTAGAATTTTTTGACATAGGGTGCTGGCAGATTATGGGCCTCCTATAGCTGCTGCCAGGCCCCTAATCTGCCATAGGCCCCTATATACCGCTTCCTCATGCTGCTGCCAGGTCCAGAGTCTCTCATGCCATGTGCCACTTTCAGGTCTCCTCACACTGCTGGTGTGTTGAATTTTTTGACATAGGGTGCTGGCAGATTATGGGCCTCCTATAGCTGCTGCCAGGCCCCTAATCTGCCATAGGCCCCTATATACCGCTTCCTCATGCTGCTGCCAGGTCCAGAGTCTCTCATGCCATGTGCCACTTTCAGGTCTCCTCACACTGCTGGTGTGTAGAATTTTTTTGACATAGGGTGCTGGCAGATTAAGGGCCTCCCATAGCTGCTGCCAGGCCCCTAATCTGCCATGGGCCCCTATATACCGCCTCCTCATGCTGCTGCCAGGTCCAGAGTCTGTCATGGGTCCCTGTACGGCCTCCCATTGCTGCTGTCTCCATCGCCACACTCTGCCATGTGCCACTTTCAGGTCTCCTCACACACTGCTGGTGTGTAGAATTTTTTGACATAGGGTGCTGGCAGATTAAGGGCCTCCCATAGCTGCTGCCAGGCCCCTAATCTGCCATAGGCCCCTATATACCGCCTCCTCATGCTGCTGCCAGGTCCAGAGTCTCTCATGCCATGTGCCACTTTCAGGTCTCCTCACACTGCTGGTGTGTAGAATTTTTTTGACATAGGGTGCTGGCAGATTAAGGGCCTCCCATAGCTGCTGCCAGGCCCCTAATCTGCCATAGGCCCCTATATACCGCCTCCTCATGCTGCTGCCAGGTCCAGAGTCTGTCATGGGTCCCTGTACGGCCTCCCATTGCTGCTGTCTCCATCGCCACACTCTGCCATGTGCCACTTTCAGGTCTCCTCACACTGCTGGTGTGTTGAATTTTTTGACATAGGGTGCTGGCAGATTATGGGCCTCCTATAGCTGCTGCCAGGCCCCTAATCTGCCATAGGCCCCTATATACCGCTTCTTCATGCTGCTGCCAGGTCCAGAGTCTCTCATGCCATGTGCCACTTTCAGGTCTCCTCACACTGCTGGTGTGTAGAATTTTTTTGACATAGGGTGCTGGCAGATTAAGGGCCTCCCATAGCTGCTGCCAGGCCCCTAATCTGCCATGGGCCCCTATATACCGCCTCCTCATGCTGCTGCCAGGTCCAGAGTCTGTCATGGGTCCCTGTACGGCCTCCCATTGCTGCTGTCTCCATCGCCACACTCTGCCATGTGCCACTTTCAGGTCTCCTCACACACTGCTGGTGTGTAGAATTTTTTGACATAGGGTGCTGGCAGATTAAGGGCCTCCCATAGCTGCTGCCAGGCCCCTAATCTGCCATGGGCCCCTATATACCGCCTCCTCATGCTGCTGCCAGGTCCAGAGTCTGTCATGGGTCCCTGTACGGCCTCCCATTGCTGCTGTCTCCATCGCCACACTCTGCCATGTGCCACTTTCAGGTCTCCTCACACACTGCTGGTGTGTAGAATTTTTTGACATAGGGTGCTGGCAGATTAAGGGCCTCCCATAGCTGCTGCCAGGCCCCTAATCTGCCATGGGCCCCTATATACCGCCTCCTCATGCTGCTGCCAGGTCCAGAGTCTGTCATGGGTCCCTGTACGGCCTCCCATTGCTGCTGTCTCCATCGCCACACTCTGCCATGTGCCACTTTCAGGTCTCCTCACACACTGCTGGTGTGTAGAATTTTTTGACATAGGGTGCTGGCAGATTATGGGCCTCCCATTGCTGCTGCCAGGCCCCTAATCTGCCATAGGCCCCTATATACCGCTTCCTCATGCTGCTGCCAGGTCCAGAGTCTCTCATGCCATGTGCCACTTTCAGGTCTCCTCACACTGCTGGTGTGTAGAATTTTTTGACATAGGGTGCTGGCAGATTAAGGGCCTCCCATAGCTGCTGCCAGGCCCCTAATCTGCCATAGGCCCCTATATACCGCCTCCTCATGCTGCTGCCAGGTCCAGAGTCTGTCATGGGTCCCTGTACGGCCTCCCATTGCTGCTGTCTCCATCGCCACACTCTGCCATGTGCCACTTTCAGGTCTCCTCACACTGCTGGTGTGTTGAATTTTTTGACATAGGGTGCTGGCAGATTATGGGCCTCCTATAGCTGCTGCCAGGCCCCTAATCTGCCATAGGCCCCTATATACCGCTTCCTCATGCTGCTGCCAGGTCCAGAGTCTCTCATGCTATGTGCCACTTTCAGGTCTCCTCACACTGCTGGTGTGTAGAATTTTTTTGACATAGGGTGCTGGCAGATTATGGGCCTCCTATAGCTGCTGCCAGGCCCCTAATCTGCCATAGGCCCCTATATACCGCTTCCTCATGCTGCTGCCAGGTCCAGAGTCTCTCATGCCATGTGCCACTTTCAGGTCTCCTCACACTGCTGGTGTGTAGAATTTTTTTGACATAGGGTGCTGGCAGATTACGGGCCTCCCATAGCTGCTGCCAGGCCCCTAATCTGCCATGGGCCCCTATACCGACTCCTCATGCTGTGACGTTGCAACAAGGTGGAATTCAACCCTACATATGTTAGACCGCCTTTACGAACAGCGAAAGGCCATCACAGATTTCCTGATGTTAAAAGCGGATAAAGGTATTCCCTGTGTAACTTAGATGTCAGCCATTGGCAGCTCATGCGTGACACCTGCGCTTGCTCAGGCCCTTTGAGGAGGCCACGCTATTCGTGAGTCGGCAGGACTATGGGATGAACGACGTCATTCCTCTGTTGCACGTCCTGGAACAAATGCTGTTAACAATGGCTGGTCAGGGTGCGGTAGACGTGGCGCACAGATCTCAACGCCACATGACCCCTGTGGGGGCAGGACAGGAAGAAGAGGAGGAGGTAGAGGAGGACATTGGTGCTCAGGAATTATTGAGTGAAATGGGTGGTTTTTCCACTCAGCGGACAGGAGTGGAGGAGCAGGAGCATCTGGTAGAGGAGGAGGAGGAGGAGGAGACAGAGGACCCAGACGCACCGTGGCAGTATGCTGTGGAGATGGAGGCAGGGAGTCCCTCGCATTCCTTGGCACAAATGGCCCATAGCATGCTCGGTTGCTTGCGTAGCGACAGCCGAATAATAACCATCAGACAGAGGGATGACTTTTGGCTGTCCACCTTGTTGGACCCTCGCTACCGTTCCAAAATGGTGGCCTTTTTCACACCTGCTGAGAGGGAGGCCAAAATAACGTACTATAAAAACCACCTATGTAGTCAGCTGGTCTCTGCCTGTCTGCGCCAACGTCCATCCTCAGACACTGTGGGCCCTGTGCGCTCGCGTTCCGCTGCCATGGCAGCAGGGGAGGGGTGGGGTGGTAGGAGCAGTGGCAGCTCCACCAGCAGCGGCTGCCTCAGTCTGCAGTCGATGATGAGTAGCTTTCTTCACCAGCGCAGTGAGGAAACTACTAACCAGCCGCAGCAGCAGCAGCAGCAGCAGCATCAGGTGGACCTGGAGCAGGACCTCAAACAACAGGCTTAGGCCTACTTGGACAGCACCCTGCCAACCGAGGTAGACAATCCCCTTGACTACTGGGCAACGAAACTTGACCTTTGGCCCCAACTAGCTGAATTTGCCCTTGAAAGGCTGTCATGCCCGGCCAGTAGCGTGGCATCGGAGCGCGTGTTTAGTGCGGCAGGAGGTATTGCAACTCCGCGGAGGACACGACTGTCCACCCAAAGTGTGGAGAGACTGACGTTTGTGAAAATGAATCAGGCGTGGATTAGTCTGGATTTCAAACCACCAGTTCCTGACACAACTGACTAAATCCGCCATGAATCATGCCCCAAACATGTGCCACTTTCAGGTCTCCTCACACTGCTGGTGTGTTCCATTTTTTGTCATAGGGTGCTGGCAGATTACGGGCCTCCCATAGCTGCTGCCAGGCCCCTAATCTGCCATGGGCCCCTATACCGCCTCCTCATGCTGCTGCCAAGTCCAGAGTCTCTCATGGGTCCCTGTACGGCCTCCCATTGCTGCTGTCTCCATCGCCACACTCTGCCATGTGCCACTTTCAGGTCTCCTCACACTGCTGGTGTATTCCATTTTTTGTCATAGGGTGCTGGCAGATTACGGGCCTCCCATAGCTGCTGCCAGGCCCCTAATCTGCCATGGGCCCCTATACCGCCTCCTCATGCTGCTGCCAGGTCCAGAGTGTGTCATGGGTCCCTGTACGGCCTCCCATTGCTGCTCTCTCCATCGCCACACTCTGCCATGTGCCACTTTCAGGTCTCCTCACACTGCTGGTGGGTTCCATTTTTTGTCATAGGGTGCTGGCAGATTACAGGCCTCCCATAGCTGCTGCCAGGCCCCTAATCTGCCATGGGCCCCCGTACCGACTCCTCATGCTGCTGCCAGGCCCGTAATCTGTCATGGGCCCCTGTTGTCGCTTGTTGGCATATTCCGCTCGTTCAGATGCTCCTTCTCCTGCTACTCCTCTTCACGGATTCCGTCAGCAGTCTTTCTTGGAATCCGTTTCCAAGAGACAACAGTTTGCGAGCACGCACCAGACGGTGCAGAAACTGAACGTCCTCCTGTCCAAGTTGCTGCTGCCAGGCTTGTAATCTGTCATGCGCCCCTGTACCGCCTCCTCATGCTGCTGCCAGGTCCAGAGTGTGTCATGGGCCCCCGTACCGACTCCAAATGCTGCTGCCAGGCCCGTAATCTGTCATGGGCCCCTGTACCGCCTCCCCATGCTGCTGCCAGGTCCAGATTGTGTCATGGGTCCCTGTACGGCCTCCCATTGCTGCTGCCAGGCCTGTAATCTGCCATGGGCCCCCCTACCGACTCCTCATGCTGCTGCCAGGCCCGTAATCTGCCATGGGCCCCTGTACCGCCTCCTCATGCTGCTGCCAGGTCCAGAGTGTGTCATGGGTCCCTGTACGGCCTCCCATTGCTGCTGTCTCTATCGCCACACTCTGCCATGTGCCACTTTCAGGTCTCCTCACACTGCTGGTGGTTTCCATTTTTGTCATAGGGTGCTGCATGGCCTCCCATTGCTGCTGCCTCCACCGCCACACTGTGGCTCCACACTCTGGTTTTGGCCCCGTGACTGGCCAAATGAGTGAAGTGTGCGGTGATTCTAAGATCGACGGCACTCATCTGCATGTCATACTGCCTGACAGTATTATTTCTCTTCCCCAGCAGACTCCAAGGGCATTTAAATTAAAGGTACAGTGTTCAGCACTAATATTAAGTCTCTCTGAAGCCTAGAAACACCCTTTTTTAAGTTAAATTCACAGCGAATATATTCGACTCGAATCGAAATTTTTCTACGAATTCGCCGAATCAGTCGAATCGAATTTTTGAATACTTCGCTCATCTCTAATTACTACCACTTTAATTTTTATTTTTTGGACATGTAAGAGTTTTACTAGCTGCTGGAGAAAAATCTTCAAGATAGATTTAACAGGAAGATTAACCAAACCAGACCCCGGTTTAGTAAACTTACACTTGGATATTGACCTCTTTCCCCATAATTTCAGAACTGTTGTAATTCATGTATTACCAGCAGCTACAGTAAAACTATCCTTGAAAGCCACTGAAGGCAGGATCAGGCACCCAATCTTTCTGAAGTCTTAACTGAATTTATTCTCTCTTGAGAAGAGGAGATTAAAGGGGGATATGATCAACATGTATAAATACATCAGTGGCTCATATAGTGAACTCGGTGTAGACAGTGGTGTATTTGGGTTTCATGCTGCCCTAGGCAACACAAAAATTGGCTCCCCCCCTCACGGAGAGACCCTGACCAGCACAAGCACCCCACCCCACCTTGAAGAGAGCCTGACATTGACCAACAAGATCCCAGCCCCCCACCCTGGTGAGAGAGAAGACACTCACCTTCACAGCTCCGGACATTCCCGGTGACAAGAGCAGCCAGGCTCTACATCAGGGGCGGACTGACCATTTGGAAACTCGGGCACTGTCCGAGGGCCCCGGGGTCAGTAGGGGGCCCCATGAGATGCCCCTGGTACCTTTTTCATATGATTTTTTGAGTTTGGGCAAGGACACAGGGGCCCCATGATCCCCTATTGCCTGAGGGCCCCATGAGTTGTCAGTCCGCCTCTGCTCTACATACACCATCAAGCAGCCCGCAGCCTCTCTCAGATCCCACCTGGTCCCCATGCTGCATGTGTCCCTTCTTTCATCCCTCCTTTCGGGCGCTGCCCCCTGAAAAATGCCACCCTAGGCAAATGCCTTGTTTGCCTTGTGGTAAATACACCCCTCGGTGTAGAGTTATTCACCTTGAGGTCATCACAGAGGACAAGGAGGCACTCTTTACGTCTGGAGGAAAAGAAATTCATCTCCAAACACGGAAAGGTTTCTTCACAGTGAGAGCTGTGAAAATGTGGAATAGACTCCCTCAAGAGTTAGTTCTTGCCAGCTCAGTGGATTGCTTTAAAAAATGCATGGATTCTTTCCTAGATACACAGAATATAACTGGATAATAACATTTTATAGGTAAAGTTGATCCAGGGAATATCTGATTGCCTCTCAGGGGATCAGGAAGGAATTTTGTGTTCCCCTGCAGGAGCAAATTGGATCATGCTTTGCTGGGTTTTTTTTGCCTTCCTCTGGATCAACTGTAGGTGTAGGATTATAACTTTTTTTTTTTTAATGGTTGAACTGGATGGACTTTTTTTTGAGCCAGACTCACTATGTAACTATGTAAGTCATTAACCTAGTGAATGTTCACTACTCTTTTGAAAAAATGTATTCACACAAAGCAACTACTAGATCTATCTTTGATATTAGATGGAAATCCTGGGTACACAGCAGCTGCTATGTTGACACCATGCTTTAATTAAATGTTACCTAACCATTTAAAGACCACCCCATAGCAGATGTACTGCTACAGGGTGGCCACTCTGTGCAAAATCATGTATAGATACGTGATTCTACATTTTCCGGGTAGGGGCACGCGTGGATGCGCTGCCCTACCGTGCGCTGTCATTAACTCCTGCACATGCGAATCACCAGATCCTGGCCAGCGATTCATGGCCATGGCTCAGTGATCAGAGGAGAAGCTGACTGGGAAAGATCTGTGTGTAAACAACTTAGATCTCTGTTCTGTCAGCGAGGATGTGCTACTTTCTATCTCTCTGCAAAGTAGAGAGATAAAAATCAACACATCCCCTAGTAAAAACACAGTAAAAACAGTACACAATTAACCCTTTGATCACCCTAGATGTTAACCCCATCCTGCCCAGTGTCAGTGTTAGTTAGTTCCCACACAGTGTCAGTTAGTGTCAGAATGCCCGCCGCTGTCCTGCTATAAGTTGCTGATCGCCGCCATTACTAGTATAAAAAATAAATAAATAAAAACTCCAGTATATATACCACCATTTGTTGATGCTATAAATTTCATATAAACCAATTAATATACACTTTTTTTTACCAAAGACATGTAGCAGAATACACTTTGGCCTGAATTTATAAAGAAATTTTATTTTTTTATTTGATATTGGATATGTTTTATAGCAAAAAGTCAAAAATATTGTTTGTTTTTTTTCAAAATTGTTGGTTTTTTTTTTTTGTTTAAAAAGCAAAGCAAAAAATTAAACCACAGAGGTGATCAAATACCACCAAAATATAGCTCTATTTGTGGGGGGAAACTTGCATAAATTCCATTATGTACAGCGTTGCATGACTGTGCAATTGTTAGTTAGTAAGTAGGGCCGTATCGCAAAAAATGACCTGGCCATGGAGGGGGGTAAATCTTCCAGAGGGCAAGTGGTTAATTAACAGGAATATGCATGTTTACCATATTCAAGCTGTCATATGTGCTGAATTCTGTAACTTGAGCAAACCTATGTTACTTGGTTTCATTGTTCTTACTTTGTATTGTCTGAAATTTAACCACTTGCCCTCCAAATGATTTTCCCCCCTTCCTGACCAGGCCATTTTTGTGATACAGCATTGCGTTACTTTAACTGACAATTGCGCGGTCATGCAACGCTGTACATAAATGAAATTGATATCTATTTTTTTTCGATCTGTAGTATTTGATCACCTCTCCATTTTTTTTTATGTGCTATAAACAACAATTTAGGAAAAAAAACACAATATTTTTGACTTTTTGCTATAAAACATATCCAATAGAAAACAATTTAAAAAAGCTAATTTCATCATACATTTAAGCCAATATGTACTCTGGTACATGTCTTTGCTAAAAAAAAATCCCAATATATGTAAATGAATTAGTTTATGTGAAAGTTATAGCGCCTACAAATGGTGGTATATACTGGTATATATATATTTCTTTTTTATACTAGTAATGGCGGTGATCAGAGACTTATAGCGGGACTGCGGCACTGCAGCCCTGCGGCGGGCATTCTGATACTGGGTGGGAATTTACTAATGGCTACTGACATCCCCAGTGACACTAATACAGTGATCAGTGCTAATAAAAAACTGTACTAATGACACTGGGCAGGAAGGGGTTAACATCTGGGGCGATCAAAGGGTTAACTGTGTGCTGTGCTGTGTTTTACATTGTGTGCTGTTTGTGTTTTACTAGGGAGACATGCTGCTTTGTATTTCTCTGCTGTGCAGAGAAATACAAGAGAGCATGTCCTTGCTGGCAATAGAAAGACCCGTGTTGTTTACACACAGGTCTCTCCCCTGTCAGCTTTCCCCGACAATCGCCGGGTGCCAGCGGAAAATCTCTGTCAGGGAGCCAGTGATTGACATCCCTAGCCGCCAGTGGCAGTGCGGGTAGGGCAGTGTGCGTGCCCCCTAACCAGAAATGCAAATCACGTATACGTACATGATTTTACGAAGCCATGCCACCCGTAGCAGTACTTCTACTATAGGGTGGAGGGCAAGCAGTTAATAATAACTAATGAAAATAAATATTTTCCTAATTTCAATTAAAAATCAGATTTTGGAAGTCATAGTCCTCTTGTTTTATCACAGTTACATCTTGTTGCTATTTACAGACAAATCGTTATAGGCTATTTTATCTTAATGGAAACATGTCTGGTGAGTATCAGCATAAACTAATTGTACAAAGCTAACTTACATTTGGAGACTTTTAATACAGACAAGAATAGAAAGGAAATTAAATTATTGCACAAAAACAAACAGTTTCTGCTCCTTCTAATTTTGGATGCGTTATAGAATCAAGACGTTACAGTTAGACCTTGAAAGGGCCGTTCTTTAATGAAAAGGACACTGAACTGCTAATCTACTTATAAATAAGTTTTAGCATAATATAGTTTGGTTCCCAAATTTTAGAACTTTTGTATTTGGTAAGTGAGTGAACACGGACAGCATTGAATTTTGTAGTCTTTATTTACATTATACAAAAAAATATAAGGGCATATAGCAGTGAATTTTTATTAAAAAGCAGGGAACCAAACATTCAGTGCAGATTAATCAATCACTGTCATTTAAAACACATACACCAGCATGATATATCTGCAGTGAATGTTTGGTGAATGTCATAGTCACTACTTAATATAAATACACCAAAATATTATTATCACATTTACATTTCTACTCAAAACCCACCTCTTCATAATGACTTTGGGTCAACTTTGTCATTTTTTAAATACTTTTTTAAAATAATTGTTAATAAAGTAATAAAAAATTAATAAAATAATAATAAAACACTTAAAATAATTTTTTAACTTTTTTTTACATTTTTAAACTGTATAAAATCTTTGAATTAAGGGGTACACAGAAGAGATAGGCAGAGGAGTCACTGCTTTGACCTGTTGCATTTTTTGTGTAAATTTCAGCTTGAGCTAATGAGCACTGTAAATAACATTGTGATAGTGAGATAGTGTGAAAAATGAGAACAAAAGTACTCAAATGCTATATTAATTTTTCCTTGAAAAGAAGTATATACTGTATATACATATACAAAATATATTTCTTTGTGAGGCACTATTTCACAGAGTTGTGGATGTGTATACTTTTTCACCTATACTTGGTAAAGGGATTCAAGGTTACTAACTGTTATTGGAGTAAAACAATTTAATAAGTTCTGGTCAGGGTCCTGGAGCCAAGAGACCTTAGAGAAACCAGAGCTTTGAGAAAAATAATGCCCCATCCCTAGGTTTACTTCTTACCTGTTAGCCAGATGACTTTTTTTTATATGTGAGGTCACTGGGGCTCAAGTGCTCTCTATCTTTTTCCCTTGATCTCTCTGCTTTGTGAACCTGCTGTTGGGTGAAATGCTGAGGGCTGACAGAACACTAAAAAAGTGCTGCTTGCTTGTTTTGGGGGACTCATTAGAGGCACCCTGTTAGTCGGAAACTGGCATAGGTTTAGTTAGTGGCTCAGAAGAGCAAATTATTTGTTTGTTTTATGCTATAGAGTTGCCATATGAAGCCCTGAACCTAACCTGTGTTTGTTTTTTGCATACTGAATAACAGTGAAGGAGAAAACTGCTTGAACTATTCCTGCGTGTCCCTGTCTCTTGGTTTACTGCTGCCGCTACCAGTTGAGTCTGTCTCCAATATTATATGTACATTTTCATTTAAGTCATGGCCGTAACACCTAAATAAAAAAACAATGTATAACTGTACATTACCTTTAACCCAACACTCAACACTATTATTATTATTATTATACAGGACTTATATAGCACCGACAGTTTGCTCAGCACTTTACATTATGACGGGAGACAGTACAGTAACAATATAGTTCAATACAAGAGGGATTAGAGGGCCCTGTTCCTTGGAGCTTACAATCTGGGAGGGAGGGGATAGTGGTACAAGAGGTAATTAGGTGTGGGGGATGGAGTGGTAGGATGAGTAGGGGATTCCAGTATTAGCTGGGGTTGGGGTAGGCTTCCCTGAAGAGATGGGTTTTCAGAGTGCGCCTAAAAGTGAGCAGAGTAGGCGATAGCGTAATAGCTTGGGGTAGGGAGTTCCAGAGGATGGGTGAAGCCCTTGAGAAATCCTGGAGACGAGCATGGGAGGAGGAGACAAGGGAGCTAGAGAGTAGGAAGTCTTGCAAGGAGCGGAGAGTACGGTTTGGGTGGTATTTAGAGACAAGGTCAGTGATGTAATTAGGGGCAGTGTTATGAAGGGCTTTATACGTCAGTGTTAGTGTTTTGAATTTTATCCGTTGGGCAATTGGAAGCCAGTGGAGGGATTGGCAGAGAGGGGTGGCAGATACAGAGCAGTTAGTAAGGTGAATGACTCTGGCAGCAGCATTCATGATGGACTGGAGTGGGGATAGCCTGCGATGTGGTAGGCCAGTGAGGAGGGAGTTACAGTAGTCAAGTCTGATATAAGGGAGTGAATGAGTTGCTTAGTGGTATCCAAGGTTAGGAACAGACGTATTTTGGAGATGTTGCGGAGGTGAAGTCTACATGAGTTTGTCAGTGATTGGACCTGGGGCTGAAAGGACAGATTGGAGTCTAGGATTACACCTAATACCCTAGCGTGAGGGGTGGGACTGATGATAGTGTTGTATGAATGTATTAAAAGGATGTATGGAGCAATTATGCTTATCTGTGAAATTTAGAAGTATTAGAAGTTTTAATTATCACACAAACTTATAGAAATTATCACACAAACTTCTAATACTTCTAAATTTCACATTACTCTCTCAAATCCAACCCTTTGCAATTATTTTCCTGATCTGGGGTCAACAGTTGTAACACCAGTAGATTGAGAGCAGGTTAACTGAGAATGTAATCATTTACACAAACACTGCCACCACATGAGTTACCAAAAACTTCTGCCTTTACCAGAAACATTCCAGCCTTTAAGAAGTTGTCAGCACCTGTGATAGTGAGCTCTTATTGATCCTCAACTTGGGGTTCCCCAGGGTGCGGAGTCTAAGCCCCAGCCTGCTTCTTCACCAGGGCCCCTGATGGTGGGGATGGACTTGCAGCAAGCTGGGACCAGGTCACGGCCACCAGGTACACCCGGCTGAGGTTGAGGAGACCGCTCGCGGGAGCAGAGTGTAAAGGGAGGAGACAAACGGAATCTGATAAGCAAGCCGAGGTCAGGACAGGCGGAAAACAAGCAAGGTCAGAGAACAAAGCTGGGGTCGGTACACGAGTAGTCAATGTAGGATTCCGACAGTAGTAACACACAGGAGCTCCAACGACTAGGAAGTTGCTCAGGCAAAGTGGCCTAGTCTGATCATGTCTTATATAGACAGGCAAACAATAGGCGGGCCAGGAAGTGATGGAAGGGAAGGAAATAAAACCCAGAGGACAGCAGACGATGCCCATAGATGAGCACAGACAAACACATAAAAAGGGATCAGGAACAGGACTGCAGGAAGAAGGTAAAAACACAAACAAGAAGCTGCAGGCTAACTTGTGACAGAAGTGTCTGTAAGTCAGCTTAAGGGCATTAAATTATATCCTTTTCTTCAAAAATACCCATGCACATCTGTGACGATCGCGGTGTCAGACCCCTGACCTTCTCATCAAACTTGTGACCGAAGGACTAGCCAATCTAAAACCACGATGTCACGTGCATAACAATGCCACGCCCAGCTGCACGCTGCACAACGATTTTCCAGCTAATGGACCACAATCGATGTACCGGCAGCCAGAGCGCGATTGTTACGGGGTCAGGTTAATTACGCAATTAACCCTTCACACTGCCACCACCTCCTTTTTGTACAGAGAAAGAGGAAACTCGGCAATATCAGCAATAACACTAGGAAGATTGGACAATCATCTGTATATCACTGTCACCGCAGACAGGTTATACAGAGGGTTAAACACACATAGTAGCAATCTTCAGCGGCAGGAATTCATAAGTTGCATTAAAGAGCTATAGAAACAGTTCAACACTTTCAGAAAGAAAGATGTATTACTAAAAGGTCAAAAAGGTGCAATAAAAATATTTACAGAAAAAAGATGTAACCAATATACATATAAATACAGAGAGAAATAACACAGCAAAAAGGTAACAGAAAGAAGTTTAGAGAGGTAGAGTACTTGCCAAAAGTCCTGGGTTAAGCAGATCAAGTTTCAGAGCAAAAGGGCACATCTCCCAAGTTGGTTCTGATGTTAAAAGGGAGATTTCTTCAACTTCAACTCTTAGGCCTGACAGCCTATTTTATAGTCCCCCAGCAGGGGGTGTCTCTGAAGCCAAGGACCAATGCCTCATTTGTTGAGGGGGCGTCTAGGCGGAGACCCAAGCTAGAACCAAAATCTCTTCTAGGTTATATTTTGGCTCATAACTTTTCCTAGGCACAAGTATCATTCCACGCGCGGGTAGATTAATATGCAGACGCATCTGCAGAACAGTTAGATATGAAATATGGAATACATACTTGAATGGTTCAAGAGATGTAATTTTCTGCTTTCCTATATATTCCAGCCAAGGAGTGTGACATATCAAACGGTTTGTCTCATCATGACCAATCTGAAGATATTCCTGGTTTTTATGTAAGTCTCTCATGTTACAAGATATGAAACATAGGGGGAAAATGGATTTTAAAAGTGGTATCTGTTTATTACTCCTCTGGAATTTACTTTTACGAGGTGCCAGATTGCACAGTTTCTTAGACCGCCCGGCACCCAGCTCAGAGAGGTTTTATAGCTCGGAGCTCCCTGATGTGCTCTGGCCTGCCTGTGACACTTCCAACACACACCCGACCACATGTCACTGTGGATCTCAGAGAGGGAGGGGGAGGAGGAAAGATATATTTGCACAAGATGGACGATCCTTTGCCAAGATGGAGGTTGGAGCAAAATGGTTGAATTGCGTTGTGGTGGTTTATGTAAGGATTTCTTCTATTTATAAAGGGCGTGCCCCTTTCCCTTAAATGAAATATTACAGTGCCTCCAGCCGTTAAAATACGGCAAATATTTAGTAAACCAATAATTTGGACACCTTGATAATTTGATCACCACTTATTATTTATTATACCTTGAATTCTTTTAGCCAATATGATTTCGTACCATACACACAAAATTTGCCTTATAATAGATAAATATAAAAATTTATTTATGTACAAAAATTATATATATATTAACACAAAACGCAAAAGACTGGTGATAAATGAATATTGGTACACACAATCAAAGATATACCCTACCAATGTAATACACAATAATAATGTTTCCAAATAATTAAATCAATATCACAATTTCTAAATGATCTGATTAAAAATTAAATTTATTAATAACTAATAATTTCGAGTATCTCAAAGGTTATATTCTCACAAGCCGTGGCCATAGGATTGTAAGAAGCTATTCCTTGATAAATTATACTCTGATTATTAATATTTAATAAATTATGAAATATGAAAAAAAATTATAATATGGCACCAAACAATTTTGACAGTAAAACAGGATCTCTTTACATATATATATCTACCCAATATTGTTGTGATACACTAAGGTAATTCTATGATTCCACACAACAGAGAAAATAGGTAATGCAAAATCAAATAAACAATCTCACCACACCCGGAATTCAGACTAGGAAACTCTCCCGTGGATTTAGCTGGCAATGGAACGCCTTCAGAATGATGACCACAGGGGAAAGTGAGATAGAGTTCAATAGTGTGGGAGAATGTAGGAAGTTAGAAGGACAGAGGTTTAGCAATTTAGTAAAGTTTGGAAGTTTAAAGGATGGAAGAGGGGTTATAGAGAGGTCTCTTCAGATGTCTTCAGAATCAGGTCTTTCTTCAGTCAGGTTTTCTTTCTTTTGATCAGTTTTCTTTTGATGAGTTTTTTTTTCTTAAAGGTACAAGGGCTTTTATACCAACTAATCCATTGTTCTAAGATACCTTCCCACCAGGCTTCCTGATTGGCTAGTTGAGAAATGTGTGTACATAAGCTATTTCTCACCTGCCCGCCAGATGGCAGTCATGTATCATAGAACACTTTGAGTATTTGAGATGACTCATACCTCGGGTGGAATTTTAAGGTAATTACAGGGATTAAATATACGTCTTTCCAGATATATGAGTGATCATACCTATAATATTCTAAATAGGGACCATGGAATATTGGTGTACAGTTGCAAGAAAAAGTATGTGAACCCCTTGGGATTACGTGGAGTTTTGCATGAATTGGGCATAAAGTGTGCTCTGAACGTCATCTATGTCACAACAATAGAAGAACACACTCTGCTGAACATAATACTACAAAAACATTAGATGTTGCCATGGTTTAATTGCACATAACATTTAAACATTCACAGTGCAGGGAGGAAAAAGTATGTGAGGCCCTAGCCTAATGACTTCTCCCAGACCCAATTGGAGCCAGGAGTGAGCCAACCTTGACTCCAATCAGTGTGATGATATTGGATGTGTTGCTGACAGCTGTCCTGCCCTTAAAAACACACACCTGTTTTGGGTTTACTGGTTTCAAGAAGCACTGTCTGATGTGAACCATGCCTCGCAGAAATGAGCTCTCAGAAGACCTACCATCAAGAATTGTTGACTTGCATGAAGCTGGAAAGGGTTACAAAAGTATCTCCAAAAGCCTTGATGTTCATGTGTCCATGGTAAGACAGACTGTCTACAAATGGAGAAAGTTTAGCACTGTTGCTACTCTCCCTAGGCGTGGTCGTCCTGTAAAAATGACTGCAAGAGCACAGCGCAGAATGCTGCATGAGGTAAAGAAGAATCCCAGAGTGTCAGCTAACGACCTACAGAAATCTCTGGCACATGCTAACATTTTTGTTGACACATCTACAATAAGGAAAACATTAAACAAGAATGGAGTACATGGGAGGACACCACGGAGGAAGCCATTGCTGTCCAAAAAGAATATTGCAGCACGTTTGAAGTTTGCAAAAGAGCAACTGGATGTTCCACAGCACTACTGGCAAAATATACTGTGGACAGATGAAACCAAGATTGAGTTGTTTGGGAAGAACACACAACACTATGTGTGGAGAAAAAAAGGCACACCACACCAACATCAAAACCTCATCCCCACTGTAAAACATGGCGGAGGGAGCATCATGGTTTGGGGCTGCTTTGCTGCCTCAGGGCCTGGACGGATTGTTGTCATTGATGGGAAAATGAATTCCAGAGTTTATCAAGACATTTTGCAGGAAAACGTACGACCATCTGTCCGCCAACTGAAGCTCCGCAGAGGATGGGTGATGCAACAGGACAATGACCCAAAGCATACAAGTAATTCAACAAAACAATGGCTGCAACAGCACAGAATACACCTTCTGGAGTGGCCCAGTCAGAGTCCTGACCTCAACCCGATTGAAATGCTGTGGCATGACCTTAAGAGAGCGATTCACACCAGACATCCCAAGAATATTGCTACACTGAAACAGTTTTGTGAAGAGGAGTGGTCCAAAATTACTCCAGATCGTTGTGCAGGTCTGATCTGCAACTACAGGAAACGTTTGGTTGAGGTTATTGCTGCCAAAGGAGGGTCAACCGGTTATTAAGTCGAAAGGTTCACATACATTTTCCTCCCTGCACTGTGAATGTTTACATGTTATGTGCAATTAAACCATGGCAACATCTAATGTTTGTGTAGTATTATGTTCAGCAGAGTGTGTTCTTCTATTGTTGTGACTTAGATGACATTCAGAGCACATTTTATGCCCAATTCATGCAAAACTCCACGTAATCCCAAGGGGTTCACATACTTTTTCTTGCAACTGTATATTCAGTTATTCCTTCTTGAAATACCATCCTGTCTGTTTCCTGATAAGACATATAACTACTGCTAGTTTATAATACATCTTACTTTCCATCATCTCAATACTCAAGTTAGTGATATATAGTTCCCATTGCTGAATATTTGGTGGTGTGTGAAACCTATTCTTTATAACATCTCTAGATACTATGTTTTTGTAGTTAGATACATTCAATTTTTAGTCTTAAATGTCCTGAATTTAACTTCTTTGTTTTAGAACCAACATTTTCTATGTGTAGGGAAAAACTCTCTGTTTGCCTGGCTCTTGTATTGGAGTCACAGTAAACAACTATTAATACTTTCACCCTTGGTGGACAATAGTATATTGTGATAGTTTCAGAGGTCTGTTGGTTTATCACCCTCTGCAAGGTTTGGGTAAACTTTCAACCAGTTGAGTTCCCGTCTCATTATTGTTAAAATGTTTGAAAGTCGAAGTCCTATCTGGCTATCTGTTTGACTTTTTGTGTATGCATTCTTCTCAACCTCAATATACAAATAGTACTTGTTGACAGTCCAAACAGTCTTATTGTCTTGGAAAAGTCTCACTTCCCCCATTCTATCCATTTCTTAACTAGGATCCTTCGAGGGTTCAACCAAGACAAACTTAACTCTTAGCATCCGGCTATACTGAGCTGCTTGTCATATAATATTATGTCTTGATAAAGTCATGTTTTTGAGACATAATTCAAAAGGTCCACAACAGCGTCCATCTCTGTGGGTACGATTGCTACAACATCCATGACATAATGCTTCTGTGACCTATTTTTCATGAAATTTTTCGTTCCAGGTTCTCTCTGTTCTGCAACACTTGAGTGCTAATTTGATGGTTTTTCAACTAATTCAAATGAAGGTTTTATTGCCCCTCAACATATCAGTGCTCGGCAGTTCTGATTCAACAAAGCTCTTACACTTATTGGTAGTGCCCACTCCCACTTCCAACTCATTTCTACTGGCTACAAGTAATGAGCCAACTGCACTACTTGAAAATGTCAGAGTTGTGTCCGCTTGCAATATCCCATCATTCAAACATAGGGGAACAGAAAATACTGCTGCTTTTACTGCCCTCTATAGGAATCTCTAGGTCATACTTGTAACGTTATTAAAGTCAAAACAATAGGATTAAAAACCATAAGAACAAAAAATTAGAGAAACCCCTCATGTGTTTTCCAGCGATCAACAACTCACCCTTTAGTACATGTGGTACTGACCTGTAACTAGTCTATGAATACAAAAAAAAATCTGAGGCTCTTTAAATCTCAGATTTTTTTGTAATGTTATTAAAATGGCAAATTCACTTTAAGTTGATGCCTTTCAGATGTATATTCATGATTTTTTTATATACTGTATGTACATGAACTAAGACAGCATCCACACCATTTGGCTTATAAACTACCCTTACAATATAATATTTGCTCAAAAATATAATTTAAATGCATAAATAAACTTACAGTAATTTTCACCCATATGGATGAACATTTGAAAAACAAACCTTTTGGCGTTCGTGGAATGCATAGTAATATAGCAGTGATAGTAATATACCAGCTAAACATCTTGGAGAGCAGATTTTTTTATGTTTATCATCCACATTTCTAGTTAAAGTGTTCCCCAGGGACAAATAGCCAGAGCTAAAGAAGATGAAAATGAAACAAATTTAAAGCTAAGGTATAGTAAAAAATAGCAACCAATCTTCCAAGTCCTAAACACTCAAAAGCATATTACCTTCATTTTAAGATAATATTATAATAAAGATGCCAGGCGTATATTTCTTCATTTGGGTGGAAAAACAAAATCAGTTTTAGATATGGTTCTTTGCAGAAATTTCTTCGATGAAGCAAAATGTACATCTTGTTGCATGTTATACTGCACTCATCATCTCCTCCTAATTCTACACATGTTATTGAAACCCCCAGGATACTGAGCCATGTCCCCTCACATATTTTGCACTCTCATATTACCTCCCTCACCCTTCTCCTTCTCCTAACCTCTATAAAAGAATTAAAGGGGAAACCCCCAAAAAAGGAGAATAGACTATATCGGCACCCAAAGACAACAAAATAGTAAAAATAATTTTTATTGATACACAGAAAATGTTTTTATCAAACATGTACATGAGTTCATTCTAAAACAACAGAGATTTAACAGCATGATCTCATGAAAGATCATAATTATTGAAACTTCACCCCCTAAGAAGATGTGGTATTGGGGATAATGTTGGCTCCTCTACATGTTTCGTGGAATTAATCAACTTCTTCAGGAGAAAAAGCCAAGAAGTACTCTGAAATAGAATCATAATAATCAAAGTACAACAACATAAAAAAATACATATACATACATGACACAATAGTACATCAAGATCAACAAATAAATTGCTTACCAATGTGAACTCATGTCTACAAGAGGCCACAGAACAGGTGTACCACCCATGCAACTAAAAAAACATCAATAATACCATATTATTTCTTCCCTTTCTGTGCCTCTTTGCGGTGAAATTAAATTAAAATCTCAGAAATTTCCGGATTTGATTACTTGCCCAGTTATCTGGGCATTTTTACATCAATCTATTAAAGATTTGAAACAATTTAAATGGAGGCTGATGCCATCCCAACAAATCATGGCCTTGACAAAATTGCAAAAACATACAGACATCATTATCAAGCCATCCAATAAGGGTGGTAATATTGTTATTATGACACACCATCAGTATCAAACTATGTGTCTAAGGGTGCTGAATAATTCTACATGGTATCATAGCTCCCAGCCTTGTACAACAATCACCAATGAGTTTTGAAGTCTGTGTATTGACGCCTTCACAGAACGACATATTGACAAAGACAGCTTTGATTATTTGAATGTTAGGACTCCCCGCACACCTACCTTCTACACCCTCCCCAAAGCTCATAAAAATCTAGAATCACCCCCTGGCAGACCAATTGTGTCAGGGATAGGTTATTTGACTGAACACGCCAGCACATTTGTGGATGCATTTCTTATGCCTCATGTTATAAGGGTTACCCTCTTATATATGGGATACTCCGGATCTATTGAAACATATTGAAGGTTTTCGGATTCCTCTGGGCGCCCTGCTTGTGGCTATTGATATAGAGGTTTTGTACTCTAGTATCCCCTATGAGCGGGGTGTCCGGATGACTGAATCCTTCTTAAAGGATCAGAATACCTGGTCTCTCAGTAATTTCAATTTGTATTCCTGGATCAACTCTGCTTACAAGTCCAAGGCATGGCTAGGGGCACTTGTTGTGCACCCTCATATGCAAATCTTTATTTGGGAGGTGGGAGAGTAGTGTATTTGCAGAGGAAATATATTTATTTTTTCTTGATTACATTCTGTGTTGGCACAGATTTATCGATGACCTTGTCATAATTTGGACAGGTTCATATGACTTCTTGGTGGAATTTGTTAGCCTGTTGAATCACGACTACAATTTGCAATTCACATATACTTGTGATATCCATGAAATTTCTTTCTTAGACTTACTGATTGAAATTTTTCCTAATAGCCAATTAAGTACCAATCTCTATTGTAAATGCACAGCAGGGAATATGCTTTTAAATGCCTCTAGTGCACATCCTCAACCCCTTATTTGTAGCATCCCTTATGCGCAATATCTTAGACTGCCCAGAAATTGTCCGAATGAGAATTACTTTGATCAAAAGGCAGCTGCCTTGTTAAGAGGCTATTCACCACCCTCAGGAAGCCTTTAAAAAGGCCCTGAGACATGACAGCGCTTCCTTGTTATATGATCCACCTCATAAGACAGTGCTCATCATGGTCAGCTCTGTACTATCCTTTCTAAACTTTGGCATCTTCTTACAGATCATTATAGTCTCAAGAAATACGTAAGATCAAGTCCTGAATAGGTTTTTCGTCGTGCCACCTCTTTGAAAGATTGTTTGATAAGTAGTTATTACCTACATGAGCCACGGGTCTCTCCTGGCCCCCGGGGCACCGTCCATTGTGGCTCTTGTCCACAATGCCCCTGGATCGAAGAGGGAACTAAAATTTAATTTCTGAATGGTGAATTATTTTTACCATGCACCTTTGCGGATTGTGGTACCAGAGGGGTAATTTACCTGATGACCTGTGTTTGCCGCTGATATTATGTTTACAAATATATCAGAAAACTTCACCAACGTATAGGTGATCACCTCTATTATTCATCAAATGCCAAAACCTACTACTATAGGATTAGGGGCAGACTGACAACTCATGGGGCCCCCGGGCAATAGGGGATCATGGGGCCCCTGTGTCCTTGCCCAAACTGAAAAAAGCCTATGAAAAAGATTCCAGGGGCATCTCATGGGGCCCCCTACTGACCCCGGGCCCTTGGGCAGTGCCCGAGTTTCCAAATGGTCAGTCCGCCCCTGTGTAGGATGCCATGTAGGTTTATTTAATAGATTTGACTGTACAGTGGTTAAGTTATGGTTTTGGAGGTAATTCCTGAAAATTCATGTGATGGCGAATGGGATTGTCTAATTATACAGCATGAAACCCTATGGATAGAGAGGCTCAATGCCACCACCACCCTTGGTCTCAATGAAGTATTAACTGATAGATTTTTTTCTATGAAATGCTACATTTCCAAAGTGGAAAACATGATTTCCTGTGCTGGCTTTGCTAATCGTCCATTGCTAATTCTTTTTGTCTTATGTCTTGTATATTTGTCTATAAATTAATGTGATTGTTTTCGATGGGTAATGTTGCCTGTGGGGAAGTTTATTCTTGATCCGTATAAACTAGACCACAATTGAATATTGTTTCATCTACTGGTACATAGTTCTATCTGACTTTATAGATGAAAAATCCTGGTTACAAATATTATACTATTTAAGCTTTATTGCACATGGAAGATTGTATGCAGTGGAAACTCCTTTGTCTACTTTTAATTATTGCCTACTTATAGGCTGATCTATCTGGGCTGCATATATACCTCCCTAGACTTTTTCCTTATATCTTTGTAGGTATCCATCTACAGTATGTGGTGTGACAGGCACGGTGCAGACCCCCAGCCCTTCTCACCAACTTGTGACTGAAGGACTAGCCAATCTAAAACCGTGCTGCCACTTGCTTAGCAATGCCACTCTCAGCTGCACCCTGCACAGAGATTTTCCAGCTCACTGGACCACAATCTATGTACCAGCCGCCTGAGAGCGATTGTTACTGGGTCAGGTTAATTACGCAATTAACCCTTCACACTGCCACCACCTTTTTACAGAGAAGGAGGAAACTCACAAATCTCAGCAGTAACACTATGATGTTTGAATAAGCATCTGTATACACACTGTCAGCGCAGACAGATGTATTCAGAGGTTTTAAACACACAGTAGCACTCTTCAGAGACAGGGATTCTTAGTTTGCATTAAAGAGCTTTAGAAACAATTCAACACTTTTCAGAAAGTAGGATTTATTACTAAAAAGGTCAAAATGGTGCAATAAAAATATTTACAGAAAAGATGTAACCTATATATATATATATATATATATATATATATATATATATATATATATATATATATAAATAGAGAGAGCAATAACACAACAGAGAGATAAAAGAAAGAAGTTTAAGAGGGTAGAATACTTGCAGAAGTCCCTGTGTCCGAACAAAGGGGTGCCTTTTCTCCCAAAGTTGGTTCCTGATGTTAAAAGGGAGAATCTCTTCATCCTCTCTCTCCAGGCATGACAGCCTGTTTTCTAGGAACCCAGCAGGGGGTGTCTAGTGAAGCCAAGGGTCAATCGCCTCATTTGGGGAGGGGGTTTAGGCGGAGACCCAGGTTAGGACCAAATCCCTCCCAAGTTTATACCATGGTCAATAGCCATTCATAGGTGCATGCAGCAGCCTAGCCACTGCTAGATTAATATGCAGAATGATATCCTGAACGTCCAGACATCAAATATGACATATCTGGCTGTGACGGTTAAAGAGATATCGCTTTCTGCTCTCGGGTAGACGTAATCTAGGGATGTAAGGTATCAGGTGACTCGTATTAAACTGACCTATCTGAATATATGCTTTGATTTATTGTACCTTGTTCCTGCCGGGATTTATGAAATTGTATGAAAAAGTAGTTTCAAGTGGGATGTATGTTTTACTGCCACTTCTGGAATGCTTTTATGTCCAGTGACTGACTGGTTTGTAGCTTTACGACCAGGCCAAGGCAAGGGTCTGGCAGACTTCATGGAACCAGCTAATTGGGTTTATAACCATGAAGCATACCCAGCTGTGCCCTGTGCATTCCTGAACTCAGCACACACACAGACCACATTCCATTCAAAGAAAAGGAGGGGGAGAGAATGATTTGGAGTGAGAATGACATTTGCAGAGTATGATCCAAATTATGGTTGTCATTGTCCATATCTGTGCGCACAATTATCACATGTGGTTTTGTCCAACACTATATTAAGTTGAGATGGATACCTCAAATTCTCGGACTGTGGTCTCTTTGCGGTTTGGGTCATGACCGGACACCAATTTTTGGCATCTGTAATTCCCTCGGCCTAATTATTACTATTTTAAGGTTAGCATGTGGCTGGGTTTTTTTTCTTAATATGGTTATTTTGATGTTTTTCAATTGCATAGGTGGTACACCTGTTACTGTGCCCATTATTTTGCTCCCTGTGTCCACCGGGGGAGGGGGGAGGTATGGTGGTGCCCCTCTTTGGCCTCTTGTCAGCATGAGTTCACATTGGAAGCAATTTACAGTATTTGCTGATCTTGATGTACTATTGTGTAATGTATGTATATATATTTTTTATGATATGTTGTACTTTGAGTATTATGATTCTATTTCAGAGTACTTGACTTTTCCTCCTGAAAAAGCAGATTCATTCCTTGAAACATGTAGAGGAGTCAACATTATCCCCTATAACACATCTTATGGGGTGGAGTTGCAATAATTATGAGCTTGTGAGTCATGAGATCATGCTGTTAAATTTATGTGGCTTTAGAATGAATTCATGTACATTTGATAAAAACATTTTATGTGTATCAATAAAAATATATTATTTTTACTATTTTGTTGTCTTAGATAGTCCATTCTCCTTTTTTGGGGGTTTCCCTTTTAACTCTTTTATAGTCATTTGGGATGATGGTACCCCTTTTTTGTAGTTGTTAAGAATCTTTGAGGCCTCTGGAGATATCTCCCCAAACCCTGGGCTTCCTTTTTTAAGTATACCAAACACACCCCTTGCACTGTACCCTCTGGCAGTAGTCGCAATTCACACAATTTAGTTTCCATTCCTCTTCTTCCCAAAACCCCCCTCTTCATGTGCCCTCTGGAATGCCCTCTCTGTTTGCAACAAACTCAGCTCTGTTCATCACCACTTTGTCCCTAACTCCTTTCATCTACTTGTTGTCACCAAAACCTGGCTTCATGAATTCGACACTGCTTCTTCTGCTTCCCTCTCTCGTGGTGGTCTTTTCTGGACTCATTTCCCCAGACCCAGTGAACTCAAGGGAGGTTCCTATTCTAACACCACAGAGCACCTTTGAGGTTCACTCTCCTCCCTCTCTGTCACTCTCATCATTTGAAGCTCACTCTATATGTCTATTTTCTGCGCTTTCTTTAAGAATTGTTTGGCCTACTGACCCCCTGGACCGGTATCAACTCTCCTTGGTAACTTCTCTGCTTGTCTACCCTACTTTCTCTCTTCTGGAATTCCCACAATCATTCTTGGCGACTTCAACATCCCTGTTAATACAAACACTGCTACTACTTTTAAACTTCTTATTCTAACTTCCTCATTTGACCTGAAGCAATGGTTACATGCTTCTACTCACTGCAACGGCAACACCCTTGACCTTGTATTCTCCTACCTATGCACTCCATGCAAGCTCTCCAACAATATTTTTCATCTCTGTGATCACCACCTTATTAGTTTCACTCTCTGCCTGTCTTCCACCACTTGTCCCTCCAACCACCTAACAATTACCCCTAGAGACCTTCGCCACTTTAAGCCTTCCCTTCTCTATTCTGATACTGACTACCTCTATGACAAAATATCATCACTGTCCTGCTCCAATCTAGCCACTTCTTTTTACACTAGATCTCTGTCCCTCGCCCTGGAAGATCTCACCCCTCTCAATACACACAGAATCAGGCCTGACTCTTACAACCCTGGCAAACAGATGACACCAGAACTCTCAGAAAACATAGCCGTACTCTTGAGCACCTGTGGTGTAAGTCTAAGTCTAAGTCTCACAAATACTTCAACCAATACAATTTCTGCCTCTACACTGCCAAAAAACACCCATTTTATCAGTCTCATTAACACCTTCTCATCCAGTCCCCGTGAACTCTTTTTTTACCTTTAATTCTCTACTTCGTCCTCCACTACCTCCACCAACTAACTCACTCATTGCCCAAGAGATCGCCAATCACTTAAAAAATAAGATTACTGCAATTTGTGAGGAAATCTCCACTCTACATGTATCCCCCCATTCTTAACACCCCATGTCCACAGGTACACATAACATTCAACCCTTCTGCTATAGACTAGGTTGGTAAACTTTTTTCTAATGCCCACCTAACCACCCGTCCCTGGAACCTATTCCCTCTCAAATACTGTGGTCACCCTCTGGCTCTATCCTACACTTTCTAACACACATCTTCTATCTCTCCCTCTCTTCTGGCATCTTTGTGTACTAGTCACCACCATACTTAAAAAGCCTTCCTTGAACACCACCAATCTTAACAACCTGCACCCCATCTGCTTGCTCCCCTTTTCCTCCAAACTCCTTGAATGGTTGGTCTACAACCAACTGAGTGGCCACCTCATTAAGAATAACCTTCTTGTTCCCCTTCAGTCTAGATTTCGCCCTCAACACTCCACAGAAACTGCTATCCTAAAACTCGCAAACAATTTACTAACAGCAAAAACCAATGGACATTATTATGTACTCCTACTTCTGGACCTTTTGGCTGCCTTTGATACTGTTGATCACCCCCTCCTCAAAAAAAAAACTTTACTTCTTTGGAATCCGTGACTGTGCTCTTTGTTGGTTCTCATCCTACCTATCCTACCACACCTACAGTGTAACTTACAATTCTACTTCCTCCTCTCCTCTTCCTTTCTTAGACCTCCCCTATTCTCAATCTACACCTCCTGTCACTTATTTACTGATCGACATATCAGTTTGGATGTCATGCCACTTCCTCAAGCTCAATCTATCCAAAACTGAGCTCTTCATTTTTTTCTCCCCTACATGCCCTTTCCCCTGACTTCTCTATCAAGATCAATGGCACAACTATCAACCTGTCCCGCAAGCCAGGGTGCTATGTGTAATCCTGGACTCTGAACTCTCCTTTCAGCCCCACATTCAATCACTTCCAAAGCTTGCCACCTCAACCTCCTCAACCTCACCATCTCCCAAATACACCCCTTCCTAACCAATGACATCACAAAGTTCTTAGTCCATTCCCTGGTCATCTCTTACCTTGATAACTGCAACTCCCTCCTAATTGGATGACCTTTACATAGGCTATACCACCTTCAGTCCATCATGAATGCTGCTGCCAGACTCATTCACCTTACCAACCGTTCAGTGTCTGCCACCGCTCTCTGCCAATCCCTCCACTGGCTGCCACTCACTCAACAAATTAAATTCAAAATACTAACAATAACTTATAAATCTATCCACAACTTGGCCCCTAGCTACATCACTAACTTAGTCTCAAAATACCAACCAAATTATTTTCTTCATTCCTCACAAGTCCTCCTGCTCTCTAGTTCCCTTGCCACCTTCTCCCATGCTCATCTCCGGAACTTCTCCAGAGCCTCTCCCATCCTCTGGACCTCCCTACCCCAATCTGCCTGGCTTTCTCCTACTTTGTTCACTTTTAGGAGATCCCTGAAAACTAACACACTAATATAAGGATTCTTATTTTATAAAATTGGCAGTTAAACAAATGGCAGGAGAAGGTAGTAGGGAGATGGGCCCTGTCACAGCCAGCCAAATGATTTAAGGTGAGATAACTCTAAATGAAGGATAATTGAGAGTATTTAATATAGACAGCATTAGACAGTACAGTTCTGAGTAAGCCATATATTTCAAGAAGAGTGAAACTTGGAAAAACAATAATTTTTTATGGAGAAGATGAGATCATATGCACGATGTTGATTCACTTCCACAATAATGTCTGATACACCCGGGATAATGGAGGAGTTCCAGTGTCTCATGATATTGAGTTTAGCAGAGAGTGGAATATGATTAATAACCATTCTGTTTGTGGAGGGGACTTTGTCAATATTAATGTGGAGGATTGCCAGTTCAATGGAAGGGAGGAGCAGTGAAAACATAAATTCTGACACTTGAAGAAATGATTCCAATATGATCTAAGAGACTTACAATACCATAAAATATGGACTAGGGAACCTATGGATCCACAATTACTCCAACACTGTGCAGGATTAATAGGCAAAATTTTAGAGAGTTGGTAGGGAGTGTTATACCATCTATGGATTTTTGTTGGAACAATTCCCAATGATCTGTGCAAATGGTAGAGCTATTATATATCCTAACAGCTTCTTGCCATTTGATGTCTAGTTACAAGTGGCCTAAATTATGTTCCCACTTTATTATAGAGGAGGTTTTAGAAAAGTACTCAGTATAAAAAGATATACCTCTAGGCACGCAAGAGGCAGAATCATAGAACCTAAGCAGGTTCAAGTCAATAAGATATAAGATTGTTACGATTTGTCAGGTGTTGATGAGATGTGAAAATTTGCATATCAGTATTCCTCTGAGATGGGTAAGTGGTATTTCTCTTGGAGGTTATCAAATGTTGTCAGTTTCTCAAATAAGTCCTAAAGTGTATGAATAACTAAACATGACAACAAGGTCAAATTTAAATGAGGGATATACATCTCTAAATAATCCAGAGAGATTGGTACTGACTTAAATGGAAAATGGATATTTGTTAATTTCTATATTGCATCAAGAGTGGCTTGTATGGATTTAGGTATCAAGTTGCCCATCAGGCTTGTGAGTAATGAGAATCTTGACACCTTGGAGGGAAAGAGTGAGGACACTATGTAGGACCATAGTTTGTTTGGATCATTCTTCCCCCGGGGCAGGGTTGGGTCCAGTAGGGTGGAAATATAACAATTATAGAGATGAGGATAGAAAGGCCTCCTACTGATTTGGAGCACTACTTATTAGCTTCCAAATATATCTAGACGGTAGGGCACAAAACTGTATAAAAAAATTCAGTGGAATAGGAATTGTCCTGAAAAGGTACAGTAGCTTGACTATCATCATCTTTTAGAAGCTATTCTTCCTGCCATGGACAATTCAGCTTTGGAAAGGAAAGCCAGTTCTCCAGTAACAATAAAATTCAGGGCAAGCACATGTTTAGTTGAGGACGGAATAGTAATTCCCAAATATCTGATGTATTGAGATGTCTAAGAATTACAAGACTTTTGATGGCAGTTGAGTACAAACGTCAGCCTGATGACGAGTTTTAGGTTTTTTTTGCTGTCGGTGTCTCATTGTGGGAAATTATGGAAAAGCTTTCTAATAGAATCACAGACAGCACAAAGACATTTTTTTTCAGTAAAGTGCGGAAGTGTTCAAACCCTTGGGTTTCCTTATTTCTTGTCCTGATGTCATATGGATAAAAATCAAGGTAAAATCTCTTCACTAGGGACACAGCCTGCAAAAAACCTTATGAAATTCTAACTTTTTCACACTGTTTTCAAAATTGTAAAAAAGGTTGTGGCTGAAGTTTGGTTTTAAGCAAAAAAAAACAGCTTTGATTGTGTTTATTGTTTCCAAGTTCATATTATTATCTGCATATGGTAAAATTGATGGACCATCTAAGCCTTTACACGCATGAATGGTTAATGCACTAGAGGGAGCTCCGCATCACTTATTGTGCTGAAAAGGGAAATGTAAAAATGGAAGAATTTTTAGGTCTATAGAATTTCTAATTAGTGGGGAATACAGTATAATTGGACTTTAATAGAGGAGCATTTGTTTTAGTCTAATGTTTAATTATATGGAACATACTCAGCAGTATCATTTGCTTTAAAAAAGCTCTGTAGTTACAAACTTTCAGGCTCTTAACACCATAATGCAGAGCAATGTGATTACGTAACTGCTGATAAAGGCTCAGAGCATTACTTGCTTTATTGTAGCCTATTTAATTTACAGAACTATTATTTTATTATATTTGATGGCCTTAGTGTTTTCTTGTATACATTAATTTTAGATGTCAGCATTAGCTGTGGGTATAGGATTATAACTTTTTTTTTTTAATGGTTGAACTGGATGGACTTTTGTCTTTTTTCAGCCAGACTAGCTATGTAATTAGCAAATAAAATAAAAATACCATTTTAGTTTGGGCACAGTATTTACTGATTGACAGGACCACTTATTGGCTTGTTTAATAAATTAGCCAGTTTTGTGCAACATTGTTACCAGGTCTGGCCACTTGCTGTGGACTGCACAAGACAATTGTACTGTCATTGCTTGTTTCTATGTATTTTACATTAAGGAACAATTCTAGGGGTAATGAAAGCCTATAGTTTGGGGGAGATGTAAAATAAGTTCTCTACAGTGAAAGCCTCTAGTGATGTGGAAATCGGGAGAAAGATTCATCCTGATGAGTTTTGGACAGACAGAGCTTACATAAAGGATATGCGTACTTTACACTGGAGTTGGTAGTAGTTAGCCACATTTACATTCCATGATGGTTGAAAGACATTGACTAGTCATCTGAGTGGCTATAAATGCTGAGGTATGTCCATGACACTTATTAGAACTAAAGAAGAGCCTTGGGTAAGCTGGAAAATGTCTTCACTATTACAGAACAAGTCTTGTTGCATGTGACAAAAAACTACTACCTATACTATGACCTGGCTATATGTCACAGACATACTTTAGAACCTTGCAAATGTCTGCCCCCATTCCCCACAGCTTCAGTAAGCATAAATGTCAAAAGACCTCATACCAATGATATCTGTAAATATAAGCCCTCAACCAATCAACCTGGGTTTTTTTAATAATCTTTATAAGTGTATTTTAAGGTATACATAAATACAAACATACATTTATGCTATGGAAGCAGTTGCAAGAGAAAGAAAACCAAAGACAAACAATCTGCATACATTTCCTATACAATTACATGTTACATGTAAGAAAACGTTGCCAAAGCCCACGAAGATAATAGAGATATTATCAACAGAGCCAAGCTATGTAAATATGATGTGAAAATATGTCAATACCAAAGGTGTAGCTGTCAGCAAATCACATGTACAATGTTCTGTAAACTTCCTCCTGCCCACTAGAAGAAAGAATAAGTTAACAAAGAGTGTGGGAAAGCAGGAGGTTAACAGAACCAAACAAAATGAACTGACTAAAGACAAAGGAGAAGGGAGGTATGGTTTGAGGTCAGTTACTCTGTCAGTGAAATCCATAAAAAGCCACTGAGCAGCATAGGGACAAAGTCCTACAGCCATTTATCTACAGCAAGTGTGCCAAATAATAAAAAAAATAGTAGGCTAATTGAGTGGATTCAAAATGGATCCACATGGTAAATATCTTATAAAACGTATTACATTTGTCTTACAGACATCAACCTTGGGATGTTAAGGAGGTTAGTTTGCAAGAGCAATATACAAAAATGCAGATAAACCATAACACAGCAACATTTCAGGTCACGGTGGATCCCTGTCTCAAGGTGTCAGACACCGTTTACTGGCTGGATTTGTAACAAGGTATGAATATAAGCTTTCTGTCCTTAGCCTTTGTAGTCTGCACTTCAGGATCCATATTCCAATTACACAGCTGGAATTTTTCTATGAAGTACTGCCACTGAAAACAGTGCTAAACCCATGAACACTTATGATGAGGTGCAAAAGGAGACTGACAATCATTCTGTCTAGAAATTCATATCATCAACCCAGCACTTGAACTATGCGATTGGTATTTGGCCGTAGTGTAGTACAGGTTGTAGTGGCTGTAGGCAATATTCATGCTTGCTGGGATACACTGAGATACACTTTAATGTAAATTGTTTTTTCAATGAGTCTTCATGCTCTAAAAAACATTTTTCTATGTTAATGTTTGCAATTCGTTATGTACAAGTGGAAAGTCAAACTTGCTTATTACATATGCAGGCTCTGTTACATGCTTAATTATTCTGCAAAGTGAATGTGCCTTTCTCGTTCTCTTATCTCACTACAAATTTCCCAAGTAACAAAGTCTTGAAAGCAGTTGTAAACTATTTCTATTCGGGGGGGGGATCCTCTACCTGCAATGTCTGGCAATCGCATACACATTATGAAAAATGTACGTAAGAACGAAGCCCTCCAGTGGCAAGCTGTCACCACTGACAGGTCTTCCATCTTCACCCGGTTTTAATTTGTGGGCTCTAGCCACTTGGATGACCTAGCAGCGATGACATCACTCCCAAGCATGCACGGTATGCTGTCCCTTAAGAGCGCATGCGCTGGTGACGTCACCAGCTGCATTCAGTGGGAATATATGGGAGATTTTCACTGTACCTGCAGGTAAGCTTTATTATAAGCCTACCTGTAGTTACAAATGTCCAAACGGTGTTCACTGCCACTTTAAAGTTTCTATTGATATGAAGCATCCACTATGCTCTTGGTGGGCAGAGACCAACTGATCTTTTGACTAAGCAACCTGAGGCAGCTTAGAACAACCATTTTTTTATTAATATCATAAAAAATGTTTTACTCAAAGTAAATGTCATGTATTAGTGTTGATAAATGCCCTACTATTTCATGTGTGAATTTTAATTATAAGACCAATTTCAATAGATAAATTATAATTAAAGGATTTTTCCACAATTTTGAAAAATATGTTGAAAGTTCATTCACTTCAAAAATAATTCCCAGCAGTGTAGCCTGCAGAGACCCCCATATATACCTTGGACCCATGAGGCTATCTAATTAAGTCTTCATCTCATTCCCAGAATGCTCAGGATGGAAGATAAAATCCCAGTGCAGTGTTCCATATGAGAGCATGTACAGCACGATATCTATTTGAATAGAACATTTTGTTTAAAAAAATCAAAATTATGTAATACTATATGAAAGCAAAATGAAAAAATAAAATAAAATTAACTGGTGTGTCTGCATGAGTTCACTAGGAATAGACTAATTGCTCTGTGTGCTTCAGAATATGTTGGGAATTATGTACTTTCTGCTATAAAATTGAACTTTACACTGCTTCTGTCTCACCCAATGAGGAGGGAGGGTCCCGGAATTTCGAGGCTCTTGTGCACATCGCTGGATCATGACGGGGTTCAGGTATGTATTAGGGGGGGCTGAGGGAGCTGCTGCACACAGAAAGTTTTTACCTTCATGCATAGAATGCATGAAGGTAAAAAAACTTGAGCTTCTACAAGCACTTTAAGGGTATACATATACTTTAAAGCTTAGCTCCAGGCATATATAAAGACCCTTAAAAGGCTATTGTGCTTGCATTACAAAAGTGTATTAACAAGGTAAATATCTGAATATCTCCTATACAACAGGGTGAGTGAGGGACAGTAAGTTCTCTTAGCCAATCAAGATCTTGTGACATGTGACTACACAGAAAATACTGACAAAGGGACAAAAACTAAATGAGCAAAGAGATAAAATAAAAAAAGGTCTGCCGCTGTTCCTTCATCATTCAATCACAAGCTAGGGAACGGAGGTGACCTAACTGTATTGCTTAACTGTGATAAGTAGAAGTCAGATCACTAACCTTTCTCTGCTGTCTGGCAGGACTGTGTAAATCTCAGCAATGGATAGATGGAATTAAAATGTCTTTAACAGGTAAAACAAATCCCATCTTTGTATCTCAGCTGTGTATGTATCTGCATGTTAGCAATAAAGGATAGATGCACATTAAAAAAATGTATGTAAAATGTTGACATCATCGTATAATTCCATATTTGTCATTGTAGTTTATACTGTCTAAGTGCAAAAATATAAAGTTGATAAAGTGGAGACTTTCCTATCTAGAACAGAGTAACCTTTAGATAGCAAAAGCGCAAAAAAATATGACTTGCAAATAACAAACATGCTCACATTAATCACCCACACTTGTCAAACTGCACAAAGGAAATTGTTCATATTGAAATGTTTTTAACTGTCGGTGCACATATTGATGCGTTTTTACTACATGCTCGTTTCATGTTTTAATTACTAAGTAAGCAGCATAATTTCTGTGCTGTCCATATGACATAATAAAAAGCTGTTTTCTATTGTGGTGTGTGCAAAATAGGTGGATTGTTTGGTACCATTGTCCTATATTGCATTAACTGCAGATGGGGAGCTATACAAATCTCCAGACACTGTGGCCTATAATTATTTTACAGCTGCATCCCAAACTGGAACAATACAGTGATGAGTGTTTGGGAAAAATGTGCTAGACGTTTTTATATAATTTGCTGCTTTCCAGATAAATCAATAACACATTGTAAAAATATATATGATAACAACTCATAAATAATATATATTGTAACAACGCACTCATAAATAGCTGAAAACAATTAATTTTAAGGGACGCTTTGCTGTAAAAGTGTTTAACTAAAATTATACTAAAGGCAACATTTTTTTTCATAAATAAACATTTTATACGTACCTGCTCTGTACAATGGTTTTGCACAGAGCAGTCCCAATCCTTTTCTTCTCAGGTTCCCTGCTGGCGCTAGTGGCTCCTCTCTCATGGTGAATGCCCCCATAGCAAGACACTTGCTATGGGGCACTCGTACATGTTCACTCCTGAGGCAGCTTTGTGTGTCTATAAGATGCGCAGAGCGCAGCTCGGCCCTGCCAACACTCTGTGATTGACAGGAGCATAACCCAATGGCTCCTGCTGCTGCCTCTCTGTCCATTGAGGAGAGAAAGAGCTGAGAGAGCACATTGCTGGATTGAGATCCGGCTCAGGTAAGTATTTAGGGGGGATAGGGGCACTGCATGCAGAAGGTTTTTACCTTAATGCATAGAATGCTTTAAGGTAAAAAACCTTCAGTCTTTATAACCACTTAAGCTTGCTATCTATGCTACAAAAACATACCACATTTCATCATGACTTTTTTGCTAAAATAAAATATTAATAAAAACAACTAAATTTGTCTCTAAATGTATGTAGAGGATAGTTCAATGTATGTGTTTCTTTTCATGGGCTTACATGGGCTGCACTGAGGCTGGAGCAGTGTTAGATGGACAGGTCACTGTGTAACAAATAGCAGTGTTGTCAACCTGCAATGCAAGCTGGTTCTATATTAGTAAAATTTCAAATTAAAATTTGTAGGAAACTTTGTGTGAAAATTCTCAGGCATTTGAATGTCATTTGGAAGTAGTTCAAGAGGATTTCATTTGCTTTTAACAATCGATTTTGAAATGAACAGACTTTACCGAACAAATACCACATTAATTAATTAAAAAAAAATTCCATCCTGCTATTTTGAATTTTCTCATCACTTCAATCAAATATGAAAGTCCATTTCACCCCACAAATGATTAGGCTTCATGTACACGAGCCTACCTTACCACCGGCTGCGGGAACATGCAAATCGCTGAAAAACCGCAGCAACCGCGGCTCCTAAACTCTGCTAAAAGCCTATGTGTACATGGACACATAGGCTATTATGGAGTTGAGTTTAGGAGCTTTGGCAAAAAAATGCCAAAAGCTCCTAAACTCAAGTTTAGGAGCTGCTCGTGTACAAATTCCCTTTCTTACAATGTTCTTACAATGTTCTTTCAGCTGAAAATGATGAACAAAATTCTACTAGTGTTTACCCAGCTTTAGCTGGCCATTGGACTACTTATCTGATAGACCTGATAGGCAGACAAGCCACACTTTTGACTATTATCCTTCAGAGCTCCCAGAGTGTGGCTGTACTGTGGTTTGCACAGACACTGAAATCAATTAGAACTCATTGCATTAATATTAGCTCCATTTACAATATATTTACATATTTTTAATAAGAAATAAATACATACCATCTTTTAGGGAAGGCCAGTGAATATATGCATGAATCATAAAACTACCCATTTAGCAGCCTTGAAAGTCCGTAACAATGAAAATGATCAGGATTTTGTTCTTCTTTACTGTCCAAGAATTGATAACAAATTCATTAACATAACTCAAAGGCTCTTCTTCAGCATTTACCTTAGCAGTAATATCAACAGAGATCTGTAAAATGCTTTTATGTTCGTTCAGATTCCATCTGTGATCTGAAATCAAAATTAATTTACAGGGGAATTTGACAGTACCTTTTGGTAACCTCATAAAGTTGCCTATCTTACATATACATTAGTGTATCCTAAGCTATCTCTCATTTGCTATTGTCTTCTATGGTATTTTACTGCAGTGGACATCTGCGATCTGCAATATTTACATACTCTGCCTTATTTGTACTCTTATTTTCCTCAGCTATATAGTATATATATATATATATATATATATATATATATATATATATATCTCAACAGTTACATAATATAGTATACTATATAGTATCTACAGCCTTAATATTGTTTCCTGTCTATGCCTCTGTTCTTTTAAACGTGATGGGAAATCTCCTTTTGACATTTGTTATTGTTGAACATGTTTCCCCATTGGAAGATTTCTCTCTGTTTCTGTTCTGGTTCTGACCATAAAATATTGGATTTCCTATCACTTTCTAATGTTGGGGGTCAATGGGCTGTGAAGACCAATAGAGAGTTGTAATCTACGCAATGGAAACAGATACCGCAATAAGCACCTGACAGAAGTTCTGAACTTTCCCTACACAGTCTAAAGTTTTGTCTATGGACGTGTGATAAGCTTATTTCCCTGAAAAGGAAGACATTTAGTAATAATTAAACACTTTCAGAGGTTGCATATGGGAACAGAAAGGATATTTTTAACTCACAGCTATTTAATATTTCAACTTTTCTGAATAGCTCAGTGATAAGGCAAGAGGATTACAAGATGCTGAATAAACCATGGTGTGACAGTGGCCGTATGAATATTGTAGATGTCGATAGTCAAATTTATAACTATAAAAGCTCAGCAGATGATAATGACATGAATTGCCCACTGAGAAACATATGTGTATGACAGCATGAGTTTCTTTGCCTTATCTTTTGGCATTGCATAATAGATTGGTTTAATATGATTTTCTAAAAATATAGAAACCAATTTATGCTTGCATTGTATTTTGCATTCATGGCTCAGTTGGGGCACACAACAGATTTCTGAGTACTGGAGCAGGGGTTATGTCAGGTTATCAGGAAGGAAGATATCAGCCTTTTCCACTAGATTTACTTAACTGGGTGATACTCTGGGACAAGCTGGATCTTCCACTGATATGCTTATATTACTGGACACACATATCTCCAACCTCCTACGGATACAGAACTATGCATGCATTTTTATTAACAAATACCCACATTTACATTTTTTACCAACTGATTCACATACCATAAATATTAAATACAAAATAGAAAGAGTGTGCTTTAACAACTGATGACACTAATTCAAAACTAGTTCTCACAGGCTTCCAATTGTACATATAAAATGTATCAAGAATTTACTAGCTGTCTTAACGAGAAACTGTAATTTTAAGAACAGATGTATAAAAATCTAATTAAATCAGATCCCAAGTTAGAGCATACTGATTATATTGCGATAAATATATGGGGGTTGATTTACTGAAAGGCAAATAGACCGTTTACTTTGCAAGGGCATTTTCCGTAGCATTTGGTGAATTAGGTGAAGCTCTGCTGACCTCCATCATCCAATCACGTGTAGAAAAATAAAGAAAATTATTTTCTTGCACGTGACTGATTTTAAGGAGGATCTCCACACACACAAAAAAAAAGAAAGCATGAGGTCCCCTGAAGAATTCATACTAGACCATTAATCCAAGCATGTAGCCTGGCTACTCAGTTAAAGAAGAATGAGCATTCAGTCTCTCCCCCAAACCACACAAGGCTACATGCCCTCAACATGGGGTGGGGGAACCTTGTCCCCGTGTTGATGAGGACAATGGCCTCTTCTCTACAACACTATCCAGTGGTTGTGGGGTCTTCAGGTGGGGGGATTACTGGAAGGCTCCTTTAATAATAGGGGCCCCCCCAAATACTGTCCCCCTTATATGATAGTACCCTTACTCATTCACAAAAAAAATGTAACCTGCAAAAAAAGTAACTTAAATATTTAGAAATTATTTATTATAAAAATGTAAATCCCCCAAAATGTCAAATGTAAATCCATCAAAAAAACAGGCAATCAAATGCAACCCTGAACCTGGTGGTGCTATTATCTGAGCAACAGCTACCAGAGTTGATATCAGCTATATAAAGGAAGGGACTGGGATAGTGGAATAGTGGGATTGGGAAAGGCAATGTGCTGTGACATCAGTGGTTCCTATGGATGAGGCATGCACAAGCACCCACTGCTTCCTTGATAAAGAGTGACAGCAGGAAGCTGTCATACATATACATACAGTGAGGAACAGAAGTATTTGAACACCCTGCGATTTTGCAAGTTCTCCCACTTAAAAATCATGGAGGGGTCTGAAATTCACATTGTAGGTGCAATCGCACTCTGAGAGACAGAATTTAAAAAAAAAATTCAGGAAATCACATTGTATGATTTTTAAAGAATTTATTTGTCTTGCACTGCTGAACATAAGTATTTGAACACCTAATAAACAGCAAGAATTCTGGCTCTCAAAGACCTGTTACTGTACCTTTAAAAAGTCCACCTCTACTCCACTCATTAATCTAACTTAGTAGCACCTGTCTGAGCTCTTTAAAGACACCTGTCCACCCCACAGTCAGTCAGACGCCAACTACTACCATGGGCAAGACCAAAGAGCTGTCAAAACACACCAGAGACAAAATTGTGGACCTTCACAAGGCTGGAAAGGGCTACGGGGCAATTGCCAAGCAGCTTGGTGAAAATAGATCAACTGTTGGAGCAATTGTTAGAAAATGGAAGAGGCTAAAAACGACTGTCAGTCTCCCTCTGACTGGGGCTCCATGCAAGATCTCACCTCATGGGGTATCACTGATGATAAGAAAGGTGAGGAATCAGCCCAGAACTACAAGGGAGGAGCTGGTCAATGACATGAAGAGAGCTGGGACCACACTTTCAAAGGTCACTGTCGGTAGAACACTACGCCGTCATGGTTTCAAATCATGCATTGCATGGAAGGTTTCCCCGCTCAAGTCATCACATGTCCAGGCCCGTCTGAAGTTTGCCAATGACCATCTGGATGATCCAGAGGAGGCATGGGAGAAAGTCATGTGGTCAGATGAGACCAAAGTAGAACTTTTTGGTCTAAACTTCACTTGTTGTGTTTGGAGGAAAAAGAAGGTGAGTTGCATCCCAAGAACACCATCCCTACTGTGAAGCATGGGGGTGGTAACATCATGCTTTCGGGGTGCTTTTCTGCGAAGGGGACAGGACAACTGCACTGTATTAAGGAGAGGATGAATGGGGTCATTTATTGTGAGATTTTGAGCAACAACCTCCTTCCCTCAGTCAGAGCATTGAAGATGGGTGGTGACTGGGTCTTCCAACATGACAACGACCCAAAGCACACAGCCAGGATAACCAAGGAGTGGCTCCGTAAGAAGCATATTAAGGTTCTGGAGTGGCCTAGCCAGTCTCCAGACCTAAATCCAATAGAACATCTTTGGAGGGAGCTGAAACACCGTGTTGCTCAGCGACAGCCCCGAAACCTGACAGATCTAGAGGAGATCTGTGTGGAGAAGTGGGCCAAAATCCCTGTTGCAGTCTGTGCAAACCTGGTCAAGAACTACAGGAAACGTTTGACCTCTGTAATTGCAAACAAAGGCTTCTGTACCAAATATTAACACTGATTTTCTCAGGTGTTCAAATACTTATGTTCAGCAGTGCAAGAGAAATAAATTCTTTAAAAATCATACAATGTGATTTCCTGAATTGTTATTTTTAATTCTGTCTCTCAGAGCTGGAATGCACCTACAATGTGAATTTCAAACCCCTCCATGAAGTGGGAGAACTTGCAAAATAAAATTGCAAGGTGTTCAAATACTTCTGTTCCTCACTGTATATTAGCAGTATAAATACCATTTTTATATATGGTGCTTGGCTCCCACTGAGTAGGAGGCCAGACAGGAAAAAGTTCCAATGTTTGAACCAAACCTAGGTTTGGACCAAACTGTCAGCTTATCTCTAATTAGAATCCCAAACACGCTAAAGACAACTGCAGTCCCCCAATATGTGTATCTGTAGTAAATCCAAAAAAAGCAAAAATAGCGGCTCCTCAATTTATAATTTGTTCTCTGTTGTTGAAAATTTTTGGTAAAACCTGTACACCACAAAAAAATGTGTTAAGCAAATACTAAACCACTACCTAAACATAACCTAGTTTATCCTGACAAGAAGAAAGAAAAAAGAGCCCCAAAAATGTACCAAATGTTGAGCCTACAGCATTTATTCTGTTTTTATCACACAGTTATAAGATAACATCAATAAAGATCTGTATCATGTGCTAAGGACCATAGTGCACTAATTCTAATAAAACTGTGCTCAACCTAAATAACACAATTAGAGATGAGCGAATCGAACCAGGCGAACCGGAATTCGAGTCGAATTTCAGGAAATATTCGATTCGTGGCGAAACCGAAATTTTGCCTACTTCGGGTGCGCGAATCGAACATTTCCCGATCAGCCGGCAAAAGTGTCCCTGCAGTGAGCTCCGCTATTTCTGACAGTTCTCTGACAGAAGGAACACATGTTTAGCGGTTGAAACATTGTATCTATTAGTTTACATTTAGGATACAGATGTTTCAACCACTGTTCATGTGAAGAAGCTGTGAGAGAACTGTCAGAAATAGAGGAACTCTGCACATACACTTTTTGCCGGCTTGGAATTATTCTTCTTTTCATCCTACTTCTTCTTCTTCTTCATCTTCATCCTCAGAAGAAGAGGATGAGGATGAGGATGAAGAAGAAGAAGAAGAAGTAGGATGAAAAGAAGAATAATTCCAAGCCGGCAAAAAGTGTATGTGCAGAGTTCCTCTATTTCTGACAGTTCTCTCACAGCTTCTTCACATGTACAGCGGTTGAAACATCTGTATCCTAAATGGAAACTAATAGATACAATTTGTCCATTTATCCATTACTAATAGATACAATTTGTCCAAATGGATCCATTTATGGAAACAAATACATACAATGTTTCAACCGCTGCATGGAAGGACAGTCCCAGAACTGTCATTAATAGTCTATTTCTGACAGTTCCATGACATTCCCTCCATACAGCGGTTGAAACAGCTGTATGGAGTGAATGTCCCAGAACTTTCAGAAATAGACAGAAACTGTCACAGAACTGTCCTTCTTCTCATCCTTCTCCTTCTTCTCATCCTTCTTCTCATCCTTCTTCTCATCCTTCTCCTTCTTCTCATCCTTCTCCTTCTTCTCATCCTTCTCCTTCTCCTTCTTCTCATCCTTCTCCTTCTCCTTCTTCTCATCCTTCTCCTTCTTCTCATCCTTCTCCTTCTCCTTCTTCTCATCCTTCTCCTTCTCCTTCTTTTCATCCTTCTCCTTCTTCTCATCCTTCTCCTTCTCCTTCTTCTCATCCTTCTCCTTCTCCTTCTTCTCATCCTTCTCCTTCTCCTTCTTCTCATCCTTCTCCTTCTCCATCTTCTCATCCTTCTCCTTCTTCTCATCCTTCTCCTTCTCCTTCTTCTCATCCTTCTCCTTCTCCATCTTCTCATCCTTCTCCTTTTCCTTCTTCTCATCCTTCTCCTTCTGCTTCTCCTTCTCCTTCTCCTTCTCCTTCTTCTCATCCTTCTCCTTCTTCTCATCCTTCTCCTTCTTCTCATCCTTCTCCTTCTCCTTCTTCTCATCCTTCTCCTTCTTCTCATCCTTCTCCTTCTTCTCATCCTTCTCCTTCTTCTCATCCTTCTCCTTCTCCTCATCCTTCTCCTTCTTCTCATCCTTCTCCTTCTTCTCATCCTTCTCCTTCTCCTTCTTCTCATCCTTCTCCTTCTCCATCTTCTCATCCTTCTCCTTCTCCTTCTTCTCATCCTTCTCCTTCTTCTCATCCTTCTCCTTCTCCTTCTTCTCATCCTTCTCCTTCTTCTCATCCTTCTCCTTCTCCTCATCCTTCTCCTTCTTCTCATCCTTCTCCTTCTCCTTCTTCTCATCCTTCTCCTTCTCCTTCTTCTCATCCTTCTCCTTCTTCTCATCCTTCTCCTTCTTCTCATCCTTCTCCTTCTCCTTCTCCTTCTCTTTCCTCATCTCCAAGGGCATTTAAATTAAAGGTACAGTGTTCTGCACTAATTTAAAGGCTCTCTGAAGCCTAGAAACCCTTTTTATAAGTCATCTTCGTAGCGAAGAAATTCGCATCGAATCGAATTTCACACTGGAATTCGCCGAATCAGCCGAATCGAATTTTTGAGAAATTCGCTCATCTCTAAACACAATACATCCCAAAGAGTGTGAGTTAAACAATGGCTGCAGCTTCTACGAAGAGTACTGACCTTCTTAAATGTACAAATATCGATAGGTAAGCCCTGCCTTATTAGATATTCAAAAGCATTAAATGCAACAAAATTGTGTATACAATATCACCATTAACAGTCCATAAAGCTGGTGCAATAGTCTATATATATATATATATATATATATATATATATATACACTGTATATATATATATATATATATATATATATATATATATATATATATATATATAGTCTCCATGCACCACAGGCTCTAACATCTGAAAACGCCCGGAGGGAAGGGCGAAACGTGTACGTGGAAGCCGTGGTGACGTCATAGTTGGCCAGTGGAACGCATGGCAGTGCGCCACTTCGGGTCCGGCTTTTATGCTTGGATTAATTTCTTTTATGTAACCTATACTGCTCATTCTTGTAACAATAAATGGAATTACACTATATGGCCCCTTTCCTTTAATTTCCACACACGAGCATCCATTTCCTGTGACTGCAGAACCAGGACACCCTGGTATATGAAGAGTTTGTCCAAGTCAAGGAGGACGACAGGCTCCAGCAGAGCCGGAATTTTCTATTAAGCGTAATAGACTCCTATTTAACTTTAAAAGTCCACTGAAGTCGGTGAGTGAGTGGGACCACTGGTGGGGAGCACAGCATGTGAAATGGCAATATTTTTATGAAGAGTAGCACACTGGCACTGATATAGAGCTTGCACTGTTGTACCAGCTTTATGGACTGTTAATAGTGATATTGCATACACAATTTTGTTGCATTTAATGCTTTGAATATCTAATAAGGCAGCACTTACCTACCAATATTTGCACATATAAGACAACACCCCTCTTGCATAGCATATCATTTCTAAATTAACTTTTATAAAAAAAAAAATAATAAATTACCAGATCAGGAGTCTGAAGTCACTCCAAGCAATATTTTGAAATTTAATTAAAGCTCCCTTGTTGTAAGAAGTCAGTTGTTCTACATTCAAGTTCAAATTAACCATCGATATCCATTCTCCCACTGTCCGTATGCATAGAAAAATTCACTTCCGTACAATTAAATTTCTAGAGAGGAATAATGTTCTACTAATCCCCAGTCTTAATTATATTTGACTTTTTAAAATATCTAAGAGCCCCAGAATACATACAGTATCTCACAGAAGTACCTAAAATTTTTGCAAATATTTTATTATATCTTTTCATGTGACAATGACACTTTGCTACAATGTAAAGTAGTGAATGTACAGCTTTTAGAACAGTGTAAATTTGCTGTCCCCTCAAAATAACTCAACACACAGCCTTTAATGTCTAAACCACTGGCAACAAAAGTGAGTACACCCCTAAGTGAAAATGTCCAAATTGGGCCCAAAGTGTCAATATTTTGTGTGGCCACCATTAATTTCCAGCACTGCCTTAACTTTCCTGGGCATGGAGTTCACCAGAGCTTCAAAGGTTCCCACTGGAGTCCTCTTATACTCCTCCATGATGACATCATAGAGCTGGTGGAAATTAGAGACCTTGTGCTCCTCCGCCTTCCGTTTGAGGATGCCCCACAGATACTCAATGGGGTTTAAGTTTGGAGACATGCTTGGCCAGTCCATCACCTTTACCCTCAACTTCTTTAGCAAGGCAGTGGTTGTCTTGGAGGTGTGTTTGGGGGTCATTATCATGTTGAAATACTGCCCTGCGGCGCAGTCTCCGAAGGGAGGGGATCATGCTCTGCTTCAGTATGTCACAGTATATGTTGACATTCATGGTTAGAACATGCTAAAAATACAGGCTCTTTGGGAGAAGGCTGTGAGGACTCTGAATCTGAATCAGAGTCAGCAATAGAGGCCGAAGGCACACTTAGAGGTGGAGATCCAGTAGAGTTAGAACTGGAGTTCGTCATAGATAGTGCTGGAGGTCAATTAGTGTCCGTTCACATATATGCGGCTTGGATGCGATTTGAACCGCATCCAATCCGCATGACATGTGAAATAACATTGCTTCCCATGGTGTCTGTTCACATATGTTCGGTGCACTTCCGGTGCAGATTCAGTGCAAAGAGTCATGTCCAATTTCTGAGCAGTGTGGTCTGGTTCCGGAGCAGATTACAGGCTATTGACTTCTATGGGAACTGTTTCGAAACCTGATATGTGTGAACAGGATAAAATCCTGAGTTGATCCTGTCCTAAACCTGATGTAAACCTATCCTGAACTGGTGAACAGATGCTGTGTCAATTAGCTGTGAAACCGGAGCTTCAATCAGCACTGCACATGTGTGATTCAGCACTTAGAGCTTTTAATAACAAACATGTCATACTTACCTGCTCTGTGCAAGACTTTGCATAGCGCAGCCCCGATCTGCTTTTAACCTCCCTAGCAGTATGATTATTTCAGATTTTTGGTGCTGAAAGCGATACCATTTTTTTGCATGGAAATATGTCTTTTTTTATTGTAGGCCTGTAATTTAGGAATAACTCACTGAAATCTGTCCAAACAAGAGTCTAGTAAACATTCCGGATATGATAAAACTTGAAACACAAAATCATAAATTATAATTTAATAAATAATCATAAAAAATAATAATAATAATAAATTTAATTCAATAATATAATCAAACCAAAAACACTGAAATTTGAAATATAGCGCAAGTTCGCACATCGCTGAGCAAAGTTGCAGAATCGTTTTCAGTGTCTGATGACGAATTTCCCCACGAATCATTATCACTCAATTCTGCAAGTGGTTCTGATTTACTATCGCTGTTCTCTAGTTGGTCTAAAACCGATTTTGACATAAAGGGACGCTTTTTGGAGGCCATGGACTTTTCTAAGTTTCAGGCAGAAAGAACAATCAAAATGCAGGCAGGGCACAGGACAAAGCAGTAGGGACAAAATGTATGTGAAATGGTTTGAAACAGCAATGTTTTACTATGTAATAATCGTTTTAAAAAAATTAAATTTTTTTTCATTTTCAAATTTGCCGCTGGCTCCGGCGTCCGTACGTCCCGACGTCACAGGGACCAGAACACGGAAGCCGGATGCCGCCATCGGCCGGAGGAGATGGCCGGGGATGCTGTAGGGGACGCATCGCCGGAGCGAAGGACGAGGTAAGCGCTGCAGGGGATCCCTGTGCAACGCTGCATGGTAAGCCCGAGTGTATCTCAGGGTTACCGCTTTTGGTACTGAACTCTACCCCAAGCTACACTCGGGAATACCGCTAAGGAGGTTAATTGGGTCCCCTGCAAAAGATTCTGGCTCCTCCCCCTTGACCAGTGCCCCCTATAACAAGCTGCTTGTTATGGGGGCACTGGTTTGTGCTCGCTCCCGAGTCCCACTCTATCCATCCATAAGACACAAAGAGCCACGGCCCAGCCTGGCCCCCGCTCTCTCCTCTTTGGTTCACTGGCTGTGATTGTCAGCGGTGGGAGTCAATGGCTCCTGCTGCTGTGTCTCAGCCAATGAGGAGAGAGAGACCCAGGACAGCTGAGGCACCCATACACATTGCTGGATTGAGAGGGGCATAGGTAAGTATTAGAGGGACTGTGGGGAGAGCAACAAGCAGAAGGTTAAAAAAACCTTCAGCCTTTACAACCACTTTAACTTTGCACAAAGTGGGTAGTAAAGGTCTTGTGGAAATATAGGAGGTCTTCTATTTAGCTTCACACTGTGAAGCTAAATAGAACTCTGAAAAGGTTGACCCCATGGTAACGGGGGTCCCAAAATTTAAGTCACAGGTGTCAATTACTTCTGGAGATATCAATAAATCACTCCTAGCAACAACGCTGGAGTTAGACATGTGCACGCTGAAAATGTTTGTTTCGTTTTAGTTTGGATACATTAGTTAATTGAAGACTTTTGATTTGTCATATTTGTTATGTTGAACCAATTCATTTTCAAAATTTGTTTTGTATGTTTACCATTCTTTTTGTATATTCATTGTTCTGGGTGGATTTGAACAATTTTGCAGAAGATTGCTATACATGCAATATACTGTACATCAACTGGGCAGCTTCGAAATGGACGGATTCAATATTTTCGGACCACGAAGAGAAATGGCATGAACTGACTGGACAATATTGCTTCCGATATAACTAATGGAATGAAATTCGGATCCATTGGTTATCCAGATCAGAATTAGCAAACAAATTTGAAAGTTGAATTCATGTCACCATGGGCTCAAACTATTATTGCATCATGTGATATCATCCGAATGAAACAAATGCATTCATTAACTTCCTTACAAATGTCTTTGGGATTCGTTGCCATTCAGTTCTGTGTCTATTTAGAGATTCAGATACAACCGAATCTCCGAAAATGAAACTTTCAACCAAACACAGAAACAAAACAAAACAAATTGTACATGTCTAGCTGCAGTATGAGCTCACATTTTGCTGCAGGAGTGTCTTGCAATCCTAGAACTTTCTTCCAGTATAGATGAAAGCCTTGCACTAGGCTTCAATGGGTAAGTTGTGAAGGCTAAAAGCAGTTTACCTACTTCAATACCTGTATATTTCATTTCCCCAAAATTGTGGCAAAAAATTAGATTAACTTGGGGTGTCTACTTTGCACAAAGGTATCGTTTTTGGGGAGTTCCTACTGTTTTTGATGTTTTACAGAAAGTAAGGGAAACTGGTGTTTTTTACAATTGTAGTCTTTTTTAATATATATAGTAAAAAAAAGGTTCTTAAATACATAAAGATATACATTTCTAAACTGAAAAATGGCCTGGAATGGAAGCGGGTGTAACATGCTGGTACTGAGGTGGATAAAAGCATCTCCTAAGTATGTAATTTCAATGTCCCCCTCAAAGTCACATTAAAAGGAGGACCCTCTTCTTGCTTAATTGTATTTTGTAAAATTTATTTTTCATTGGTGCATGTCAATCAAGGTAGTGCCGAGCTCCACTTGCCATTTTTTGGCAATTCTTTGCCTATTAACCTTAAAAATGGTAAAAATATGATTTTGCCTTCCATAGGCTTCAATGAAGTTTGGATCTAAAGGATTAGACCACCTTTATAAAAAAAATAGGCATCTGGGGCAGGCTGCACTCTGCACAATTATTTTTCAAAATCTGATTAATTTAGCCCTACGGAAGGGTGTTCAAGGACTGCATTGGGTATTGCTTTTTAAAGTGAACTAACTCTTTAAAGTGGAGTTCTGCTCCCCCCCAAAAAAAATTAAAAGTCAGCAGCTACAAATACTGTAGCTGCTGACTTTTAATATTAGGGCACTTACCTGTCCAGGTATCCAGCGGTGTCCTCACCCCCAGCAGATTCATCAATCGGCTATCGGGTGCTAGCGCCACTATTTTGATTAAGGGAAACTGCCAGTGAAGCTTCACAGCCGATTCCTTACTGTGCACGCTCAAAGCATGCTGCACTTTGCGCATGACGAATTTTCTGGGACCTGTGAAATGTCCCAGAGGGCTGAGGGAGGAAGGAGGGGGGCCGAACATTCAGCTCCGTTTGCAGTGGTGAACTGAGCCAGAAGTGGGAGCAGGTACCTGTCAAAACCAGGTACCTCCCCCCCCCCTCGAAAGGTGCCAAATGTGGCAGCAGAGGGGGTGAGGAGGCAGATAAGTGGATTTTCATCTTTAAGCTTTCAATTTTTTAAATTTACAATGGTTTTGATGAACTGGCCTAATCGAAACACATTTGCTCATCTCTGATATGCACAACAACAAACCAGAAGCCTAGACTTGATGATGGCAGATAAAGACTCCCAGTATGTGTCTCTACCACTCCATTCCTATGATACCGCTCCGTAAATTCTAAAACAGTTTAAATAGGTAAGTCTGTTCCTCATATTTCATTGTTGTGTATATGTACATTGCTCAAAAAAATTAAAGGAACACTTTTTAATCAGAGTATAGCATCAAGTCAATTAAACTCCTGGGATATCGATCTGGTCAGTTAAGTAGCAGAGGGGGCTGTTAAACAGTTTCAGCTGCTTTGGTGTTAATGAGGTTGCATGGGCAGTCCAATTCCTCAAGGATGGCACATCAATACGTGCCATTGCCAGAAGGTTTGCTGTCTCCCAGCACAGTCACAAGAGCATGGAAGAGATTCCAGGAGACAGGCAGTTACTCTAGGAGAGCTGGACAGGGCCGTAGAAGTTCCTTAACCCATCAGCAGGACCCGTATCTGCTCCGTTATGCAAGAAGGAACAGGATGAGCAATATCAGAGTCCTACAAAATTACCTCCAGCAGGACACTGGTGTGAATGTCTCTAACCAAACAATCAGAAACAGACTGAAGGAGAGTGGCCTGAGTGCCCAACGTCCTCTAGTGGGCCCTGTGCTCACTGCCCGACACCATAGAACTCAATTGGCATTTGCCATTGAACACCAGAATTGGCAGGTTCGCCACTGGCACCCTGTGCTTTTCACAGATGAGATCAGGTTCACCCTGAGCACATGTGACAGAAGTGAAAGGGTCTGGAGAAACTGTGGAGAAATTATGCATTCTGTAACAGCATTCAGCATAACCGTTTTGGTGGTGGGTCAGTGATGGTCTGGGGAGGCATATCCATGGAGGGACTCACAGACCTCTACAGGCTAGACAATGGCACCCTGACTGCCATTAGGTATTGGGATGAAATCCTTGGACCCATTAGCAGACCCTACGCTGGTGCAGTGGGTCCTGGGTTCCTCCTGGTGTACGACAATGTCCGGCCTCATGTGGTGAGAGTATGCGGGCAATCCAATAGAACACTTCTGGGATATCATGTTTGAGTCCATCTGACATTGCCAGGTTGCACTTCAGACTGTCCAGGAGCTCAGTGATGCCCTGGTCCAGATCTGGGAGGAAATACCCCAGAACACCATCTGTCGTCTCATTAGGAGCATGCCCCAATGTTGGCAGGCATGCATACAAGCATGAGGGGACCTTACAAAGTACTCAGCACCATTTTGAGTTGCTGCAATGAAATTTCAGCAAAATGGACTAGCCTGCTGCATCATTTTTTCACTTTGATTTTTGGAGTGTCTTTAAATTCAGTTCTCTGTAGGTTGATCATTTTCATTTCCATCAAACGATGGAGCATACATAGGTTCCTAACACATTACTCAGTCCATATCAGTATAGATATCCAGCATGAAATTTTTCCCCATTGAGATCTGATGTGTTTTCAAAGTGCTCCTTTACTTTTTTTGAGCAGTATATATATGTATATATATATATATATATATATATATATATATATATATATATATATATATATACATCTCAGGATGGGAGTTCAGATAGATTAGGTTTAAAGTGGTACTAAACCGGGAATCCTGCATTCACTATGGTCTCCCACAGAACACGGAAGTGCAATTATTTTAGTAAATATAAACTGCCAAATACCTTTTCTCAACAGCAGTTAGAGCAGTCTTGTGGCTTCTATTGTGTCCAGCCCAGCACTAGCTAAAGCTTGTAGGAGGAGTTTTCTTTCTGCTCTAGGAGGATGGAAATCCCCTGACCTCTGTCTGGACAGTGTTGATTGGCCCTGTGCTGATCACATGCACTCTCCCAAGAAAAATAAAAATCTCTCTAGCAATATACACCAAACTAAGCATGTGCATGGCTACGGTTCAGTCTGGAGATAAGTGGTGGTCGCTTGAAAAAGGGGAGGAACAGAGAAGAAAGGACAAAACAGCCTTTTTACACAATGTGCCATGGCAGTGGAGCTTCACATATGCAGTAAAACCTCTGTATTTAACCCCTGTTTTAACACAGAATCCCATACTTGCTTGGTAAGAGCTGGGTAATTTTTAATAATTAATAATGAATAATAATATTAGAGTTCCACATGCCTCCTGTTTCCCAAAAAAATGTTGTCGAATGATAACACGTCTACTGTCAATTATTACTGAGGCAGGTATTTTCCCTATTACTTACTCAGTGATGATATTAGCTTTTCTAGTTTGTGCCAGGTGTGACACCTTACAGTGTGTAGACCTTTTTGAAAAGGAGGAACACTTATTATGCGAGTTATATGATACATATTTGCATTCTAAAGAAACTTTAATTGTAACTGTAGGCAACTGCTGTGCTTTAAAGTAATTTTTCAGCTACAGGCTGGTAGCATGGAACACAGCTCTTAACACCTTCACGCCGAGCGTACGAAAATCTCTTCTTGCAATCTGGACCTTTCCAATCATGTGATCGCCATGACAGCCAATCACGGCAGTCACATGACCCTAAACTCCGCCCCACTTCCCGGTGTCAGAAACCCCATAAAGGTCCGGGAGGCACCATGCAAAGGGGTTAATAGAAGAACTGGCTGTCACTTTAAGCAGGCTGTAATCAGTCTTAAGCAAATAATATTGTCAGAACAAAAAAAATATTAAAAACCGACTATCCCTTTTAGTCAGGTAAATTTTACAAATCATTATTATATCGAATTTCTAATTTTAGCCAGAATATAGAGCTTTAGCACCTTTCTGCATGCTTTCTCTGTCTGGCTTGGTCTTTTGTTGTCCTTACAGTTTAATAGTGAATCAGTCAGAGAAAGCAATATTCTTCACTATCACACTTACTTATGTGAACTGAATCAACTTGTGGCAAAAATTGTTAACTCTGAGGGGTTGATTTACTAAAGGCACATAGACTTGGCACTTTGCAAGGTACAGTTGCACTATGCAAGTGCAGTTGCTCCAGAGCTTAGTAAATGAGGTAAAGCTTCACTTTTTAAAGTATTTGAACACCTGAGAAAATCAGTGTTAATATTTGGTACAGAAGCCTTTGTTTGCAATTACAGAGGTCAAACGTTTCCTGTAGTTCTTGACCAGGTTTGCACAGACTGCAACAGGGATTTTGGCCCACTTCTCCACACAGATCTCCTCTAGATCTCAGGTTTCGGGGCTGTCGCTGAGCAACACGGTGTTTCAGCTCCCTCCAAGGATGTTCTATTGGATTTAGGTCTGGAGACTGGCTAGGCCACTCCAGAACCTTGATATGCTTCTTACGGAGTCACTCCTTGGTTATCCTGGCTGTGTGCTGTGTTGTCATGTTGGAAGACCCAGCCACGACCCATCTTCAATGCTCTGACTGAGGGAAGGATGTTGTTGCTCAAAATCTCACCATAAATGGCCCCATTCATCCTCTCCTTAATACAGTGCAGTTGTCCTGTCCCCTTTGCAGAAAAGCACCCCCAAAGCATGATATTACCACCCCCATGCTTCACAGTAGGGATAATGTTCTTGGGATGCAACTCATCCTTCTTTTTCCTCCAAACACGACGAGTGAAGTTTAGACCAAAAGGTTCTATCTGACCACATGACTTTCTCCCATGCCTCCTCTGGATCATCCAGATGGTCATTGGCAAACTTCAAACGGGCCTGGACATGTGATGACTTGAGCAGGGGAACCTTCCGTGCAATGCATGATTTTAAACCATGACGGCGTAGTGTTCTACCGACAGTGACCTTTGAAACTGTGGTCCCAGCTCTCTTAATTTCATTGACCAGCTCCTCCCATGTAGTTCTGGGCTGATTCGTCATCTTTCTTATCATCAAGGATACCTCATGAGGTGAGATCTTGCATGGAGCCCCAGTCCGAAGGAGACTGACAGTCGTCTTTAGCCTCTTCCATTTTCTAACAATTGCTCCAACAGTTGATCTATTTTCACCAAGCTGCTTGGCAATTGCCCCGTAGCCCTTTACAGCCTTGTGGAGGTCCACAATTTTGTCTCTGGTGTGTTTTGACAGCTCTTTGGTCTTGCCCATGGTAGTAGTTGGTGTCTGACTGACAGTGGGGTTGACAGGTGTGTTTAAAGAGCTCAGACAGGTGCTACTAAGTTAGATTAATGAGTGGAGTAGAGGTGGACTTTTAAAGGCACAGTAACAGGTCTTTGAGAGCCAGAATTCTTGCTGTTTATTAGGTGTTCAAATACTTATGTTCAGCAGTGCAAGACAAATAAATTCTTTAAAAATCATACAATGTGATTTCCTGAATTTTTTTTTTAAATTCTGTCTCTCAGAGTGGGAATGCACCTACAATGTGAATTTCAGACCCCTTCATGATTTTTAAGTGGGAGAACTTGCAAAATCGCAGGGTGTTCAAATACTTCTGCTCCTCACTGTATATTGGCTACATCTTTTTCTGTAAATACATTTATTGCACCATTTTGACCTTTTTAGTAATAAATCTTATTTTCTGAAAAGTGTTGAACTGTTTCTAAAGCTCTTAAATGCAAACTAAGAATCCCTGTCTCTGAAGAGCACTACTGTGTGTTTTAAAACTTCTGTATATGTCTGCCTGCGGTGACAGTGTGTATACAGACACTTATTCAAACATCATAGTGTTATTGCTATTATTGGCGAGTTTCCTCCTTTTCTCTACAAAAAGGCGGTGGTGGCAGTGTGAAGGGTTAATTGCGTAATTAACCTGACCCAGTAACAATTGCTCTCAGGCTGCAGGTACATAGATTTTGGTCCATTAGCTGGAAAATCTTTGTGCAGGGTGCAGCTGATCGTGGTATTGTTACGCACGTGACAGTGCGGATATAGATTGGCTAGTCCTTCGGTCATCAGTTGGTGAGAAGGGCTGGGGGTCTGACGTTGCGATCCTCACAATAGTCACCCTACCACCCTCTGAGTTCTTCTTTTCCCTGCCCTAGAGCCATGTGGATTGCTGAAGCTTGTCTTTCTCCATGTGAAACTGATACTTATGGATCATAAACACTGACAAAAGCTTCACGGTCACAGTCTGGCCATGGCAACCCAGGTTAATGAAAACAGGCGTACTTTAAATATGAAACAAGGTAAATATTTTATAATTCAACAGACCACGTCCAGCACAACTGACTACTCTAAGGTTGTATACTGTGGGGATGCACTCTAATTTTTGCAGTTTATCATCATGTTGTAAATTCATTGGAGACAGGTAGCATTAACTAGAAATAAATGCTTCCGTTACTTTAGTATTCTCTGGGCATAGCATGATGGAAAATTTAATAATTCATGAATTTTACAAGGAAATCCCTGCTCCCTGCAGGTAGCAGATACATCATTCAACACCCTACGAGCCAGAAGAGTGGTAAGTACCTTTAAGATACAAGTGTGAAATAATCTGAATCAGGGGCAGACTGACAACTCATGGGGCCCTCGGGCAATAGGGATCATGGGGCCCCTGTGTCCTTGCCCACACTCAAAACACACCCAAAAAAGCCTATAAAAGGTACCTGGGGTATTTGATGGGACCCCCTTCTGACCCCGGGCCCCCGGGCCCTCGGGCAGTGCAATCTGAATGCTATGCACATGAGAACAGGTGGAAGAAAAATTATAATTTTAATGTGTGCATGTTATTTTGCAATGATTCATTTACATGCATTTTAACCAGCAGTGAGCAGCTTCTGCAAATTAAGGTTTTACCTAATGTAGAAATGGCGTTGTCACCTTTATGTGAACACTCCCCAAGCATTGCCATGTCCTGTAATCCAGCATAGCCAGTTCATACCTTCGGATTATGAAATAGGGTAAGGGTTAAAAGATTAAAAAATCTCCATACTCAGTAAGTGATTAAATCTTGTGCAGTTCAGTGTACATTCTCAGTTTGATCCAAATTAAAAGGTATGCGCTAATAACAAACTTATACAAAAGTGTATGTCATCATCCAAAAAACATTAGTGTTTTAAATAAATTATAGTGTCCAAACATAAATTAGTGTCCAAAAAATATATATATCTTCAGTGACTTGAACCAATTGTGAGAAATCCACCACCAAAGGAGATTAAATAAACTCACCAGAGCTAATGGCTGGGCAGATTATAAACCAGCAACAGCGCTTGTGCTCTGGGAGCAATGAACCCGATGTCCAAATAGATATGGTGATGTTTCAGATACTTCCAGATAATAATCACAGCCAAACAACTTTGCAGCCCAAGCTCTTATGATGAACTTCTCCACTCTTTCTCATACCTCCATGAGAGCATGCAGTACACTCAGGGACAAAAAAGAGAACATAATGGTGCAATATGTTTTTTTCATTTATCTCTTTAATAAAAAAGGTATAAGGAAACTCACAAACAAGGTGTCCAACAGACACCAGCTTCAATCGCAAAAAAGGGTTGAGATACAGTTAACGCTCACCGCAGATCTCTCCCATACAGCACAGACCAGCAAGGCTCTCTAACGTCCACATCAAATAGGCTACGCCCAACCGGTTTCGTCACACCGACGTCATCAAGGGGCCCTTGATGACGTCGGTGTGACGAAACCGGTTGGGCGTAGCCTATTTGATGTGGACGTTAGAGAGCCTTGCTGGTCTGTGCTGTATGGGAGAGATCTGCGGTGAGCGTTAACTGTATCTCAACCCTTTTTTGCGATTGAAGCTGGTGTCTGTTGGACACCTTGTTTGTGAGTTTCCTTATACCTTTTTTATTAAAGAGATAAATGAAAAAACGTATTGCACCATTATGTTCTCTTTTTTGTCCCTGAGTGTACTGCATGCTCTCATGGAGGTATGAGAAAGAGTGGAGAAGTTCATCATAAGAGCTTGGGCTGCAAAGTTGTTTGGCTGTGATTATTATCTGGAAGTATCTGAAACATCACCATATCTATTTGGACATCGGGTTCATTGCTCCCAGAGCACAAGCGCTGTTGCTGGTTTATAATCTGACCAGCCATTAGCTCTGGTGAGTTTATTTAATCTCCTTTGGTGGTGGATTTCTCACAATTGGTTCAAGTCACTGAAGATATATTTTTTTTTTTGGACACTATAATTTATTTAAAACACTAATGTTTTTTGGATGATGACATACACTTTTGTATAAGTTTGTTATTAGCGCATACCTTTTAATTTGGATTATTGTTGCCAAAATTTATTTTGGGTGGGATATGCTGCTGACACTTTGGTGTTTTTTGTAAGTGGCGCTTTTTTCTTTTTTAATTTGGTATTCTCAGTTTGATGGCTGAATGAATGAACTCATATGTGTATCAAAATGGCTAAATACCCAAGGAACTGGAAGAGGTTGGGGAGAAAATGTTGGTGTTGATGGTCTTGCAGTCTTCACATCACTTGAACAGAGGTGATTATTTGCAGATTTTAGTTGTGTTAGTCACTTATGTAAAGTTCATCTCAATCTACTTCAGTTTTTCACACCTGTAAAACCCCAAGAGACTGGAACAATTTTATATTTCTGCTATCAACCTGTTTATCAGGCAATACCTTTGTCATTAGGTTGTCACTTAACCCACATCACAGAAAACTATCAATACATGTTGTATTACATGTTGTTCATACTCACTCAGTCACTATGGGATTTTTTTTCTTTATTCTGCAAAAAACCTGGTTGATCCTGTTGCTCTCTATCTGCATCTTCTGTCCATGTCCCCAATTCAGCTAGAAGTTTTGCAGCTGTAGAGGCAACTCTGCACATGCTCAGTTTTCAGTGAGTTTCTATGTTGATTTCCTCCCTATCACATCTGAGCAGCCCATGTGACTACAGAGTCACACATGTGGGCGTATACACAGTGGTAAATGACAGCCCTCTCCCTCCCTCTTCCTCCATGCCCACTAGCCAGCTAAACACAATGGGGGGGGGATATTACATGTTGATTAATGGAGGAATTACCTCCCTCTTATTCTAAGACACACCATGTTATTTTCACAAAAAAATAAAGATTTGATTTCAAATATATATTTGTATGACAATTTAAAACAGTTTATTGATTTTATTTATTTTTAATCAGTATTCCAAAGGCTGTGTTTTTTTTTAATGTTAAACATTAAAGAAGCTCCTCCCTGCTTATGTTTCCCTGCAGACAGGCTGGATAAGAGCTGGGTCAGACTATTTTACTAGACTATTTTGTTCCCTAAGCTAGACCAGCTACTTGCCCCGCCCTCCCCCCCAACAAAAAAGAAATTATTAAATCAACAAAGCATAAAACAGATACATTTCTTTAAAATGTTCTATTAATTTGCAAACATAAGTGCCATAAGATGCCACCAGCACCAATATTAAAGACAAAATCAGTGTCACAGATGGACTGAGGACTGTGGCTGGCAGTGGCAGGGTCGCAGTTGCAGTGAATTGAGGATGATGGATCCACACTCTGGCAGATCCCAGGGTGGAATTTCCAAGACAATGGAGGGGAGATAAAATGCTGTGACGGCAGGTAGTCCAACCCACACAAACACACAGAACACCTGAACTGATCGATCCCACACAGTGACAGATCTGACAAAACACCCCACCACCAACACTGACAAAGATCAGCAGGCCCAGCAGGCACTAGAAGAGCAGGCTGTGGGAACGTGATGATGTCATCACTCACTGACACATTGCACATGTGATGGATGGGCAACCAGGTCACACTCACACAGACGTGAGACATCAGAGTTAGACATTACCTTCCTCCACAAGCCGAGCTCTGCCTCCACTGGTGAATGGGAAGAGAAGGGCTGGAACTCCACAGTGATCAGCAGCCAGCAGCTGGCTTGCAGTAAGGGACTGTGTCTGAGAGGAACACTGGAAGGAGTGGCAGCTCAACTGCCACACTGGCCCCAGACACCAGGCATCTTCCTCTGTCCTTCCTTCCTTCCCTCTGCTGCCCCACCCCTCAGCTGAAGGATCATTCATGACGTGGTTGCGTCCCACACAGAGAGAGTGCTGGCCTGTGTTGCGCCCTAGGTGGCAGTGCACCCTAGGCAGCTGCCTAGTTTGCCTAGTGGAAACACTAGCTCTGGTGACAGCAGTATATCAATTAAGAAAAAGGCACTTAGATTTTTTTTTAACTAAAATAATTACAGTGCCATCATCCACATACAGAAATAGATGGGATAATGTAAATTAAACAGTGTGTGTTTAGTATCACTTTAATCAAGATAAATTAATACATACACTGTTTTTGGCAAGAGCAAGGATTTCTTTTTGTGATAACTTCTTGCAAACATGATTTTAATGCAATCTGTAGACAAAAGTAACAAAAAAAAATAGAATGCATTTTTTTTCTTTTTTGCCAATTTTTAATCTAAAATTAATTAGCGTTACTGCAGATAAAAAGTAAATTTTATTAGAAGAGAAAAAAGGAGTTAACTGGGGCTGTTTAGGATAAATTAACCGTTAATAGGGGGTTAAATAGAGATACATGTTATTTGTTGCTTTAACTGACATCATACGCAGATCAAAGCTCATCTATTTGATCTGTAGATGAATGAAACAGAGTAAATACAAAGTAACAATGTTGTCTGTATCTCTTTTTTCACATTAGATGGTCCTTTTTTTAGACATCAGCAGCTTAACACAACAAATACCAACTTACATTTTAGGAGCCAGAAATTGCCAGCAAGAGGGAGTTGGAGGGGGACACAGCAGCGGAACAGTGTACTATACATTCCCTCTGTACTTAGATGTAGGGGTTTTTTTTGGGGGGGGGGGGGAGCATACAGTGTCCTCAACTGGTTAGGTAAATCAAAAAGGTATGTGAAGTAGTTACCTTCTTTGTTCCTGTTCCTTGTTTGCAATTACAGTGCACATCACAATGTAACTAAACAAATTACATTTACATCAAATACCAATCATTACTGCTCAGAAAATTAAGCGATAAAAAACCCCAAAAGAATTAAAAACATTTAGCCCGGGTTCACATATACACGGTGCGGTACATCGCATGTGATTCCCACAGAAACCGCATTCTTGTGCAAATCCCATGCTATTTGTGTGCGGTGCGATTGGGGCCATACATTTTGTGCAGGACCCTTTTTTTGGTCCGTACTAGAATCGGACCTCATGGGTATTCACACCTATGCAATCCGATTCTGCACATCGCACCACGTTTTGTGGACTGATTTCGGGGTGTTGTTAACTTAACATACACACATGCAGCGGTTCACATGAACGGGGTGCAAGTCTGATGCAGTGCAGAATTCGCAAGAAAACGCTGCGAATTCTGGACCGCATCAGTGTGAACCCAAGCTTAAAGTCAAGGTTAATAAAACCTGAATAATGTAAATGTATAAATTACTATAACATAAAGAAATCTTCAATATTATTACAAAATTGAACATCACAGCATTACCCTTCTTAAGGTGTATAGTCAAAAAGTTTTTTTGCATTTTGTATGGAGTATGAAGGGAGGAAAACCATATTGGCTATTTATTTCTGTCTATGTCCCAACTTGGGAGTTTTTTCTTTACTTCCTGGCCAGAGGATGCAACAGGAAATGATAGGAAATCGCACAGAAATCAGGGAAATCCCCATCAAAGACAGTTGTAACTGAAACAGATGACCCTATTATAAAGATTTAATCTCACCTCGGCTCTGGTGATTTTGTCATTTTGGATTTCCCTTTGCTTTCTGTTATTGTAAAAACATATCCATTTTTGTTGTTTATTACATTATACTTATAGCATGTCTCTAAAGATACTGCATTTACTGTATGCCTAAAAGGTCTGGGCTTAGTGATGCATTATTAATTACAAGTTTTTTCATGTGCCAACCAGGATGTTAATCAGTAAAGAAACAGTAATGTGAACTAATTCTAAATGGCATAGAACAGATGTCATTGCAGTTATAAGTATAAAATACAAATCTAACAAAAGAAAGAATAAAGGAAGAGTGATGAAAATGGGAAAAATATCCACACATCAAAATAGGAAAACAGATTATGTTTTAATAAAGCAAGCTCTGTATAATTAAGGATGGACTCCGGTCAGACATAAAAATACAAATTGGAGCACTTATATATTCGTTAAATAATAAAAAATATGAATAATAAATATTATGAGTGTTTTTAAATGTAGCTTTGGTAAGCACCATAATATTACATGGTATCATTCTTATGCATTCCTTTGTATAGCATCATTCAGATTGGAAGAAGGGGCAGCACTAGAAGCCAATCAGGTGCGTGTCAGAGCTGATTCACACATGTGCGGTGAGGATTGAAGCTTAGGTTTCACAGCTAATTGATACAGTAGTTGCTCAGCAGTTCATGTCAGGTTTACATCAGGTTCAGGACAGGATTAGCTCAGGATCTTATCCAGTTGACACATATGTGGTTTAGAAATGGTTCCCAGAGAAACCAATAGCCTGTAATCCACTCCTGAACTGGACCGCACTGCTCAGAAATCGTACATGACTCATTTTAAAACCACACTGAATCCGCACCGCCAGTGCACTGGACATATGTGAACAAGCATAGGAAGCAATGTTTTTCACATGTCATGTGGATTGGATGTGGCTCAAACGGCATCGAATCCACATATATGTGAATGGGCACTCAAGGAACTTACTGAAAGGAGAGACAAGAGGAAAGACCTAATCAGTCTTCTGCTGTTCCTCCATTGTTCAATCACAGACTGAGGTAGGGAGGTGATTTGGCTGTACTGAATAACTTCAACAAAGAAAAGTCAGGTCAACAACCCAGCTGTGCTGTGTGGCAGCCTGTTAAATGTTAAGACTGAATGCAAAGAAGTACAAATATTTTGCCACATAAAACGAATGTAATTTTTCAACATTTCGGCTGTTTACTGAAGATCAGCTTTAAATGATAACTAGTTTAGGGTTATATCTACATGCCATATTACCATGCAACTGCTATATTTTCCTGCCTCTTAGAACAGTGGTGGCAGTTCTAGAAATAAAACATCTTTTTATTGTAATTTACTAAAGGCAAATACACTGTTCATTTTGCAGAGGAAGTTCCCCAGAGTGTAGTGAATTCGCATGAATTCCCAATCACATACAAGGATGATAAAAAGCAGCATTTTTTTCATAATTTGCTGATTGAAGTCAGAAAAGCTTCACTGCATTCACTAAGCTCAGGGGAAATTCCCTAGCAGAATGCAATTGCACTTGCAAAGTTAACACTGTTTGCATTTAGTCATTCAAGCCCTATGTTATTGCATTTGTTGACTTCTCCGTAGGTAGGTACAAACCTCCTTAAACCCAGTCAGAGGCAAGCACATGCAAGAGGAATGAAGAAGGAGGTGAAGCATGTCAGCGTGCATTCCTCTTGCTGATGCTTGCTTCAGACTGAGAGTTGGAGACAGACAGGCAATTTCCAGAAAAGCAGCCATCTTTTTGCTAGCAGTGATGTCAGGCGGCCATGTGAAAGGGGGTACCCTGTCTGACATCGGGGATTGTATTATAGGGCATCTAGGAAGATAGTAGAAAGTACTACAAAATACCCCCATCGGGGACTGAATAGTGTAAAAAAAGGTGATACTGTATGTTCCTGTTTGTCTGCATTTGGCTTTAAGATTCCCCAAAACGTACATTTTTTGGCCTTTCATATGCCTAGATTTGGTGGTATTACCAATGTTATACAACTGTGAGCCAATGAGGTCGATTTACTAAAAATAAGGGAATCTTCCCTTAGCTTAGCAGAAAGTGAAACACAGTGACCAGTATATTTGCCTTTAGTAAATCAACCCCAATGACCCTATCCCACTATATTTATTAAACCATAGTCTATATTTACTATTGTTTTGTATCCATTATAATTTTAGGCCTTGTTGTAGTTTGTGTGTATTTCTCTCCCCAAATGTCATATCCTCAAATTACGCCTGCTAAGGCTTACTGAATACAACAAATCAAACTAGGCGTATTCACTAAGTCGTTTCACCATAAAAGACCTCTTAATGTATTACTTGTATTGGATTCAGATGTCTGTAAATGCACAAATCTCCTGATACATAGAAAACTTAAACTTTTATCTATTCACTTAGCTCCAATCACTATCCAATTCCAAAGCCTTTTTTTACCCTAATAAGAAATACTCCTTGTAATGGCTTTGTGCATTAGGCACATGAAAGCTGTAGGCCACATCCATCTTGTTCAGGTCACAAGTCCACATCCATGCCATTTTGTCAGAAGAGAGAAATGGCCACAGTTACCTTTTCCTCTCTTCCCCTCCCACCTCCTTTCAGCTCATACAATCCACAAAATCTTAGTTGCTGGCAGACACCCCTTATCAGCCTGGTAATAGGACTAGCAGAACCTAACCCCCAATATACATTGAAGGAACCATAAAAATGTCTGATGTAGCTGCTTCAATGACCAGAAAGTTACCAGACATTGGGTCATAAATACTTTAGCTAGAAGTCAGGAGAATACACATCCATGATGGACTGGTTATCAGCCAAGACTCTAAACTTCATCATATTCCAAAGTTCATGAAATGATGACAGCACAGTCAGAATATAGACATATTTACCTCCCTCAGTTTTTGGGTAGCATTTTGAACCTAAAGTTCCCTATTGTAGGAGGTACCAGAGTGGATTAGGCCTCCACACCCCTCCTATGAGAAATACATATCAGAGACCTTTCATATCTATATCCATTTTAAAGCTGGAAAATCTGCATGGTAGCAGACTGTAAATGGTAGGTATTGAGAAATGTGAATACCTATAAGAAACTATATTTGGGACATGGTCATAAACGTAGTGACCTCCCAGCACCCACCCCTTAAACCAGATAATTGGCCAGATGGTCTCAGATGGTGTCTGTCAACATTCCTTTGATACCACAGAAAAATGTCAGGACCTTTTGATAGCTCTCATGTACCATCAACCAAAGAACATCTGTCAAGTTATGAGAACCGAACACCTCGCTTATTGACTGAACTCTGCTAAAACCAAGGACTTTGCAAGTATTCTACATTTTCAACTCCTTTTTAATTCTCTGTTCATTTATTCTCTCTTTGTTACCTTGTAACACCCTTTTTTTTGTAAATATTTTATTTGCACCATTTTGACCTTTTCATCATTAAACCCTATGTTGAAAAGTGTTGACATTGGCTTTAACTGTGCTAATGGAAACTAAAAGAATCTCTGTCTCTTGAAGAGTGATACTCTATATGACAAATCTCTGAACATACCTGTCTGTAGTAACAGTGCGTGTTGCAAACATTTATTCTAAAATCATAGTTGTTATTGCTAAGATTGTGAGTTTCTTCCTTCTCTGTTAAAAAGCAGTGGTGGCGTTTAAAGGTTAATTGCTTAATTAACTTAACCCAGTGACAATCGCTATCAAGCGGCATGCAGCTAGATTTTGAGCTGGAAAATCTTTGTGCAGGGTGCAGCTGAGAGTGGCATTGTTACGTAAGTGACAGAGCGATGTGAGATTGGCCAGTCCTTTGTCACGAGTTGGTGAGAAGAGCAGGGGTTGTACATTAAGTATATCATACTCCTTTATTTCTTATTAGAGTAAAAAGGCTTCTAAATTAGATGCTGATTTGGAGTTTTAAAAGTTAGGCACATACGTATTTTATTAAGCATTTTTTTAATCCTACTGTAGCTATTAAAGCTATTACTGCAGCTCACAAACATATTGGTAAATCATTGGATAGCATGTCAACTTATTGGTAGAGCTAATTTTAAATCCTTAAACGAGTTACTACATTTAACATTTATGAGATAGGCAGGAATATAGCATGCTACATTTTAAGTGCCCAGTGGATTCTCATTGTTTCTCATGGAACAGACAGATATTCATCTTTTTGAGTGCTTTACTGCTCTCTCATTTTGCTTTTTATGGTATTGTATCATCCCATGACCTACAATGAAAATAAGTTGTTGACTTAGACTGATTGAAAATCGCAATCTTAAAGCGTCAGCAGATGACAATTAAATGACTTAATGACTGTTGAACTAGCAGTTCAGTAATCGTGTGCCAATAAATAAGAGGTTGTTTATTGAGTAATCAGCGGTGCCTTCATAATGGGACTGTTTTTCATCATTATTACACTGAAGGCACATGGAACAGAAAAATCTCTTTTCATTGTAAATTTGGTAGGATACCTAACTGATAGATTCTTGAATCATATCTAAACCCTAAAACAAGAATGTATTCTATAACAACCTGCTGGTCCTTAGATGAGGTGCCTGTATTTCTATTTTTAAGGCATTCTTTCATTTATTTTACCTGGTAATCATATAAATAACACATTTCTTGTAGCTCTGCTCACTCCTCTACTGTATCTATTGAGGTATCCAAGCTGGACCTCAAATTTATTTGTCTTTGTTCATCACCATTACATAGTTACATTGTTCTAGCTGTAAAGAATCCCTTAAGCAATTTATTCTTGAGCTGCCTCTCATACAACATCATTGTGTGCCCACATGTCTTCTTTAGAGACCTTAGGTTAAATAGTTTCCTCCCAATCATGTGGCTATCTCGGGAAGGGGGGGGGGGCAGGGCCAGACTCAGTGGAGTGGAGCAGTGGATCGGCTCATTCATTATCTGGGCTCATGTTTGAGGTAGGCATCTCTCTCTCCCCAGTCTGCACTCCATTGCAGAACTCTGTGTAGTTCAGATTGGCACTGTCCTGGGTGCCATGAACTCCTTTCCACCAGGAGAATGTGGCATGGCATGCTGGATTCTGTCACGGCAGTGCTGATTTGGATATTCCTTCTTAATGTTCAGCTACCTTCCCCATTTCAGGCTGAGTGTCCCCAGAGCAGCCCCTACTGGAGGGACAGTTCCTCATGTGCATAATTATCAGGGTTTTTTTTTTCTTTTTTATCATCCCTGAGCTGTATAAGACTTGAGTTTTATAATATTCTCTTAGGCTGCTTTCACACTGATTTGGTGCACTTCTCCCGCAGCTCATGTGCAGCGCAATGTACCCACATTTTGATGTGGGTTAGCTGCGCTTTTCCATAGGCTTCTATTATGTACCGTAGTTTTGGTGTCCTTTTTGAAAGCACACCAAAACTGCAGGACATAAAAGAAGTCTATGATAAAGAATTTGGGTACCTTGCGCTGCACATGAGCTGTGGGAGAAGTGCACCAAATCAGTGTCACAGGAACCTTAAGTCGTGTTCAGACCTAGGTGATTTGTCACCCTTAAGCTGTCATGCAACAATGCATGACAAGGGACCCCATTATAGTCTATAGGGCCTATTCATTCATATGCAATGAGCTTCCATACAGTTTGGAAAAAGATTCAGGCACTTCTTTTGATGTCATTTTGGTTTCATAGCAGTGTTGCCAACCGTCCATAAATGTACAGATTGTTTGCAAAAAACAGGCAATTTTTTCTATCTGTAAATGTCCATGGAAAGGAGAAAAGTGCCCATTAAAGATAGGCTTGTTCCCAGCTCTGAACTGTGCATGCGCAGTTCCAGAGCAGGCTGACTTGTAAACTGCTGGGCTTGACCTAGACCTCGGGTCCTGGTTCACATCTCTGTGGTGACGTCCACCAGTAGCCATGTCATTAGCAGAGCCCTGCTTTGCCTTGCACAGGACTCGTTGAGGGAGTAGAAGCCTGCTTGTGATTGTCCAGACCCCCACCTTGTCTATCACAGTGCTTTAAGTTCTCTTCAACCAGGTAATGCTGTTAGCTGTGCTTACATACAGTAATCTCTCTCTTTGTCCTACTCAGTGTGAGCCTGGAGGGGCAGTCTCTGTGGGAGTATTCTCTGGGTTGGTCTCTGGGAGTACTGGCAATCTCTGTGGGGCAGTTAATCAGTCAATTGCTCTGTGAGGGGATATTTATGTAAAGGGGGAGTAAGTAAACTGATGTAGGGGGACATTGATGTATGGAAGGAGTGGAGGAACTGATATAAAGGGGAACTCTATTGACTCTGATGTAAAGGGGACTCTGATGTAAGGGGGGTTCTAGGAGCCCCGATAAAGGAAGGCAATCCCGGCACCCTGCTGCATAGGGGAACGCTGGGGGCTTTGATGTAAGAGGGATTCTGATCAGGGGAGGACTGACCATTTGGAAACTCGGGCACTGCCCGAGGGCCCAGGTACAGTAGGGGGCCCCATGAGAAGCCCCTGATACCTTTTTCATAGGCTTTTTTGAGTTTGGGCAAGGACACAGGGGCCCCATGATCCCCTATTGCCCAGGGGCCCCATGAGTTGTCAGTCCACCCCTGATTCTGATTTAAGGGGGCACTCTGCAGACTCTGCTATAATAGGGTATTGCTGAGGAGCTCTGTTGTAAGGGGAGCATTCAGGGGACTTTCATGTAGGGGGAACTTTGATGTGAATGGGATGTTCATCCTGACTACTGCACTGTATATGTTGTGTTTGTTACTTACTCTCCTGCACTCTATACATTATGTGATACATAGTCCTCACCAAGGTGTCCATTATCTCAACAGTTGCTGGTTTTAATTAAATTCTTCTTTAAGGTAGACTGAGTCAGACAAGATGATCACTTCTTGTGTGCAGAGAAGCAGTGATGGAAATTACTTAATTTTTAAAAATGATCTTTCGTTCTGAGGTTTATGTGTATCTGTAAGACTGTCACTTGGGACACAGTAAGTAGAAATATTTTGTGAGTACAAGGACCCTGGACCCCCTTTAAGTCCCTCCCACTGTTAGGCAAAATCTGTCCCCTGCCTCACTACTGACCCCTGAACTCTGTATTGCCAACTTGTAAACCCTGAACTCTGCATCACTTACTACTGACCTCTGAACTCTGTATTGCCTACTACTAAACTCTAAACTCTGCATCACTTACTATTGACCTCTGAACTCTGCCTCACTTACTACTGACCTCTGAACTCTGTATTGCCTACTACTAAACTCTAAACTCTGCATCACTTACTATTGACCTCTGAACTCTGCCTCACTTACTACTGACCTCTGAACTCTGTACTGCCTACTACTAAACTCTAAACTCTGCATCACTTACTACTGACCTCTGAACTCTGCACTGCTGACCCCTGCCCTAGCTGCCGAACCCTATACACTGCCCCACAAACTAATGGCTTCAGTACACTGACCTACAAACTGCTGACCCTATCCTCTGCCCCCCGACATTTCTACTGCACCCCCACATCAGACTGGCTAGATCCAGCCCTGCTCCCAATGCTAGAGTCACCATTTAAAGATTTATATATCGCTATCATACCACTTGTTAATAGTCTCTTATCCAAGAAGAATGTGTTTAAAGTCTGTAGCTTCTCTGAACTCTCTCCAGTTCAAGTGCATTCTCCCTGAGGATTGGTGACCAAAACTGGACCGCATACGCCTACATTATGGCTGAAGGATTAGCACTTTACAAAAGAAAGATAAAGTTGTTTGTCTGTTAAGCTCATAGTAATGAAAAGAGCATTGCATTCTGGAAAAATCAACAGATATTTCCTATACTTGCTGAAAATGTTCTCTGAGACAGAATGCAGCCACCACATCTAAGGACTTTTAACCACTTGCCTACCAGGCACTTATACCCCCTTCATGCCCAGGCCAATGTTCAGCTTTCAGCTCTGTCGCACTTTGAATGACAATTGCGCGATCATGCAAAACTGTACCCATATTAACTTTTTATCATTTTTTTCACACAAATAAAGCTTCTTTCAATGGTATTTAATCCTCACTGAGTGTTTTATATTTTGCGCTATAAACACAAAAAGAGCAAAAAATTTGAAAAAAAAGTTTTTCTTTGTTTCTATTATAACATTTTGTAAACAGGTAATTTTTCTCCTTCACTGATGTGCATTGATGAGGCTGCACTGATAGGCGGCACTGATGGGCACTGATAGGCACCACTGATGAGCACTGATAGGTGGCACTGATGGGCACTGATAGGCGGCACTGATGAGGCGGCTCCGATAGGCAGCACTGATAGGCAGCACTGATAGGTGGCACTGATGATGCTGCACTGATATGCAACAATGATGGGTACTCATAGGCAGCACTGATAGGTGGCACTGATGGGCAGCACTGATGCGTGGCATTGACTGATGGCATTGACTTGCCACTCAATGTGGAAAAATATCATGCTGGATATCAATACTGATATGGACTGGGTAATGTGTTAGGAACGTAAGGATGCCCCATTGTTTGATGGAAATGAAAATTATCAACCTACAGAGGACTGAATTCAAAGACATTCCGAAAATCAAAGTGAAAACATTATGCAGCAGGCTAGTCCATTTTGCTGAAATTTAATTGCAGCAACTCAAAATGGTAATCAGTAGTTTGTATGGCCCTCATGTGCTTGTAGGCATGCCTGACAACATTGGGGCATGCTCCTAGTGCAGGGGTGGGCAAACTTTTTGACTTGAGGGCCGCAATGGGTTCATATATTGGACCCGGGGGCCGGACCAAGAGTAGATGAATGATGTGTATGTGTCATCCATAGTAAGTATAGTAATATTCCCCCATAGTAAGCATAGTAATTAATCCCCCATAGTAATTAATCCCCCATATAGTAATTAATCCCCCATATAGTAATTCATCCCCCATAGTAATTCATCCCCCATATAGTAATTCATCCCCCATAGTAATTCATCCCCCATATAGTAATTCGTCCCCCATATAGTAATTCGTCCCCCATATAGTAATTCGTCCCCCATATAGTAATTCGTCCCCCATAGTAATTCATCCCCCCTATAGTAATTCATCCCCCATAGTAATTCATCCCCCATAGTAATTCATCCCCCATATAGTAATTCATCCCCCACATAGTAATTCATCCCCCATATAGTAATTCATCCCCCATATAGTAAGTCCCCCATATAGTAATTCATTCCCCATATAGTAAGTCCTCCATATAGTAATTCATTCCCCATATAGTAAGTCCCCCATATAGTAATTCATTCCCCATATAGTAAGTCCTCCATATAGTAATTCATTCCCCATATAGTAAGTCCTCCATATAGTAATTCATTCCCCATATAGTAAGTACTCCATATAGTAATTCATTCCCCATATAGTAAGTCCCCCATATAGTAATTCATTCCCCATATAGTAAGTCCTCCATATAGTAATTCATTCCCCATATAGTAAGTCCCCCATATAGTAATTCATTCCCCATATAGTAAGTCCTCCATATAGTAATTCATTCCCCATATAGTAAGTCCCCCATATAGTAATTCATCCCCCATATAGTAAGTCCCCCCCCTGTGTCAATTCACTTACCTTTGGTCCGCGCGTTCCTCTCGTATTCCCGCGCCGTTCTGGTCTTCAGGGAGGACTGTGAGAGGAGTTCGTCACGCTGCCCCGCCTACATCCTGACAGCTGCAGAGTCCTGACGTCCGAGAGGAGGGAGGGGGGCGGCCATCCGAGAGGGGGGGCGGCCATCCGAGAGGAGAGGAGGGGAGGGGAGAGGAGGAGAGGAGGGAGGGGAGAGGAGGAGAGGAGGGAGGGGAGCGGGCGCCCGGCACACAGGAGAGCCGCATCTAAATTTGTAAAGAGCCGCGGCTTGCCGACCACTGGCCTTGCGGGAGCCTAGCTCCGCGGGCCGGATTAAAAGGTCCGCCGGGCCGTATACGGCCCGCGGGCCGTAGTTTGCCCATTGCTGTCCTAGTGGGACGACGGATGGTGTCCTGGGTATTTCCTCCCAAATCTGAACCAGGGCATCACTGAGCTCCTGGACAGTCTGAGTTGCAACCTGGTTGCGTCGGATGGACCGAAACATGATCTAGCGAGCGTGGGGGCGTGTTATCAATTCCTTCATCCTCCAGAAACTGCCTGCATACTCTCACCACAGAAGGCCAGGCATTGTCGTGCACCAGGAGGAACCCAGGACCCACTACACCAGCATAGGGTCCGACAATGGGTCCAAGGTTTTTATTCCGTTACCTAATGGCTGTCAGGGTGCCATTGTCTAGCTTGTAGAGGTCTGTGCGTCCCTCCATGGATATGCCTCCCCAGACCATCACTGACCCACCACTAAAATGGTCATGCTAAGCGATGTTACAGGCAGCATAATGTTCTCCATGGTTTCTTTAGACCCTTTCACGTCTGCCACATGTGCTCAGGGAGAACCTGCTCTCATCTGTGAAAAGCACAGGGCACCAGTGGCGGACCTGCCAATTCTGGTGTTCAATGGCAAATGCCAATCGAGCTTTATGGTGCCGGATAGTGAGCACAGGGCCCACTAGAGGACATCAGGCCCTCTGCCACCCTCCTGCAGTCTGTTTCTGATTGTTTGGTTAGAGACATTCACACCAGTGGCCTGCTGGAGGGCTCTGGCAGTGCTCATCCTGTTCCTCCTTGCACAAAGGAGCAAATACCGGTCCTGCTGATGGGTTAAGGACCTTCAACAGCCCTGTCCAGCTCTCATAGAGTAGCTGCCTATTTCCTGGAATCTCCTCCATGCTCTTGAGTCTGTGTCGGGAGAAACAGAAAACCTTCTGGCAATGGCATATATTGATGTGCCATCCTGGAGGAGTTGGACTGCCTGTGCAACCTCTGCAGGGTCCAGGTATCGCCTCATGCTACCAGCAGTGACACTGACCCTAGCCAAATGCAAAACTAGTGAAAAACAGTCAGAAAGGATGAGTAGGGAAAAAAATGTCAGTGGCCCCCACCCCTAAAACCATTCCTGTTTTGGGGTCATCTCATTGTTGCCCGCCTAGTGCACCTGTTGTTAATTTTATTAAAACCAAAGTAGCTGAAACTGATTAACAACCCCCTCTGCTATGTAACTGACTAGATTAGTACCCCAGGAGTTTAATTGACTTGATGCTATACTCTGATTAAAAAGTTTTCCTTTCATTTTTTTGAGCATTGTATTTTTTTTTTGGGAGGAGGAGTAGTTTTTATTATAAAGAAAACCTGTACTAAAAGAAACACATGGGTCACCTATAAGAACACTAATTTCTTGCTTATCCCTAGTTTTAAGCTTCTAAAGCTGGCAATACACTGTTGGGGTGAAAGTAAAAAAAAACAGATTCCTCCATCCACATAAACAAGGTGGATGGAGGAATCCCCCTCCACTTCCCCTCCAATGTATTGGGACATAGTATTCTGAAAGTAGCCCCAGCACCTATTAAAATATACTGAAAGAGAAACATTTGCCAACATATCTGTTTCACAGCAATTTGTCAAACGACTGGCTTCTGTCAAGCAGGTCCCTTGCTGCTCGCTACTGGTCCCTTCTAACCAGCTGAGGTTTGATCAGTGTATGGCCACCTTAAGTCACTGAGTCAAAATTAGCATGTAGATTAGAAAGGTAAAGTTAACTCAGACTACAAGTTGTTCATTCATTGCCTAAGAAAGCATTGAACCCACTCGAACAGGAATTTGCAGAAGTCAGGAATGGCAGCCCATAAATTACCTCAGTACAGGTTCTTTTAAATACATTGTAAACATTGTGTTTTGCACCTGAATAAGATGTACACTGATCATGTAATTTCAGGGTGTCATTTGCTGCTCTACACATACAACCTATGTTATATTTCTCACAATCCCTGGGTCTCTCAATCTCATGCTGGTGCAGGTGAGAGCTAAACAGTAATTAGAATTGACATGACACAAACAGGCAGACCACCAGAGAGCTCACCCTGCAGCTAGAAATTTTGTTAATTACATTTGCACTCCCATATTTGTAATGTGATACAGAGTGGATGGCAATCCATGCAGTGGACACTGTGTGACCCATGAAACAGAAAGTTGTCCCTTTGTCAAATAGGGACAGGCAAGCTGTAACAAACCATGGACATAAACAAAGTAATCACCCATGACAGCTACAACATGTGCACCCATCATTACAAGAAAAGGCAAACAACAGCACAGGGAATAAAACTACATTATTACCTGGTTAAAACTATTAAACCATTTGAAAGTGTACAATACCTTTAACAGTTTAAGGCTGGACCTCAATTAATAATATATCCTTTCAGTTTCAGCATTTAATATTGTGTTACTTTGCTGTAGAGTAGAGAGGCATGACTTGCCGTAAGTTTGTTTTGATACTTTGAAACTATGTTCATGAAGTATGAAAGAGGAACATGATTAAAGAGGAAATTCTTGCCAACGCTATACCTATACTGTATGTGGCGGGATGGGCAAGTGGAGTTCTAAGAAACGTTTTCTGTTTATTCTGTTTCCAAGGCTGGACTGGCCCACTATATAGAGAATCCTAGTGTGGGCCCTTGAGTCAAGGATAGTCAGGACAGAGGAAGGAGGGGCATGAATACATGGCACCAGGTGATAACATAGCAATGCCAGCACTCCTAGATGAAGCAGCCTAAAATACTTATAATGTGTGGCCATCTGCAAGCAGATAAAAGCAGTCTACATGCACAGGAAAGGCAGAGGCAGTCACAAGTAGTTTGGCAGAGCTTTAGTCAATAACTCATTTTGACTGACTGCTGACATGCATTTGATGGGAGACCGAAATGATGATGGCAACCTCTCTTGTATCTCCAGTCGAAGCACCCCTAGAAGTAAGACAAGTAATTAGTCCTGTGGTACAGAAGGAACATAAAAACCTAAAGATGTTGGCTGCAGAACTTCAGAATGGTGATGCCAACCAAGAAGAACTAGGAGGATGTACAGGCCAGAGTGTTGAAGAGCTCTGGCCTGGCAGTGGGTTCAGGACAGCAGGTCTTACTAAAAATCAGTCAGTAGTGACACTGAGTTAGGCTGTCTCTTAAAAATGCCATTTGGTGGGACTGCTGACACTGCACTGCACATGTCTGTTCACATGCCAGGGAGCACAAACACACATACTCTGCATACAAGCGCACATATAGCCACAACTCTACTTGCAGAGCCATGAACCAAGACACATGCACGCATAGACGAAAATGTATGCCTAGGTTGATTACCCTTGGAGGTCATCTCCTGTACTATGTCCGCAGTCTCTGGTCATCTCCTGTACTATGTCTGCAGTCCATTGGTTCAAAACCTGCGTCTTATGGTCAGGTGCGTCTTATGTAACGAAAAATACGGTATTTTTATCAGGAGACCGAGTTGCCAGCTCTTCATGCACGCATAGGTACCCTTGCACAGTACAAGTGGGGAGAGCATGTGGCTTAGTAGGCAGGAACAAGAGAAAAACTATTCCGATTAGTCACACTGAAGATATTATACAAATCCCCAAGGGAGTTTTCATCTGTAGTAAATAAAAATGTACCTACACATTCAAATCGATGCTCGTAGTTCTGTGCTGTTTGCTTTTACTGCAGGGCTCCACGTCTTGGGAGGGATGTTCCACACTATAGTGTCCCTCACACTTACTCTTTCAGTAACCTAACTCTATTAATCCTCCTGCAACTCCAACCTGTACACTAACCATCTGAAATAAAAATGAATCCCTTTTTTTGTATACTCACCACTCTAGTGCAGCGACCCTCTGGATCAAACAAACCAGTGCAGAAAAAACTGGTCTATGTTAATCTTAGATTGTAAGCTCCAAGGAGCAGGGCCCTCCTAACCCTCTTGTATTGAACTGTATTGTTGCTGTATTGTCTCCCTTTATATTGTAAAGCGCTGAGCCACTATACAAATCCTGTATAATAATAATAATGTTAATCATAAGGACAGTTAGCCATGCACCACTATTGTACTGATTATTGACTGTAGACAGTAGACAAAGACTTTCCATAATGTGAGGTTAAATGGATTGCGCTTAATTTGCTGCAGTATCAGCATCATGAGTAGCATTAAGTGAGATGTACAAACTGTTATAGAATTGTTTTTAAGCAAGTGGATTGTGGCTAAAGACAATTTATTTGAAAAGGCGGTCTGTTTTTCAGAATTATCAGCAGCTATATTCTTGTTTGAAAATTGACTCATTTAACTGATATATGTTTTCAATCTGTTTAACTAATGATGTTAGCAAAGCTGTATATACAGTTTACACACAGGCTCCTTCATTCTGGCTATTTGGTTTTGCTAATTATATGTAAATTATACTATTGATGATATATTGATGCTAATGCAGGGTGTTCTGGTTCCTGTTAATTAAGTTTTGTTTGCACATTAATACTTGAGTTATTGAGGCTAGTTGTCCAGTTTACTAGAAGTATTTAAAGTCCAATTTCAGTCAAAACTGCTTATTTTGTTTTGAAGAGAACCTGGAAGGGTTAGATCTGCTGTCATGTTTTCATTGCTTTGTATCCCTAATTGGTAAGTTTGGGAAATCTTTTAATCAGATATACAGACAAAAAATCCACATTTCTAGCAGAATGGGCAAGAGTTAGAACTTCTGAATATATCTTTCTTGCCCTGGTTCCACAGAGACAGAAATTGAGGAAACTATTCTCAATGGAATCATGGACAGGATTTGTAACTTTTCCCCACGATATCCAAAACCAAAAAATAAGTAGAAATTAGCTTTAATAAGTATAACAAAATGGCAACAATCCTAAAGTGTATCCATATAATGTTTTAAGAATAAAAAATGTAATTCCTCCCGACATTTCATGATGTAATTTGGCCTTCGACAATAGTGATTTCACTTTGAAACAATCTTTATAAAACATGTACAGAGAGAATGTGCAGAGAGAATGATATGAAAAAGATAAAATGAATAAAAGAGATAGACAGATAGATATGACATGCATAGTAGTAAGGTGCAAATATAGATCTCAACAGTATATTAACAGCATTCAACTGTATAAGGTAGAGTAACTAGACCTTTAATGTTGGACAATAAACTGTTCATGATCAGCACTGAGATAATTAAAGAAGCACTGGAAAATTAAAGAAGAAAAGACAGGAAGAAAAAAAGTCCAGCAAATCTGCTCCCTGGACTCTTGACCTTCCTGGGGCCAGTGGTTTCGCTAGGCTAGATCTCTCTATAGGGTCAATTGATATTTCAATAACTGGTAATCCACATTCCAATAATCAAACAAAAATGTTTCTGGATTCTATTGGTGACCACAATCTACATAAATATCCAGCAGTCATCTAGAGCCTGAAGTGCAACAATAAGTAGAATTTTCAATGGCTAACTTTATTTTGTTAGATATATTGTAGAAATGTTCAAATGCATTGTAAACAGTAGACCTTAAATTTTAAATCCAGAGATTTGTGTATTACCAAATTTGCAGTGAAAACATCTCAAAGGAAAAAAGTACAAACCAAAGAAGTGGAAAAAATCATTACATAGCAGGGAAACCATCACATTCCAGTTAATGAGCCATGCGCCTATGAAAATGTAATGTCATTTATCTTGCATATTTTACATACTTTTCATTTTGCAGTGACACAGTTTGATGGAAAAGTCTGATCCTTGTCCCATTATTGATATTTTTTTAAGATTTTAAAGATTTTAGGTGCACCACAAGGCTTATTATAAGAGTTTTGTTTAAAACAGTTCAAAAATGCTAATACCTGATTTACCTTCCTCTGTAGTTGTTTGAAATGGGTTTTATATTTTACTTCGGGGTTTCTCAACCAGGGTTCCTCCAGAGGTTGCTAGGGCTTCTGTGAGCAATGAACAATTTCTAATTCTCAGATAGATTTTCACTGACACCATTGATCTTTTTAGCTATCTATAAGGGGGTAATTCTTCCCAATGACCACAAGTGTAAGGAGTATTCTTCCCACTGACCATCACACTAATGTTGTAGATTTAGTCATTTTTAGCAGGGCTCCCCTGAGACTGGAAAGTTATTTCAAGGGTCCTCTTTTTTGAAAAGGTTGAGAAAGCCTGTTTTAACATTTACATGTTTACATTTTTGAAGAAGTCATTCCTTACAACATTGGTTGTTGAAGCAACAATTCCCTTGGACAAAGTCATTAGATGATAATGAGCTTGGCGCTCGTGTTATATAAATATGTGGCCTCTCGGCGGCTGGGCCTTGATGCAGAGCAGCTGCATATTTGCGCCCAGCACACTCTCGGCACATTTACCGGTGCCTCACGGAAAGATCCTGATCACTACTTGGGATCAGGAGCTTTCTGATCATGTGACTGCTGTCACGGCATTCATATGACCCTAAACCTCACCCCACCTCCTCGAATCACAAATCCCTTAAAGGGCCGGGAGGCGCCAAGGGTTAAGATTCCCAAAAACAACTGCTGGCTAGAAACAATCATTTGGAAAGCATAGAAAACATGTTCAAATTGCTATTTTCCCTCCCCTTGATAATTGGTTCCTTGTTAACCTTCTTTCCCTGTCATTCCTCACTAAGCTAAATGTTTCCGTTAAATGACCCATCAACAAATGTTAGTGTCTAAAGGCAGTTGGATTATGCCTGCAAGTCCAACAAACCTCTGATATCTACCTGCCTATATAACTGGAACACCCTGTAGGATGTTTAGCCACCTGAACCAGAACAAGGTTTTTATGTTACTTTAGAACACCTGTGAAAAACATTGAATCCTTTTTGCTTTTAGTGACATAACAAAAGGATTTGTATTACAATAACCGTCAGGAATGGGAAGGTTAGGCAAGAGTTAGGCCCCTTTACACCCAGCTGTTCAGTTGTGGTTCAGTACTTCACACTTATTAATGTGTAGTATTTAAACTTACATTGCATTAGGGCAGTGTTTCTCAACTCCAGTCCTCATGGACCCCCAACAGGTCATGCTTTCAGGATTTCCATTATTTTGCACAGGTGATTTGATCAGTTTCACTGCCTTAGTAATTACCACAGCTGTTTCATCTGAGGGAAATCCTGAAAACATGACCTGTTGGGGGTCCATGAGGACTGGAGTTGAGAAACACTGCATTAGGGCAACCTATTCATTTAGAATGGGCTGTCTATAATGTACCTGGTGATGGAGTTTGAAGTATAGAGGAAGGCCTCTCCTACAGCTCTGGCTCCGGAGCCCTGGTAGAGCAACAGGGAATGCCAGAACACAGAGTTGCACGAGTGCCTTTTAAGACTTCTGCTGTAGAATGCTGAGGTGCGTCAGGATACGCAGGAGCAGCTGGCTGGTGGCATGCTGGCAGAAGAGCAGGAACTTATGTCAGGCACAGCCTGAGCCATGGATAAGGGGCTACCACTGGTCCTGCTGTACAGAGCCCAGGCCAGTAGGGGGGGCCAGACAGTTGGGTGAATCATACGTGGACAGGAAGGGTGATCAGCATGGCAGGGGGGCAGATACTGGAATCAATCCCCTGTATGGCTCTCTCTGCAACAAGCAGCTGGCTTCTTCTTTCCCTCCCACTGTATTTCAGCCGCTACAGGTGATTGGTTCCAGTAATTGCCCCCATCACCCTCCCTATACACCATACATTTCCCTATTCTGTATACCCCCCCCCCCCAAGCCCCCACCCTCACAGTGCTGCCAGCTTCCCTCCTCAACTTCCCACCAGAAGCTGCAAGCACACAATAGAAGCCTTTAGGATGGAGAGTGGGGGAAGGGTCTGGTAAGCCCTTTCCTTTCTTGAATGAACACAATGAATGTTCAATACCATTTATTTGGAGGGGCCCTATCAGGCTGGCTCTACGGGGCCCCGTGGTTTCCAACAGCAGCCCTGGGCACAGCTATGGCTGGTTAACTTGCAGGAAGAAGAGCAAAGGCAAGGTCAGACAGTCCAGGTCAGCAACTAGCAGGCAGACCAGACACAGGCAGCAGGCAAAAGAGTATCCTGGAGTGAGGCCAGGGTCGGTAACAGCAAAGCAGATGAGCAGAAGGGTAAAGCAGAAGTGTAGTCCCTAAGGAAGCCAGGGATCGGTGCAGGTTGAGTTCAAGCAAAGTCAGGAGCAGATCAGGTCAGCAACGGAAGAGCAATACAGGAACAGATACACAGATTCTTCAGGAATGTAATAGACCAAATGGCACTGACACAAGGAATTAGTGCAGTTTAAATAGCCCTCCTTGTGCCAATGCACACTCGTGCACATGCTAAACGACCACGAACATGGTTTCCAGGAACAATGCGCCTGAGCACATGTATGTGTCTTCTCTGACACTGCAAAAGCATAAGTAATACCCATTCCAGGTCTCCATACCAAACTTTCCCAGGTGTTCCCCCACCTAAACCTGTTTCAGCCTCCAAAGCATGAACAAAGAAAAGTTTGTGATCCACACCCCAGACCTTAAACCATGGTTCCAAATAAGTTTTAATGACTGTATGATCGTCGACACTCTGCTTAGGTTCTCCACCTTAGACAGGGAAGCCTGATCAGAGTGTGAACTAATGTACAGTCATAAAAAGTTCATTTGGAACCATGATCTGGAGTACTGTTGATAAACATTTCCTAGAATAGGCTGCCAATGTACATGTGCATTGTATTATGCTGCATTGCAGATCTATTGACACCTACTGTACTTTTTCATTAGGGTACCTTTTTAAATGGATGGCACTGCAATGCACTTCACAGAGTGTCCTGCATTGCAATACCACTCCTGTACTGTACTTTGTTTTATTGCAACACATAGACACAGCCTTAGGCGTGGTATAAAGAAGGGAAGGGATGAAAGTAGAGTGGTCACAATATTTACAAGTCACAGAAGGAAATTCCTGCTGTGAGGGCATTTGTCCATTTTTCAAAGCTTGCAGCTGTAACCCTGTCAACGGCATTTTTACAGACAGGAGTTACAGTTGAAAGGTAAATTAGAAATAAGAGTACCAATATTAATCTCTTGGCGCCAGCCGCATGCAAATGTGTGGCCTCCCAGCGTATGGGCCGTGACGCCAAGCGGCCGCACATTTGCATGCAATTAAGAAAAACATATGCGCTGAGAGCGCACGCCCTACGCATTCCCAGCACACATGTCCGGTACTCACAGAAAGGTCCCAATCTCCTCTTTCGATCGGGACCTTTCCCGATCATCTGACTGCCGTGATGGCGTGTCACGGCAGTCACATGACCCTAAACCCCGCCCCCGCCTCCCGGCTTCTGAAACCTTTAAAGGGCAGGGAGGCGCCGGTGCCAAGGGGTTAAAAAAATATATTACCTATAAATCAATTTTGTTTATGCTGAGCTTACTCCTAAATGGGGCGGACTGACCATTGGGAAACTCGGGCACTGCCTGAGGGCCCGGGGTCAGTAGGGGGCCCCATGAGATGCCCTTGGTACGTTTTTCATCGGCTTTTTTGAGTTTGGGCAAGGACACAGGGGCCTCATGATCCCCTATTGCCCGGGGGCCCCATGAGTTGTCAGTCCACCCCTGCTCCTAAAAACAAAAACAACGATTCACACATTAGGCCCCTTTCACATGGGGTGGACTTCGCTTCTGATCCACTTGCCCAGTGGAGGATCTATCTGCTGATTCTCCCTTGAGCTTATGCAGAGCAGACACAGACGCAGCCTGCTCTGCTCTATGGGCATTTGGATGTACACAGACCGGCTGTCTGTTTACACCTGACTGCCCTCTGATCCAATCCAATCAGACAGAGGTTTGTTTTTGGTGGATCAGATCGGATTGGAGATAGGAGGTGTAAATGGGCACAAATTCACTTACACCTGCAGATCCATAGAGCAGAATGTAGGGTCTGATCAGGTCCATTTGAAAAATGTCCAGAACCCTCGTGTGAAAGGAGTCTTAACCATACTGTTTGACCACAATTCAACTCCGTGAACAGCTGTACTGGGTAATACAGAAATACTACTCACTTGACTATGTGAGATCATATGGCAATATTTAAAAGTGTATACTATTTTTTTGTTATAAAAGGGTACTTTAATCATTTTTCTGGGATGTCTCTGAATAAACTTAGAGGAATGTGTGTGCAATATTACACTTACTACTAAACTATGAATTACAGGGTAAATTATTATGGAAAATAAATTGAATTAGACCAATTACGTTGATTGCCTTCTGTGCATTTTAATTGCATCAGTTCCAAAAATATATGCGTTTGTGTATTTGTGTGTTTTTTATGCAGTGTATATATAGTATATGCAAAAATACTGGAGGAATTATCTCCTGCCTGGAAGAGAAATGATTACATTTTGCTGAAATCTCCCATGAAAAATTTAACACTGGATATTATTAGACATGCTATTTCATGAAGTTTCTAAGTAAAAAAAACACAGGAGAAAAAAAGAAATGTTAGATTTTAGGAATGTATTATACAGCAACATACATAATAAAAGAGTTGCAGCTTTCAGTTGCAAACATGTATTGATCAAAATCCAAAAAACAGACATATGACCTATTACAAATACACTATATTGCCAAAAGTATTGGGACACCCCTCCAAATCATTGGATTCAGGTGTGCCAATCACCTCCAAGGCCACAGGTATCAAGCACCTACAGTTGTGTCCAAAATTATTCAACCCCCAATGCTGTAAAGGGGTTTAGGGACTATAGTGTACATTTGGAATTGTATTCAGAATCAAATCCTACAAGGACGTTGTAACTACCCAAATGCAACTAAAATGACATCAATTGTTTATGTAATACAGTAGTAAATGGTTCTTATGTGGTTTCTTCATTGCCACAATTATTCAACCCCTTAAAGACTACCACTCTGAAGAACAGAGGTTCATACAGGTGCTTTCCATCAGGTATTGAAAACACCTGTGGATGTCACCGAGCAGCAATCAAGCATAATAAGCACCAATTAGGCAGCTTTAAAATGACTGTGATACTCAGCTCCTTCTAGACATTTACTGGTGTGGTTACAAACATGGTGAAGGCAAGAGAATGGTCCAGGAAGACAAGAGAAGAGGTGATTTCTCTTCACAGGAAGGGCAATGGCTATAAGAAGATTGCAAAGATGTTAAACATACCAAGAGACACCTTAGGAAGCATCATTCGCAAATTCAAGGCAAAGGGCACTGTTGAAACGCTACCTGGTCGTGGCAGAAAGAAGATGCTGACTTCGACTGCTGTGCGCTACCTGAAGCGTAGAGTGGAGAGAAGTCCCCGTGTGACTGCTGAGGAACTGAGAAAAGATTTGTCAGATGTGGGTACAGAAGTTTCAGCCCAGACAATAAGACGCACACTGCGTAATGAAGGCCTCCGTGCCAGAACTCCCAGGCGTACCCCCTTGCTGTCTCCAAAGAATAAGAAGAGTCGACTGCAGTATGCCAAAAGCCATGTGGACAAACCACAAAAGTTGTGGGATAGTGTTCTGTGGACTGATGAAACAAAATTAGAACTGTTTGGGCCCATGGATCAACGCTATGTTTGGAGGAGGAAGAACAAGGCCTATGATGAAAAGAACACCTTGCCTACTGTGAAGCATGGTGGAGGGTCAATCATGCTTTGGGGCTGTTTTGCTTCTGCAGGTACAGGGAAGCTTCAGCGTGTGCAAGGTACCATGAATTCTCTTCAGTACCAGGAGATATTGGATGGAAACGTGATGCAGTCCGTCACACACCTGAGGCTTGGGAGACGTTGGACCTTTCAACAGGACAATGATCCCAAGCATACCTCCAAGTCCACTAGAGCATGGTTGCAGAGGAAAGGCTGGAACATTTTGGAGTGGCCATCGCAGTCACCAGACTTAAATCCGATTGAGAACCTCTGGTGGGACTTAAAGAAAGCAGTTGCAGTGCGCAAGCCTAAGAATGTGACTGAACTGGAGGCCTTTGCCCATGAAGAATGGGCGAAGATACCCGTAGATCGCTGCAAGACACTTGTGTCAAGCTATGCTTCACGTTTAAAAGCTGTTATAACTGTAAAAGGATGCTGTACTAAGTACTAAGATTGAATGTCACTTGGGGGTTGAATAAAACTGATAATGCTGTGAGCACAGAAAAGACATTTGTGGTTATTTCATTATAACTGTTATGTTATATTTGTCTGACCTACAAGTGCCTCTTTAATGTAAATGTAAGCAAGATGACTGAATGATCAAAAGCAATGTCAAACTGGCCAAAACACTCAATTTCAGTGGGGGTTGAATAATTTTGGACACAACTGTAGGTATGCAGACTGCTTCTACAAACATTTGTGAAAGAATAGGTTGCTCTCAGAAGCTCAGTGAATTCTAGCATGGTACCGTGATAGGTTGCCTACATCCGTGAAATTTCCTTGCTACTAAATATTCCATGGTCAACTGTTAGTGGTATTATAACAAAGCGGAAGCAACTGGGAAAAACAGCAACTCAGCTACGAAGTGGTAGGCCACGTAACATGACAGAGGGATTAGTGCATGCTGAAGCGTACAATGCGCAGAAGTCGCCCACTGTCTGCAGAGTCAATAGCTAAAGACCTCCAAACTTCATGTGGCCTTCAGATTAGCATAACAACAGTGCATAGAGAGCTTTATGGAATGGACTTCTATGGCCAAGCAGCAGCATCCAAGTCTTACATCACCAAGTACAATGCAAAGAGTCGGATGCAGTGGAGTACAGCATGCCGCCACTGGACTCTAGAGCAGTGGAGATGGGTTCTCTGGAGTGACGGAGTGCCAGGAGAATGGTACTTGCCTGACTGCATTGTGCCATGTGTACAGTTTGGTGGAGGGGGGATTATGGTGTGGGATTGTTTTTCAGTGAAGGGAACTCTTAAGACATCAGCATACCAAGACATTTTGGACAATTTCATACTCCCAACTTTGTGTGAACAGTTTGGGGATGTCCCCTTCCTGTTCCAATATGACTGCGCAACAGTGCACAAAGCAAGGTCCATAAAGACATGGATGAGCGAGTTTGGGGTGGAGGAACTTGACTGGCCTGTACAGAGTCCTGACCTCAACCCCATAGAACACCTTTTGGGATGAATTAGAGCAGAGACTGCGAGCCAGGCCTTCTTATCTGACATCAGTGCCTGACCTCACAAATGCGCTTCTGGAAGAATGGTCAAACATTCCCACAAACACTCCTAAACCTTGCGGACAGCCTTTCTAGAAGAGTTGAAGCTGTTAAAGCTGCAAAGGGCGGGCCAACTCAGTATTGAACCCTACAGACTGAGACTGGGATGCCATTAAAGTTCATGTGCATGTAAAGGCAGGCATCCCATACTTTTGGAAATATAGTGTATATTGCAGTATAGGTTTTACAAATAATCTGCATCTAGGGCCTCCATTATGGATTAGTATGGCAGACCCTATCATTTAACTATAGGTTAAAAAGACCTTCCAGAGATGTGATCATAATAAATCATTAACCTGTATGAGTTGGAGTGTGAAAGGTATTCTATTCTTTTCTTAGTTATGATGCATGGTTGTAAATATTTTAATTCCTTAGTTTGCTATAACAGTGTTTCACTCTAAAAAAAAAAAAAGGAAGATAATGTTCCTGTTTTTATTAAATAGTTAATGATCAATCAATGACCAAAAGGACAGGGAAACCCGAGAGTGCCTCCCTTAATATTTTTTTTTCCTTATGGGTGCATTCCTGCTGTGTTTTTCTGACTTACCTCATCTGAGAGTGACAAACCCCACTTTTTAACTCCTGTAATGTCATAACAGGGTCCACCAATACCTTCAGTCCTCAGAGCCAGGATCCAAGAGGGTGCCCTGCATCACTTCATCCAGATTTCGGGCAAACTGTATTTCATGCTGGCAGGGGGTTGCCAGTAGTGACATGCTGATAACTCTGCTCCTCATCATGTGTACCAACACAGCTGTGCAGGGAGACAACACTTCAGTGTATTTAGGCCCCTTTCACACGGGTGTTCCGTATGTCCATTTTTTATTTGTCCGTTTACGGATGAAAAACAGACACCCATGTATTTCTATGGACTAGCGGATGTAAACGGAAGATCATCTGTTTACATCTATTAATGTCCGCATCTGTTAACATCTGTTTTTTTTGAACGGAAGAAAACCCTATTTTTCTTCCTTTAAAAAGAAAATGGAACAGATGAAATATGGATGTAAATGGCCAAAAATGGATATAAACAGACCAAAACTGACAAAAACCGGAAGGAAACGGATGTAAACGGATGAAAAACAGATGTAAACAGATGAAAAACAGATGGAAAAATGGATGTAAACTGATTAAAAAAATGGATGGAAAATGATGAAAAACTGATGTAAACTGATGTGAACTGATCCGTTTTTTCTTGGAAAAAACGTGACTGAACTGATGAAAATAACAGAACGCCCGTGTGAAAGGGGCCTTACTGTAGTCCCTGAAGTGTTGACACCCTTCTGTTGGAAGGGGATCACTGGCAGGATCACCAAGTGTTTATATATATTATTCTAATTCAAATGTAGTGGCTGTGCCATATGCAGGAGTGTACCTACTTTAATCTTAGTATTGCCAGGTTGTATGCAGTCTATATAGATTTAGTTTGTCAACCTCTACTTTGTCCCCTGACTTCGGGGCTGCAGTCTGCTTTGCTGGGAGGTGAGTGTAGTGACCCTGCCATATGCCTGCGAGCTTCTACCTTAAATTTGTACCTAATACCTATATGCAGCCTGAATTCATTTATATGCCCCCCCCCTCCCCAAGTTCAGCCTGACTGTTGATTCTCCTTGCTGTCAATAGGGGTCACTGGTACCCCTGGCAATAGAGTGAGAATTTTCAGTGTGCTTGAATTGTGACCATTCAAATCTTTTTCTGACCACCCACTAGGAATCGGGTTGCCAGAGGTGCATGTTAGCGATGAGTATATATATTTGGATGGACTCATACCCACAAAGACACATCAGAAATCCATTCTCTGACATTTGCTGAACCCAGCTAAGTTCTGTATCCCTGCCCATTAGAAGAGTTCCACTCCCCTCTCCATCCACCAGTGGGCCCACAAAGTTGAAGATATCAGATATATGGAAGACCCGATCCTATCATCCCAAAACAAACATGAGGCATACAAGTCAACATGGTTTTGCTGGCTTGATTTCACATGCACATCCAAAGGACAGTCATTAATGTTCAGAGACATGTGTGGTCCCCTTCCCCCTCCTTATCCTCCCCCTTCCTTCCTACACTCTTATTGCTTTCCTCTGACCCTCTCAGTGACTTTCTCTCCCAATGTTACCTGCAATCCTAAATACTACTTAAGGTCATGCTTCTAAACAGCAAATCAAATATTACCCCAACCCTCTTACCACTCCAACACTCAAGGGATCGCAAGTATCATTGACTTCAAAACATGGCACTACGCCCATGCAGTACAACAATCCTTTCTGTATGATCTTGCTACATTTTGTATCTTTCTATACATCTTGACCAATACTACATGTATGTTGTGCCGCTACCTGGTTAAATTGTATGTTGGAAAGCAAAATAAAAAATAAATATTTGAGTGGACGTAGAGCAAGTTCTGCCCTGGAAATATCTTCTTTGGGGACAAGTATCAGTTCACTGCCTCTTGTCTCCCAGGCCTTTTGCCTGGGGAGGATTAATACAAGGAGAAAGGCCTGGGTCCATAGACCTGAAGTTTATGCTGTCCATTTTGGAGGTGAGTCTAGGAGGATGAGAGCAGAAGACTGGCTGCCAGTAAGAAGCTTCCTGCAAAGGAAGTTCATTGTCATGGGAGTTCTTGAGTGCTGGGTACAAGCCACAACTTGTACACACTGCTGGAAGCCTGAACAAATATCAGATATTTCTGGTCTTGCTTTAAAAGTTTTCAATTAAATACTGCCCGGTTACTGCTGAATAGCAGTGAGTACTGTGGGGCAACTATGGAATTCATTCCTGGGCAGGCTAGGAGGGTCCAATAATACTCAAGGAGTACCAATACACAAACCACAATTTGAAGAGTGCAGTAATATGTTGTTACAAATGTTCTTTGCACAGACTTTTTTCTTTTTAAATAGGGAACGATGTACTTGCAAAAGCAATTTCAAGCAATAAGCAAAAGCAAACACTGACCTAATGATGCTTACTAGGGTTGGGCTGGATGTTTGAACAGGCGCAGTTTTCACACAGCGAGAGCCAGCATCGAGAGCAGAGCTTTTTTTTTCAGGACTGTGGTGGAAGGGAGTATCGTGAATGATGTTGGATCTACTTCATGACATTTTTTTTTTTTCAATAAAGGACTTGTCAAAGACTGTCTTCTCTCTTTTTTTACAGTTCACTTCTTTTTTTTTCTGAGAGAGTAGCGGTACCACGTACCCCATACTCATTCACATGGGGGGGCGGGATCTGGGGGCCCCCTTGTTAAAGGGGGATTTCCAGACTGCAATAAGCTCCCCGCCTGCAGACCCCCACAGCCACGGTTGTGGAGAAGAGGCCCTTGTCCCCATCAACATGGGGACAAGGTGCTTTGGGGGGAGCCCCCTGCTGCAAAGCACCCCCCGATGTTGAGGGCATGTGGCCTGATATGATTCAGGAGGGAGGGGGCGCTTGCTCTTTCCCCCTCTGTCCTGACCTGCTGAACTACATGCTTGGATAAGAGTTTGGTATGAATTTTGGGGGGACCCCATGCCATTTGTTCTTTTAATGTTGGCATGGGGGTTCCCCTCAAAATCCATACCAGACCCGAATGGTTTGGTAAGGATGGGGGAGGGGAGACCCCTTGCAATTTTTTTTATCTTTTATTTTCCGGCAATTCTTTTTACATTCAGCTGTCAGCTGAAACATTACAGAATGTTTTCACTTAATAATATAACTCGTGCGCTATTTTAGTAGCATGCAGCATCTTACCACTTACTCAGGTGCGGTAAGATACCACTTAGTGAATTGTCCCTGTTCGAAGTTCACGGTCAATCTTTCATTAGATTCAAACGTTTGGCCGTGAACCTAACAGGGGGGTGTTCGGCCCATCACTAATGCTTACTCAGTTCACTAAGTTTTACTCTGCTTTCTCTATGACTATTCACATTCTTTTCAAACTTTTAGGGTCAGTTTGAATCTGATTGCTCACAGGGAGGAACTATATAATTCTAATATTTTTTCACATAAGCATTTCTGTATGCAAGAGCATGGGGTTTGTAGTCGGAAAGGGAATGGGTTAGAGGCACTCTCTGCATGCATTATAAGTTTTTCAACTTTAACTAGAGTGTAATTTTAATCTTTTCTCTCCTCCAACAGTAACCTAACACCCCGAGTCTCATTACGCATAAACTCAGTTGATGCAGGAGGCCTCTTTGGCTTTGGGTTGTAACCTTGGCAAAGTGGCAGATCTAACAGGCACTGCATCTTTACCCAAAGCAAGTTATTCTCCTTGCTGAGCAATATCAGAGCAGTACGTGTGTACTAGAGGACTAGCCTTGGAAATCCTTAGAAAAGAAAGTGACAATACAGATTTTTATCGCTTTAATGTGATAGAGCATCTTGCTTCCAGCAGCTACTGCATATACTATGAGCTCTACAAGGACACTGCACTATAGAATATATTGTAGTAGCTGTTTTGCAAATCATGCAGTTCTCTCATAAATTTGAATGCATGTTCACCAAAATACAATTTTGAGCATAGTTTTATTCTAGTAAACCTTTTGAATAATTCAATGTTTCCTTCTGCACAAAAACCTAGCGTGTTAAAAAAAAGAAACATAAAGTAAAGCCTTTCAGATTCTTCACATTTCATTATTTATAATGCTACTGATTTAACTATTTAAACTCAGTAGGGCTGTTTGGCTTGATTATTCAAATTTAAAAGTATTCTTGATAAATATAATACAACAGAGGTCCCCTTTCTGAAGGTGACAGACTTTTTGACCTCTGTGTCTCCGAAAAGTTGGTGAGTGTTTGAAATCTACTTGAACTTTTGCATTTATGAACTCAGCAAAAGATTGAGAAATTTTACTCTTTGTGTGCTGTCTATACAGTTGCAAGAAAAAGTATGTGAACCCCTTGGGATTACGTGGCGTTTTGCATGAATTGGGCATAAAATGTGCTCTGAACGTCATCTAAGTCACAACAATAGAAGAACACAGTCTGCTGAACATAATACTACGCAAACATTAGATGTTGCCATGGTTTAATTGCACATAACATGTAAACATTCACAGTGCAGGGAGGAAAAAGTATGTGAACCTTTGGACTTAATAACTGGTTGACCCTCCTTTGGCAGTAATAACCTCAACCAAACGTTTCCTGTAGTTGCAGATCAGACCTGCACAACGATCTGGAGTCATTTTGGACCACTCCTCTTCACAAAACTGTTTCAGTGTAGCAATATTCTTGGGATGTCTGGTGTGAATCGTTCTCTTAAGGTCATGCCACAGCATTTCAATTGGGTTGAGGTCAGGACTCTGACTGGGCCACTCCAGAAGGCGTATTCTGTGCTGTTGCAGCCATTGTTTTGTTGAATTACTTGTATGCTTTGGGTCATTGTCCTGTTGCATCACCCATCCTCTGCGGAGCTTCAGTTGGCGGACATATGGTCGTACGTTTTCCTGCAAAATGTTTTGATAAACTCTGGAATTCATTTTCCCATCAATGACAACAATCCGTCCAGGCCCTGAGGCAGCAAAGCAGCCCCAAACCATGATGCTCCCTCTGCCATGTTTTACAGTGGGGATGAGGTTTTGATGTTGGTGTGCTGTGCCTTTTTTCTCCACACATAGTGTTGTGTGTTCTTCCCAAACAACTCAATCTTGGTTTCATCTGTCCACAGTATATTTAGCCAGTAGTGCTGTGGAACATCCAGGTGCTCTTTTGCAAACTTCAAACGTGCTGCAATATTCTTTTTGGACAGCAATGGCTTCCTCCGTGGTGTCCTCCCATGTACTCCATTCTTGTTTCATGTTTTCCTTATTGTAGATGTGTCAACAAAAATATTAGCATGTGCCAGAGATTTCTGTAGGTCTTTAGCTGACACTCTGGGATTCTTCTTTACCTCATGCAGCGTTCTGCGCTGTGCTCTTGCAGTCATTTTTACAGGACGACCACGCCTAGGGAGAGTAACAACAGTGCTAAACTTTCTCCATTTGTAGACAGTCTGTCTTACCGTGGACACATGAACATCAAGGCTTTTGGAAATACTTTTGTAACCCTTTCCAGCTTCATGCTAGTCAACAATTCTTGATCAAAGGTCTTCTGAGAGCTCTTTTCTGCGAGGCATGGTTCACATCAGACAGTGCTTCTTGAAATAAGTAAACCCAAAACAGGTGTGTGTTTTTTAAGGGCAGGACAGCTGTCAGCAACACATCCAATATCATCACACTGATTGGAGTCAAGGTTGGCTCACTCCTGGCTCCAATTAGCTCTGGGAGAAGTCATTAAGCTAGGGCCTCACATACTTTTTCCTCCCTGCACTGTGAATGTTTACATGTTATGTGCAATTAAACCATGGCAACATCTAATGTTTGTGTAGTATTATGTTCAGCAGACTGTGTTCTTCTATTGTTGTGACTTAGATGACGTTCAGAGCACATTTTATGCCCAATTCATGCAAAACGCCACGTAATCCCAAGGGGTTCACATACTTTTTCTTGCAACTGTATATGTTTTTGGTGGTATCACCATTGACCACGCACCCCCAGCTTTAAAGGTATGGTGGGGGGGGTGGATTGATTATAGGTTATCATTACTGTCTGTATCTGGTGGTCTTGGTGACATTCACTCTCAGTTCTTGCCCTCCTGTCACAGGCTGTTAGAGAGAAATGAAGTGAAGTGGGTTTTCCCGGCAGGGTCATGAACTGCAGTGCAAACTCTACCCTAGTCTATCCAAAACTAAAGGAAAAAGTTTTGGCTGGAGTTTGGCTTTAGGTATGTAATTTACTGTATATTAGTATATTAGCTTTTTTGTGGCAGACTGTTCAAATATTTACTTGTTTTTCATTTGTAAATGACAAAAAAAAATCCATCTGGCATTCAGAAAAGTCAGAACTCTTCATTTTTAGAGTTTCCTGTATTAGTCTGTTTGCATTACAGTGTAGTAATCAGGCTAAAGCATTAATGCCTTGCTCATGCCTTATTTGAGCCCATATATATTCTTCATAAAAAAAGATATTATATATTATATTCTTCATATGCAAAGAACTCTTAGACAAACAGCTAACTACATAGCTGAAGCATACACATATGAATTATATTTTCCGCTGATGAATTTGTAATCCTGTCCTGCACCATCACTTATACTACAGTATATTCCCCACCCACTATGGATCTCAAAAATGTGCCGCAAAGACATAAAAGTGTACTAATTGTCCGAAAAGCTAGTTAATTTGCATATTATCCACCCCCCAATTAAAAAAAAAAACACAGCATATTTAGTAGGTTTGATTTGTAGATCTAAATAAAAAAATACTTTAAATTGGAGTTCCTATTCAAGTAAACCCGTTAAAGTGAACCATTAAAAGTAACATTCCTAAGTAAGAGCAAACACCATTGTTATTAACTTTGTTGCCCTGAAACTGCTCCACTGTGTTGTATAGTTAGAAGGGCAAATAAAAAAAGCCAATTGTAAGAATCATAATTTGCAGCTAACAGGGAATACTTTTTTACAAAACACAACTTTTTTCCTTTAAAATACTTTTAAAAAACATACCAAATGTTATTTTGTTGCTTCTTTTATTTTCCAGTAAGAGCTCACACAAAACAATTGGATTTAGAGACAAAAGAAGCTGATTTACAAATGTATTTCAGAAAGTTCATACCATAAATTGTGAGAAAATTTACTTCAATTATCCAATCATGTTAAAATAAATTCCCTGTTACTTATTTCATCTGTGTATGATTGGATGATTGAAATGAATTGTTGCATATTGTCAAATCCTTTAGTATATCAGCCTCACATCAGCCATTGGTCTGGTTGATCATTTAACTAAACCTGCCTACAAACAGTGCCATTATTCAAAAATATACTGTATATACACTATACAGTCCATCCAGTTCAACCATAACAAAAAATAAAAAAAAAATAAAGCTATAATCCTACACCCACAGTTGATCCAGAGGAAGAGAAAAAAACAAAGCATGATACAATTTGCTCCTGCAGGAGAAAACATATTGGATATTCCCTGGATCAACTTTACCAATAAATGTTAGTAACCAGTTATATTCTGTGTATCCAAAAAATAATCCAATCCTTTTTTAAAGCAATCCACTGAGCTGGCCAGAACCAACTCTTGAGGGAGTCTATTCCACATGTTCACAGCTCTTACTGTGAAGAAACCTTTCCAAGTTTGAAGATTTAATTTCTTTTCCTCCAGACATAAAGAGTGCCCCCTTGTCCTCTGTGATGACCTCAAGATGAATAACTCTACACCAAGTTCACTATATGAACCACTGATGTATTTATATATGTTGATCATATCTCCCCTTAATCTCCTCTTCTCAAGAGAGAATAAATTCAGTTCCTCTAATATTTCCTCATAGCTGAGCTCCTCCATGCCTCTTATCAGTTTGGTTGCCCTTCCCTGTACTTTCTCCAGTTCCCCAATGCTCTTTTTGTGAATCGGTGCCCAAAATTGAACTGCATATTCCAGATGAGGTCTTACTAATGATTTGTACAGGGGTAAAATGATATCTCTCTCTGGATTAGAAACCACAGCTTGGCATTGCATGTCATTATTAAGCTTGTGATCTACCAGAATTCCCAGATCCTTCTCCATCATTGATTCCCCCAGTTGTACTCCCCTAGTATGTATGATGCATGCATATTCTTAGCCGCCAAGTGCATAACCTTACATTTATCAACATTAAACCTCATTTGCCACATAGTTGCCCAATTAAACAGTGCATTGAGGTCGGCTTGTAAATTGGAGACATCCTGTAAGGACGTTATTCCACTGCACAGCTTGGTGTCATCTGCAAGGAGTGAAATGATAATTTTATTCTCAGAATCTATATTGTTTATTAATATATTAAAAAGTAAGGGTCCCAACACTGAACCTTGGGGTACACCACTAACAAACCTAGACCATTCAGAGTATGAATCATTAACCACTACTCTCTGAATACAATCTTTTAGCCAGTTTTCTATTTCCATTTGCATAAGGATTTCTCCAAGCCTGTAGACTTTACCTTACACATTAGCCGTGTGTGGGGAACTGTGTCAAACGCAAAATCCAAGTATACCAAGTCCACCGCCACCCCTCTGTTCAAGGTTTTGCTCACCTCCTCATAAAAAGAAATCAGATTTGTTTGACAACTTCTGTATTTCATTAATCCATGCTGTCTGCTGCTTAAAATATTTATTTCCAGCAAGAACTCATCTATGTGGTCTTTTATTAAACTCTCTAGTATCTTCCCAACTATAGAAGTTAAACTAACAGGTCTATAATTGCTTGGTAAAGATTTTGACCCCTTTTTAAATATTGGCACCACATTGGCCTTATGCCAATCCAGTGGTACTATGCCAGTCATTAAAGAATCCCTAAAAATTAGAAACAATGGCTTTGAAATGACAGAGATCAATTCTTTAAGGACCGGTGGGTTTATGCCATTTGGTCCAGGTGCTTTATTCACCTTTATTCTGTCTAAATATTTCTGGATCATATCAATTGTGAGCCAATGTGGATCATCTGGAGCTGTGTCAATACCATGCCCATTATGGACAAGAGCTCCCCCATGCTCCTTTGTATACACAAAGCTGAAGAAGGTATTTAATAAATTTGCCTTCTCTGTTAAAGCTTGAAGATTGGTGGAAATCTGTCAAACTGTGACTGTGGAGGATGACAAGCCTCTTTTATCTTAGGAGCAGGGTTTGTAGTTTGATCAAATGACTTCTGCTGCCTTCTTATTTTTCAAGTGCGGTCTTTATTATACAGAGATCATTTAAATCCGGTAAGCAGTTTGCACATCGAAAATGTGGGGAGCAGTGTTTATAACAATGCTTAATGCACAACATTAAAACTGCAAAATTCCTTTAAATACCATGCCTGGGGGGTGCCCTAAACCTGCCTGTGCAGGGGCGCATCTATACTGTATGGTGTGTAAGAGGTACTGCAGCAAAAAAGACTTTCAGAAAAAAATGCATTTAGATTGGATCAAGTGACATCTCCCTGCTGGCCTCTTTTTATATTTTGACCTTTGGGGACAATCCCCCATACATACCCCCAAAATACATACTAGACCTCATGCACCCATTCCCCTACCAGTCCTCTTTTGCATAAAGGTGGGGAGACCTCATTTAACCTTTTACCACCTTGGGTCTTTTGTACCTTGGTGTCATTGCCCCAGTTCTTCTGGCAATATGGTTTTTAGATTTTTTTTCTATCCTATTCCCTGTGCACGTGCTCAAACAAGGGATCTGCCCTATCTTGGATCTCAGATCTTGGATTTTGGACATCATTGAGAGAATCCTCTAGTTCTATTTTTGCCTCCCTGTACCATTTTTCCAGCACATCAACATTTACTTAATTTTAATTTAGGACCCCTACAATACCAGTTCCTTGTCCTACCTTTCACCTCTCATTCACACCTTGAGGATTCAGTAAAGTTCTGGCCCTAGCTTGAACCTTGCTGCTATCTTGTAGCATCCCTTAATGGGTTACTTAGACCATCAGCTGTTTGGGGAACAGTTAGTGTGGGCTCTGTCAGACAACATGGCTTTGACTGTCCTGACATTACAGTGGTGCAGATAGATCCTGAACCTTCAGAAATGGTTGCTTGAACTGATTGATCATTTGGAGTTATCTTGGTCTAGTCTTGAACAGAGCTTTTCTTTTATAGGAAGAATTTCAGACTATTCCATTTGCCCAGTTTCAGACCTCTCAAGTTCCTGGACAGGGTGATTTATTTGGCACAGAAGATCAGGTTGTCCGTTGCCTAGAGGCTCAGGAAACCTTAGCTTTGAAATTGTGAAAGTCCTCCTTCTCATCTTCTGGAAGATCCTCTTGATGGATGTCAGCCTATTGGGCTGAGAAGGAGTTCTGATCACTCTGTCAATTCTGGGGATTTGGTAGTCAGAGTCTCATCTCTCGATGAAAATCCTGGAACTTTGGGTGATTTGCCTGTCTCTGCAGCATTGCTGGAAGGTCATCCGATCTGGATTCAGTTGGAAGTCCCACAGTCGTGGCATAGATCAACTATCAGGGAGAAACAGAAGTGTCCCTGTGACAAGACAGGTAGTCTGGATCCTGTGCTGGGCAGAACTTTATGCTCCTGTATTATCTGCCATGTATATCCCAAGTACAGACAATTAACCAGTGAACTTCCTTAACAAACAGCGCCTGGATGCAGGGTAATGGTCCCAGGTACCTGGAGCTGTTTCAGTAGGCATGTCAAAGATGTGAGATTCTGGATATGTGCCTTTTGGCCTTAAAGTTCAACAAAAAACTGGGCATCTTTTTCTCCAGGTTCCCAGGACTTGCCGGGGCAAGCTCCTGCAAGAAGAATGCAGAGAGAGGTGAGGCATGTCAGCTACCCATCCCTCTATATTCCTCTTGTCATTGCTTGCCTCGGGTGAGTGCTAGAAGCTGAAGACAGGCGCTCGCTCTCAAAGCAGGTCTTTCCTTGCTAACTGCTTTGTCAGCAATTAATGGTGATAATGTGCCAAAGGAAGACACCCTGATGAATATTTCAACTAGTGTTACAGGGCACCTAGGAGGATGATACAAAGCACTACATGTAATTTGTCCCATCATCAATTGAAAAATGTAAATAATAATTAAAACTTTTAACTAAGATTCAGGTTCCTCCATTTTTTGTCCTAGTGCAATCTACTAGATTTGTGTTTGCTTCCTGGTCTTTGTGGCGTCAAACAATTTTCCAGTTTGCAAAGCTAGCACCTGGCCTTTTTTCATATTCAAAGTTCTCCTAGGTGGATATTCAGGTTTCAGCTGATGCCAGCTTTGGGCATTTGGTCCTCCAGGAAGATTGTTGAACTGCTCTCAGTTCCCAGTCTTTTTTTATTCTTAGAGTCTCTGTGTCCCTTAAAGGATGAGAAAGAAATTAAGATGTTTGTACTCACTGTAAAAAATCTTTTTTTGGAGTCTATTAAGGCACACGGGTCGTTCCCCTCTTTCTTTTCACTCTCTCTGTACTACTTTGCCAAAAAAACTGATGCCTGATGGTTGTGGACATTGTTATCCTGTACTGGCTAAAAAAATGTAATAGTTTCCATGACTCCTGTAAGTGGCAGTTTAACCCCAACAGTCTAAGAATATCTGTATCCCCCCCATCCCCCAACAGGCTTCATTTATTTATTTCTTCTTTGCATGATCAGATTTCAATTATTAATGCATTTCAAAGTATAGTCACTGTGTGCTGTAACCCATAGCAATTAGAAAATTAATTCTGATTGGCAGTTTCTGTCATATTTTAGTTTGTACTAGGTCAAAAGTGTTCATCCTTTTGAATGGTAACCAAAACTAGTGTCCAGAGTGAAACACTTGTAGTATATTGTACAGGGAGCCCTAAATTATGAGCATTTATCCACCGACTTAATTACCAGAATCAAAAAAGGTTGAGCACCATTGTGCAAAATGAAGAGGGGACCTTAATGTGAACATTTTAATTCCATTATGTAAGTAGTTCTGTCTAAATCTCTTTTTCATACAAATTCCTTCACTTCCCTATATATTCAGTATAGTGGGCTAAGCAGCACTGTTCTGATATACAAATTGTGATATGTTGAAAGTCAGCAGTAAAGCTCTCATATCCTTAACAACTCAGTTTAGTTGCTGATGTAAGCCGAGAACAGTAACACATGACATCCAGAGGCAGAGGTTGTGGCTAAAAACCTGACTTCACCTCTGCAAAAGACGAGATAGCAGGATCCAAAAGCAAAATATACTGTGTAGGCCTCAGGGAGCAGACTGTAGAAAAAGTCCCCCCGTGAAAACAGAAAGGGTAAATCTACCTAGTGAGGACAGAATTAAATGTGACAGTTTAAATCATTCTCTTCACTATCACTAAATCTAAAAAAAAAAAGGTTTAACATAATTTTTAACAGTGATGAAGATTTGTTATAATTTCACTAGTTGCCAAAAGGCATTCAGATTTTTTTTTTATTTTTAGACTGCTAATAAACACTACAATATAATGTGACCATAACTTTGGATGAAGACTAATACATTTGACCAATTCGCCTTGAATAACCTCTCCTATGCCAAATTCTCCCAAGCTTGGTCTAAATGGTCTCGTAATCCAAAATGCACAGTTAATGTATGATAGTCAACCCAATTTGGTGTATGTGTTTTGTTCTTGACTGGTATACTGTTCACCTTCTTACCTTCTTGTTCTCCCTACCCTCCCCCTTTCCTTTACTCAGGTTCTTCAGTCTATAGAAATTTAAATTTAAACTATATATAATGCCTTACAAAATCATGCGTTTTGTCTGTCATTCTGTTTACATTACCAAGCATCAATTGGAACATATGTGATTGTGAACCTACTTACCCAATTCCTTTTGTTGTTCCCCCACCTGTAACTATTCCTGTTTAAAAATTAATACAGACCATTTGAATATAATACATTTGACCATGAGTATGCTGAAGGCAAGTATTGACAATTAGCAGGACAGTGATGTAGGCAACCTTTTCTCATAGGTATTAATGCAACATTTGTAGGTTTACTTTGATAATTTGATTGAAGGAATACATTTAGGCTTTTTAAAATCAAAACCAAAATATTTTACACACACTTTAGTCCATATAACAAAACGTATTTGTAAAATAAAAGCAGCCTGTGTCCCATTTTATAGCACTATAGGCTTGCCAGTGTGAAGCAACCTTTGAAGCCTCCATAAAATGGATTATCCCATATAAGATTAAATGATAGGTTTTGCTCCAGGAAAGTGATTTATTGCTTGTCTAGACAGATGCATAAAATGTTCCAATAGCAACTATAATTTAAATTTCCTTGAAGTTCAACTTGTTTTCTGCCATTCTGAGGTCAAGTACTTCAGAGAAGAAGTGAATAACATTGGAAGAAGGAGTTATCCTGACTAAGCAGGCACATCATGTTTTCTTCTTTTCCTGCTTAATGCCTGCTGGACAGGGAACTGAATAAATTGGCTCTAAACCGAACATGACATTTGTGTTGTCTTGAAACAAGATGTATCTTGTGGACAGAATTTATAGAATTTACCTGTTTGTGAAAGTTACTGAAATGTTACAAGTACAGTGACCGGATGGCATAATATTCCATTCAGTGCAGCCTCGAAAACAAACAAGACCGATGTGTGTGGCTGCTAACACTCAATCCTTCATTAGTTTCAGTACAACAGGATAAACTGAATATAATAAGAAATGGAGGGGAAATTGTGAAAGCTTATACAGGTATGTTGTGTATTATGTGCACAGTATACAGTATGTAGTAGGGGGACCTTAACCTCCCTAGCGGTATGATCATGTCAATATTTCTGTGCTCAAAGCGGTACATTTTTTTGCATGGAAATATGTATTTTTTTATTGTAGGCCTGTAATATTTAGGAATATCTCACTGAAATCTGTCCGAACAAGAGTCTAGTAAACATCCCAGGTATGATCAAATTTGAAACACGAAATCATAAATTATAATTTAATAAATAATCATAAAAAATAATAATATAATAATTATTCATTTAATTCAATAATATCATCAAACCAAAAACACTGAAATTTGAAATATAGTTCGCACATCACTGAGTAAAGTCACAAAATCGTTTTCAGTGTCTGATGACGAATTTCCCCACGATTCATTATCACTCAATTCTGCGAGTGGTTCTGATTTACTATCGCTGTATTATAGCTGGTCTAAAACCGCTTTTGACCTAAAGGGACGCTTTTTGGACGCCATGGACATTTCTCAGTTTCCAGGCAGGAAGAGCAGTAAAAATGCAGGCAGGGCACAGGACAAAGCACTAGGGACAAAATGTATGTGAAATGGTTTGATACAGTAATGTTTTACTATGTGATTTTAGTGTATTTAGTGAATGTCATTTTTAACATTTTTAAATTTCCCGCCGGTTCCGGCCCCCGTATGTCCCTCTTTGACACCTTGACACCGACTGCATGTAAATTAGTGGCCTCACAGAACTAGGCTTTTTTCCGTGGGGCCGCTAATTTGCGTACCATGCCGCACTCCCAGCACAAAGACTGGGGTGTTACTGAGAGCCCCTGGTCCTGTTCTAACGATTTTGACTAGAGATGAGCGAAGTATTCAAAAATTCGATTCGACTGATTCGGCGAATTTGTGGAAAAATTTCGATTCGAGTCGAATATATTCGCTGTGAATTTAACTTAAAAAAGGGTGTTTCTAGGCTTCAGAGAGACTTAATATTAGTGCTGAACACTGTACCTTTAATTTAAATGCCCTTGGAGTCTGCTGGGGAAGAGAAATAATACTGTCAGTCAGTATGACATGCAGATGAGTGCCGTCGATCTTAGAATCACCGCACACTTCACTCATTTGGGCAGTCACGGGGCCAAAACCAGAGTGTGGAGCCACAGTGTGGCGGTGGAGGCAGCAGCAATGGGAGGCCATACAGCACCCTATGACAAAAATGGAAACCACCAGCAGTGTGAGGAGACCTGAAAGTGGCACATGGCAGAGTGTGGCGATAGAGACAGCAGCAATGGGAGGCCGTACAGGGACCCATGACACACTCTGGACCTGGCAGCAGCATGAGGAGGCGGTACAGGGGCCCATGGCAGATTACGGGCCTGGCAGCAGCATGAGGAGTCGGTACGGGGGCCCATGGCAGATTACGGGCCTGGCAGCAGCAATGGGAGGCCGTACAGGGACCCATGACACACTCTGGACCTGGCAGCAGCATGGGGAGGCGGTACAGGGGCCCATGACAGATTACGGGCCTGGCAGCAGCATGAGGAGTCGGTACGGGGGCCCATAACACACTCTGGACCTGGCAGCAGCATGAGGAGGCGGTACAGGGGCGCATGACAGATTACGAGCCTGGCAGCAGCAACTTGGACAGGAGGACGTTCAGCTTCTGCACCGTCTGGTGCGTGCTCGCAAACTGTTGTCTCTTGGAAACGGATTCCAAGAAAGACTGCTGACGGAATCCGTGAAGAGGAGTAGCAGGAGAAGGAGCATCTGAACGAGCGGAATATGCCAACAAGCGACAACAGGGGCCCATGACAGATTACGGGCCTGGCAGCAGCATGAGGAGTCGGTACGGGGGCCCATGGCAGATTAGGGGCCTGGCAGCAGCTATGGGAGGCCCGTAATCTGCCAGCACCCTATGACAAAAAATGGAACCCACCAGCAGTGTGAGGAGACCTGAAAGTGGCACATGGCAGAGTGTGGCGATGGAGACAGCAGCAATGGAAGGCCGTACAGGGACCCATGAGAGACTCTGGACCTGGCAGCAGCATGAGGAGGCAGTATAGGGGCCCATGGCAGATTAGGGGCCTGGCAGCAGCTATGGGAGGCCCGTAATCTGCCAGCACCCTATGACAAAAAATGGAATACACCAGCAGTGTGAGGAGACCTGAAAGTGGCACATGGCAGAGTGTGGCGATGGAGACAGCAGCAATAGGAGGCCGTACAGGGACCCATGAGAGACTCTGGACTTGGCAGCAGCATGAGGAGGCGGTATAGGGGCCCATGGCAGATTAGGGGCCTGGCAGCAGCTATGGGAGGCCCGTAATCTGCCAGCACCCTATGACAAAAAATGGAACACACCAGCAGTGTGAGGAGACCTGAAAGTGGCACATGTTTGGGGCATGATTCATGGCGGATTTAGTCAGTTGTGTCAGGAACTGGTGGTTTGAAATCCAGACTAATCCACGCCTGATTCATTTTCACAAACGTGAGTCTCTCCACACTTTGGGTGGACAGTCGTGTCCTCCGCGGAGTTGCAATACCTCCTGCCGCACTAAACATGCGCTCCGATGCCACACTACTGGCCGGGCATGACAGCCTTTCAAGGGCAAATTCAGCTAGTTGGGGCCAAAGGTCAAGTTTCGTTGCCCAGTAGTCAAGGGGATTGTCTACCTCGGTTGGCAGGGTGCTGTCCAAGTAGGCCTAAGCCTGTTGTTTGAGGTCCTGCTCCAGGTCCACCTGATGCTGCTGCTGCTGCTGCTGCGGCTGGTTAGTAGTTTCCTCACTGCGCTGGTGAAGAAAGCTACTCATCATCGACTGCAGACTGAGGCAGCCGCTGCTGGTGGAGCTGCCACTGCTCCTACCACCCCACCCCTCCCCTGCTGCCATGGCAGCGGAACGCGAGCGCACAGGGCCCACAGTGTCTGAGGATGGACGTTGGCGCAGACAGGCAGAGACCAGCTGACTACATAGGTGGTTTTTATAGTACGTTATTTTGGCCTCCCTCTCAGCAGGTGTGAAAAAGGCCACCATTTTTGAACGGTAGCGAGGGTCCAACAAGGTGGACAGCCAAAAGTCATCCCTCTGTCTGATGGTTATTATTCGGCTGTCGCTACGCAAGCAACCGAGCATGCTATGGGCCATTTGTGCCAAGGAATGCGAGGGACTCCCTGCCTCCATCTCCACAGCATACTGCCATGGTGCGTCTGGGTCCTCTGTCTCCTCCTCCTCCTCTACCAGATGCTCCTGCTCCTCCACTCCTGTCCGCTGAGTGGAAAAACCACCCATTTCACTCAATAATTCCTGAGCACCAATGTCCTCCTCTACCTCCTCCTCTTCTTCCTGTCCTGCCCCCACAGGGGTCATGTGGCGTTGAGATCTGTGCGCCACGTCTACCGCACCCTGACCAGCCATTGTTAACAGCATTTGTTCCAGGACGTGCAACAGAGGAATGACGTCGTTCATCCCATAGTCCTGCCGACTCACGAATAGCGTGGCCTCCTCAAAGGGCCTGAGCAAGCGCAGGTGTCACGCATGAGCTGCCAATGGCTGACATCTAAGTTACACAGGGAGTACCTTTATCCGCTTTTAACATCAGGAAATCTGTGATGGCCTTTCGCTGTTCGTAAAGGCGGTCTAACATATGTAGGGTTGAATTCCACCTTGTTGCAACGTCACAGCATGAGGAGTCGGTACGGGGGCCCATGGCAGATTACGTGCCTGGCAGCAGCAATGGGAGGCCCGTAATCTGCCAGCACCCTATGTCAAAAAATTCTACACACCAGCAGTGTGAGGAGACCTGAAAGTGGCACATGGCAGAGTGTGGCGATGGAGACAGCAGCAATGGGAGGCCGTACAGGGACCCATGAGAGACCCTGGACTTGGCAGCAGCATGAGGAGGCGGTATAGGGGCCCATGGCAGATTAGGGGCCTGGCAGCAGCAATGGGAGGCCCGTAATCTGCCAGCACCCTATGTCAAAAAATTCTACACACCAGCAGTGTGTGAGGAGACCTGAAAGTGGCACATGGCAGAGTGTGGCGATGGAGACAGCAGCAATGGGAGGCCGTACAGGGACCCATGAGAGACTCTGGACCTGGCAGCAGCATGAGGAGGCGGTATATAGGGGCCTATGGCAGATTAGGGGCCTGGCAGCAGCAATGGGAGGCCCGTAATATGCCAGCACCCTATGTCAAAAAATTCTACACACCAGCAGTGTGTGAGGAAACCTGAAAGTGGCACATGGCAGAGTGTGGTGATGGAGACAGCAGCAATGGGAGGCCGTACAGGGACCCATGAGAGACCCTGGACTTGGCAGCAGCATGAAGAGGCGGTATAGGGGCCCATGGCAGATTAGGGGCCTGGCAGCAGCAATGGGAGGCCCGTAATCTGCCAGCACCCTATGTCAAAAAATTCTACACACCAGCAGTGTGTGAGGAGACCTGAAAGTGGCACATGGCAGAGTGTGGCGATGGAGACAGCAGCAATGGGAGGCCGTACAGGGACCCATGAGAGACTCTGGACCTGGCAGCAGCATGAGGAGGCGGTATATAGGGGCCTATGGCAGATTAGGGGCCTGGCAGCAGCTATAGGAGGCCCGTAATCTGCCAGCACCCTATGTCAAAAAATTCTACACACCAGCAGTGTGAGAGGACCTGAAAGTGGCACATGGCAGAGTGTGGCGATGGAGACAGCAGCAATGGGAGGCCGTACAGGGAACCATGAGAGACTCTGGACCTGGCAGCAGCATGAGGAGGCGGTATATAGGGGCCTATGGCAGATTAGGGGCCTGGCAGCAGCTATAGGAGGCCCATAATCTGCCAGCACCCTATGTCAAAAAATTCTACACACCAGCAGTGTGAGGAGACCTGAAAGTGGCACATGGCATGAGACACTGTGGACCTGGCAGCAGCATGAGGAGGCGGTATATAGGGGCCCATGGCAGATTAGGGGCCTGGCAGCAGCTATGGGAGGCCCGTAATCTGCCAGCACCCTATGTCAAAAAATTCTACACACCAGCAGTGTGTGAGGAGACCTGAAAGTGGCACATGGCAGAGTGTGGCGATGGAGACAGCAGCAATGGGAGGCCGTACAGGGACCCATGAGAGACTCTGGACTTGGCAGCAGCATGAGGAGGCGGTATAGGGGCCCATGGCAGATTAGGGGCCTGGCAGCAGCAATGGGAGGCCCGTAATCTGCCAGCACCCTATGTCAAAAAATTCTACACACCAGCAGTGTGTGAGGAGACCTGAAAGTGGCACATGGCAGAGTGTGGCGATGGAGACAGCAGCAATGGGAGGCCGTACAGGGACCCATGAGAGACTCTGGACCTGGCAGCAGCATGAGGAGGCGGTATATAGGGGCCTATGGCAGATTAGGGGCCTGGCAGCAGCTATAGGAGGCCCGTAATCTGCCAGCACCCTATGTCAAAAAATTCTACACACCAGCAGTGTGAGGAGACCTGAAAGTGGCACATGGCATGAGACACTGTGGACCTGGCAGCAGCATGAGGAGGCGGTATATAGGGGCCCATGGCAGATTAGGGGCCTGGCAGCAGCTATGGGAGGCCCGTAATCTGCCAGCACCCTATGTCAAAAAATTCTACACACCAGTAGTGTGTGAGGAGACCTGAAAGTGGCACATGGCAGAGTGTGGCGATGGAGACAGCAGCAATGGGAGGCCGTACAGGGACCCATGAGAGACTCTGGACCTGGCAGCAGCATGAGGAGGCGGTATATAGGGGCCTATGGCAGATTAGGGGCCTGGCAGCAGCTATAGGAGGCCCGTAATCTGCCAGCACCCTATGTCAAAAAATTCTACACACCAGCAGTGTGAGGAGACCTGAAAGTGGCACATGGCATGAGACACTGTGGACCTGGCAGCAGCATGAGGAGGCGGTATATAGGGGCCCATGGCAGATTAGGGGCCTGGCAGCAGCTATGGGAGGCCCGTAATCTGCCAGCACCCTATGTCAAAAAATTCTACACACCAGCAGTGTGTGAGGAGACCTGAAAGTGGCACATGGCAGAGTGTGGCGATGGAGACAGCAGCAATGGGAGGCCGTACAGGGACCCATGAGAGACTCTGGACCTGGCAGCAGCATGAGGAGGCGGTATATAGGGGCCTTTGGCAGATTAGGGGCCTGGCAGCAGCTATAGGAGGCCCGTAATCTGCCAGCACCCTATGTCAAAAAATTCTACACACCAGCAGTGTGAGGAGACCTGAAAGTGGCACATGGCAGAGTGTGGCGATGGAGACAGCAGCAATGGGAGGCCGTACAGGGACCCATGAGAGACTCTGGACCTGGCAGCAGCATGAGGAGGCGGTATATAGGGGCCTATGGCAGATTAGGGGCCTGGCAGCAGCTATGGGAGGCCCGTAATCTGCCAGCACCCTATGTCAAAAAATTCTACACACCAGCAGTGTGTGAGGAGACCTGAAAGTGGCACATGGCAGAGTGTGGCGATGGAGACAGCAGCAATGGGAGGCCGTACAGGGACCCATGAGAGACCCTGGACTTGGTAGCAGCATGAGGAGGCGGTATAGGGGCCCATGGCAGATTAGGGGCCTGGCAGCAGCAATGGGAGGCCCGTAATCTGCCAGCACCCTATGTCAAAAAATTCTACACACCAGCAGTGTGTGAGGAGACCTGAAAGTGGCACATGGCAGAGTGTGGCGATGGAGACAGCAGCAATGGGAGGCCGTACAGGGACCCATGAGAGACTCTGGACTTGGCAGCAGCATGAGGAGGCGGTATATAGGGGCCCATGGCAGATTAGGGGCCTGGCAGCAGCTATGGGAGGCCCGTAATCTGCCAGCACCCTATGTCAAAAAATTCAACACACCAGCAGTGTGTGAGGAGACCTCAAAGTGGCACATGTTTGAGGCATGATTCATGGCGGATTTAGTCAGTTGTGTCAGGAACTGGTGGTTTGAAATCCAGACTAATCCACGCCTGATTCATTTTCACAAACGTGAGTCTCTCCACACTTTGGGTGGACAGTCGTGTCCTCCGCGGAGTTACAATACCTCCTGCCGCACTAAACACGCGCTCCGATGCCACGCTACTGGCCGGGCATGACAGCCTTTCAAGGGCAAATTCAGCTAGTTGGGGCCAAAGGTCAAGTTTCGTTGCCCAGTAGTCAAGGGGATTGTTCACCTCGGTTGGCAGGGTGCTGTCCAAGTAGGCCTAAGCCTGTTGTTTGAGGTCCTGCTCCAGGTCCACCTGATGCTGCTGCTGCTGCTGCTGCGGCTGGTTAGTAGTTTCCTCACTGCGCTGGTGAAGAAAGCTACTCATCATCGACTGCAGACTGAGGCAGCCGCTGCTGGTGGAGCTGCCACTGCTCCTACCACCCCACCCCTCCCCTGCTGCCATGGCAGCGGAACGCGAGCGCACAGGGCCCACAGTGTCTGAGGATGGACGTTGGCGCAGACAGGCAGAGACCAACTGACTACATAGGTGGTTTTTATAGTACGTTATTTTGGCCTCCCTCTCAGCAGGTGTGAAAAAGGCCACCATTTTTGAACGGTAGCGAGGGTCCAACAAGGTGGACAGCCAAAAGTCATCCCGCTGTCTGATGGTTATTATTCGGCTGTCGCTACGCAAGCAACCGAGCATGCTATGGGCCATTTGTGCCAAGGAATGCGAGGGACTCCCTGCCTCCATCTCCACAGCATACTGCCACGGTGCGTCTGGGTCCTCTGTCTCCTCCTCCTCCTCCTCTACCAGATGCTCCTGCTCCTCCACTCCTGTCCGCTGAGTGGAAAAACCACCCATTTCACTCAATAATTCCTGAGCACCAATGTCCTCCTCTACCTCCTCCTCTTCTTCCTGTCCTGCCCCCACAGGGGTCATGTGGCGTTGAGATCTGTGCGCCACGTCTACCGCACCCTGACCAGCCATTGTTAACAGCATTTGTTCAAGGACGTGCAACAGAGGAATGGCGTCGTTCATCCCATAGTCCTACCGACTCACGAATAGCGTGGCCTCCTCAAAGGGCCTGAGCAAGCGGCAGGTGTCACGCATGAGCTGCCAATGGCTGATATCGAAGTTACACAGGGGAGTACCTTTATCCGCTTGTAACATCAGGAAATCGGTGATGGCCTTTCGCTGCTCGTAAAGGCGGTCTAACATGTGTAGGGTTGAATTCCACCTTGTTGCAACGTCGCAGATCAGGCGATGATGTGGAATTCCGTTCTGCCGCTGCAGCTCAAGGAGGGTGTGCTTTGCGGTGTAGGAATGGCTGAAATGCATGAAAAGTTTATGTGACATTTTAAGGATGTCTTGCAGTGGGATGGTGGATTTTAGGAACCGCTTGACAACCAGATTGAACACGTGAGCCATGCATGGCGCATGGCACAACCTTCCTTGACGCAGAGCAGACACCATGTTCTTTCCGTTGTTGGTCAACATGGTTCCGATTTTCAGTTTGCGCGGAGACAGCCATCTGTCGATTTCTCTGTTCATTACACTCAGAAGTTCCTCCCCTGTGTGACTACGTTCGCCTGGACCTGGCAGCAGCATGAGGAGGCGGTATAGGGGCCCATGGCAGATTAGGGGCCTGGCAGCAGCTATAGGAGGCCCGTAATCTGCCAGCACCCTATGTCAAAAAATTCAACACACCAGCAGTGTGTGAGGAGACCTGAAAGTGGCACATGGCAGAGTGTGGCGATGGAGACAGCAGCAATGGGAGGCCGTACAGGGACCCATGAGAGACTCTGGACCTGGCAGCAGCATGAGGAGGCGGTATATAGGGGCCTATGGCAGATTAGGGGCCTGGCAGCAGCTATAGGAGGCCCGTAATCTGCCAGCACCCTATGTCAAAAAATTCTACACACCAGCAGTGTGTGAGGAGACCTGAAAGTGGCACATGGCAGAGTGTGGCGATGGAGACAGCAGCAATGGGAGGCCGTACAGGGACCCATGAGAGACCCTGGACTTGGCAGCAGCATGAGGAGGCGGTATAGGGGCCCATGGCAGATTAGGGGCCTGGCAGCAGCAATGGGAGGCCCGTAATCTGCCAGCACCCTATGTCAAAAAATTCTACACACCAGCAGTGTGTGAGGAGACCTGAAAGTGGCACATGGCAGAGTGTGGCGATGGAGACAGCAGCAATGGGAGGCCGTACAGGGACCCATGAGAGACTCTGGACTTGGCAGCAGCATGAGGAGGCGGTATAGGGGCCCATGGCAGATTAGGGGCCTGGCAGCAGCAATGGGAGGCCCGTAATCTGCCAGCACCCTATGTCAAAAAATTCAACACACCAGCAGTGTGAGGAGACCTGAAAGTGGCACATGGCATGAGAGACTGTGGACCTGGCAGCAGCATGAGGAGGCGGTATAGGGGCCCATGGCAGATTAGGGGCCTGGCAGCAGCTATGGGAGGCCCGTAATCTGCCAGCACCCTATGTCAAAAAATTCAACACACCAGCAGTGTGTGAGGAGACCTGAAAGTGGCACATGGCAGAGTGTGGCGATGGAGACAGCAGCAATGGGAGGCCGTACAGGGACCCATGAGAGACTTTGGACTTGGCAGCAGCATGAGGAGGCGGTATATAGGGGCCCATGGCAGATTAGGGGCCTGGCAGCAGCTATGGGAGGCCCGTAATCTGCCAGCACCCTATGTCAAAAAATTCAACACACCAGCAGTGTGAGGAGACCTGAAAGTGGCACATGGCATGAGAGACTGTGGACCTGGCAGCAGCATGAGGAGGCGGTATAGGGGCCCATGGCAGATTAGGGGCCTGGCAGCAGCTATGGGAGGCCCGTAATCTGCCAGCACCCTATGTCAAAAAATTCAACACACCAGCAGTGTGTGAGGAGACCTGAAAGTGGCACATGGCAGAGTGTGGCGATGGAGACAACCCACCGACTGTTTTGCTCGCTGCCAAGCTGCCACCCTCTTCTCCTGATGATGCGGAAGCAATAGCCTGATGACGACGAGGCTGCCAAGTGCGATCAGCCTCATCATCATCAATTAGGGTCTCCGCCTCACTACTAGCCCCCTCGGCTGCGTGTGGGTCAGGAGACAGACCTGTCTCTACACCGGCTACCGAGCCACTCTCCTCGCCACTACTTCTTCGCCTGGCTGCTGAAGAGGCGGATGTCTCCCCCCGTTCCTGACCGCCCTCTGTTAGCTCTTCCTCACTGTACTGGATGACACCGGGAGCACTAGCCTCTGGCTGCGAATAGTGCTGCCTCGACCCCTTCCTCTGCTGCCACGTCTGCTCGCTCCTAAAACATTGCCTCCTCTGCCACTCCTCTGCATGTTGTCTGACATACTCTTTAATTAAACGATTCTGTGTCCCTGAGTAACAATTCTGTGGCCCTAAGTAACAGTTCTGTGGCCCTCAGTAACAGTTCTGTGTCCCTGAGTAACAATTCTGTGTCTGTGCGAGTAACAATTCTGTGGCCCTAAGTAACAGTTCTGTGGCCCTCAGTAACAATTATGTGTCCCTAAGTAACGGTTCTGTGGCCCTCAGTAACAATTCTGTGTCCCTGTGTAACAATTCTGTGTCTGTGCGAGTAACAATTCTGTGGCCCTAAGTAACAGTTCTGTGGCCCTCAGTAACAGTTCTGTGTCCCTGAGTAACAATTCTGTGTCTGTGCGAGTAACAATTCTGTGGCCCTAAGTAACAGTTCTGTGGCCCTCAGTAACAGTTCTGTGTCCCTGAGTAACAATTCTGTGTCTGTGCGAGTAATAATTCTGTGGCCCTAAGTAACAGTTCTGTGGCCCTCAGTAACAGTTCTGTGTCCCTGAGTAACAATTCTGTGTCTGTGCGAGTAACAATTCTGTGGCCCTAAGTAACAGTTCTGTGGCCCTCAGTAACAGTTCTGTGTCCCTGAGTAACAATTCTGTGTCTGTGTGAGTAACAATTCTGTGGCCCTAAGTAACAGTTCTGTGGCCCTCAGTAACAATTCTGTGTCCCTGAGTAACAATTCTGTGGCCCTAAGTAACGGTTCTGTGCCCCTCAGTAACAATTCTGTGTCCCTGTGTAACAATTCTGTGTCTGTGCGAGTAACAATTCTGTGGCCCTAAGTAACAGTTCTGTGGCCCTCAGTAACAGTTCTGTGTCCCTGAGTAACAATTCTGTGTCTGTGCGAGTAACAATTCTGTGGCCCTAAGTAACAGTTCTGTGGCCCTCAGTAACAGTTCTGTGTCCCTGAGTAACAATTCTGTGTCTGTGCGAGTAACAATTCTGTGGCCCTAAGTAACAGTTCTGTTGCCCTCAGTAACAATTCTGTGGCCCTAAGTAACGGTTCTGTGGCCCTCAGTAACAATTCTGTGTCCCTGTGTAACAATTCTGTGTCTGTGCGAGTAACAATTCTGTGGCCCTAAGTAACAGTTCTGTGGCCCTCAGTAACAGTTCTGTGTCCCTGAGTAACAATTCTGTGTCTGTGCGAGTAACAATTCTGTGTCTGTGCGAGTAACAATTCTGTGGCCCTAAGTAACGGTTCTGTGGCCCTCAGTAACAGTTCTGTGTCCCTGTGTAACAATTCTGTGTCTGTGCGAGTAACAATTCTGTGGCCCTAAGTAACAGTTCTGTGGCCCTCAGTAACAATTCTGTGTCCCTGATTAACGTTTCTGTGGCCCCAAGTAACAGTTCTGTGGCCCTCAGTAACAATTCTGTGTCTGTGCGAGTAACAATTCTGTGTCTGTGCGAGTAACAATTCTGTGTCTGTGCGAGTAACAATTCTGTGTCTGTGCGAGTAACAATTCTGTGGCCCTAAGTAACGGTTCTGTGGCCCTCAGTAACAGTTCTGTGTCCCTGTGTAACAATTCTGTGTCTGTGCGAGTAACAATTCTGTGGCCCTAAGTAACAGTTCTGTGGCCCTCAGTAACAATTCTGTGTCTGTCCCTGAGTAACAATTCTGTGGCCCTAACTAAAGTTTCTGTGGCCCTAAGTAACAATTCTCTGGCACTCAGTAACAATTCTGTCTGTCCCTGAGTAACAATTCTGTGGCCCTAATAACGTTTCTGTGGCCCTAAGTAACAATTATCTGGCACTCAGTAACAATTCTGTCTGTCCCTGAGTAACAATTCTGTGGCCCTAATAACGTTTCTGTGGCCCTAAGTAACAATTCTCTGGCACTCAGTAACAATTCTGTCTGTCCCTGAGTAACAATTCTGTGGCCCTAATAACGTTTCTGTGGCCCTAAGTAACAATTCTCTGGCACTCAGTAACAATTCTGTCTGTCCCTGAGTATGAATTCTGTGGCCCTAACTAGCGTTTCTTTGTCCCTAAGTAACGATTCTGTGGCCCTAATTAACAATTCTGTGTCCCTGAGTAATAGTTCTCTGTCCCTAAGTATCGTTTCTCTGTCCCCAAGTATCGTTTCTGTGGCCCTAACTCTGTCCCTGTCCCTAATACAGAGCGGTCTGCCTCTGTTCAATGACTGCAGGCAAATGAAGAATTCCAAAATGGCCGCTATTTATAGCTCGACCATTACACAGTGCTAGCTGGCTGGCTGCTGATTGGCTGATGCGATCACATGTCGTTGAGGAATGCATTATGGGTCAGCGCGCCTTGTCTGCGCGCCTTCCCAGACATCCCCGCTCCGTCGCCGCACATGTCAGCCGCCATTTTCGGAAAAATTTTGATTCGTGCGTCCGAATTAGGCTATTTTTCGGATTCGGCGCGAATCAAAATTTTTCCGATATTCGACTCGAATTCCACTTCGGCTACTTCGATTCGCTCATCTCTAATTTTGACCCGAAACTCCCAATTCTGGGTCACCTGATCGCTATGATAGCCTTGGCTGTCACAGTGATCAGTCACTGTGAAGCCGCCCCCCTTGCTTTCTCTCTCTGAATGGAGGAGAGAGATACATTGTATCTCTCTTTGTCCTTTCAGAGAGAAAAAAAAAACAGTGTGTGTAAACAATAAATAAAATTAATACAGTGGTACCTCGGTTTACGAACGCCTCGGTTATCGTAATTTTCGGTTTACGAATGAAAATCCATTGAAAATAATGCCTCGGTATATGAATTTTCTTCGCAATACAAAGCAGGTTTCCCCAGGATGCATTGCACCTGGGAGGTTTATAACACCGCCCCCGTGCATGCTGGAGTCTGTGGGTAACACGTGGCGTCGAGTGTGGAAGTGTTTTTCAATGTATTCCTATGGGAAACCGTGTTTCAGTTTACGAGTATTAAGCAATATGAAACGTCCCGGAGAATGCATTAAATTCGCAAATAAATTAATAAGTAAAAATAATAAAAAAATAATAAAAAAAATACCTAGATCAAGGTTTGATCTAGGTCTGTGCCAGGGTTAGTGTGTTGGTCAAGGCCAGGGTCAAAGGCCAGGGTCAAAGTTTTTTTTGGGGGGTGGAGTCAGGTTTTTTTTATAATTTTTAAATTAGTGTCAGTGGCAGAATAAAAAAAAACAAATTGTGAACTATGGTCTCTGGGCTGTACTGCAGGTACAAACAACAACTAACATACACACATGTATCGTTGCGATCGTCAGGAGCAGAAGAAATTATTTTGGGTTGTTCTTTGGTGGTAGGTTTTGGTTGTAGAACAAAATATACAGCTAAATTTAAAAAAGGGGGGGGTTACTATTTTGGGCCAGTTTTCCTTTGGTAATAAAAAAAAAATCAGAAGATATCTATTACCATTTACCACCAAATGAAAGCCTAATTTGTCCTGAACAAAAGACAAGGTATAATCTACCTGGATGCACAAAGTATTTGTGATGATATGTACGGTTTTGCTAACATATGTCAGAGTTGCAAAATCGTGCTTAGGCATTAACATTTGTTTTACCCTTAGGCATGAAGAGGTTAAAGCAGAGATCCACCCAAAAGGGGAAGTTCCACTTTAAGCTTTTGTCCCCTGCTCCCCATTAAGGATTGGCACCTTTGGGGAGTGGGGGGGAGCGGGTACCCGAGTTTGACAGGTACCTGCTCTCACTTCCGCTGCGATCCCCTAGGCAATCACGAGCGGACGTTGTCCTCCCCCCTCCCCTTGGCACGTGACAGGTCCCAGAAGACTACAGGGCCATTCACAAAGTGCATCGCTTCTCACACATGCACAGTGGGCACCCAGCTGTGAAGCCACAAACTGTCACAGTCGGGTGCCCACACTGAAGATGCCAGCGCCAAGGAGAGAAGATGGACTGTGAAACCAGTGGTGGTGAGGACACCATTGGACTGAGGGACAGGTAAGTGTCTGTTTTTTAAAAGTCAGCAGCTACAGTTTTTGTAGATGCTGGCTTTTATTTTTTTTTTAAGATGGATCTCCACTTTAAGATATTCTATGAGTGAGAGGTACCATGTAGTTAGCATTTAGGTTTCTCCATCCCAGAGATGATGGCACCATTTGCCATTATCCCATCATGGGGTTTAAAATGTGCATCCTCTACAGAGATATGACAAGGAGGGGAGTTCTCAGTCTTGCACAAAGAGTGAGCAGCCTGAAGAGAAAGAGCTCCTCTTTTTGCCACTATTTATGATATAAAACTTTAGTCTGATTGGGAAAGTCATAAGTAGCTCATTTCTGTGCTGTTGAAAATACAACATTCCAGGTAAAGTGTTTTTCATGTTTCATGATGATCATTGTGGGGAATCTATTTACTCCTTACACACCACAAGGATGAAGTAGTGGACAACTACTAGGGAAGGCGTTTATGGTAGCTGAAGAGAGCCTAAAAGTGCAGATTTGGTCAAGGTCCGGGAAGAAGTAGTGAAAGGAACAAGGGGATGGATGTAAAGGAGACTATGACTGGCTGTGTGTTGGCTCCTAGTGTCCAAATCCCTGCCCTGCTTTTTTCTGGATAGAATAGCTGCCTACCTGCTGGTAGATGGAATCCTTTACCATATTGTGTCAAACTCCTGGCCGTAGGCCCACTCACAACATTCCTGCCTTTAACGATTATTAAAGGTCATTTTGCTACTCTTCTCCTATGGATCACTGGAGTGCAGTTCTTTCTGAACTCCTGTAATCCATATTAACCTCTTCCCACATGGCCCATGAGGATCAATGGCCAGATAGGAGCATTGCTGATGTGGGGGGGCGTTTCTAAATATCCCCCCACATCCATTGCCTGTGCACGCTCCCTGGGAGCACGCAGTGCCACAATCTGTACTGTACAGGATCGCCATGTGAGGTCCCGATTCATGTGATCAGTGATTGGCCAATCAGTGATCACATGAACAGTAGTAAACAAGATGTCACTTCCTGACATCTATATAGCAGCCTGTGGAGGAGAGGAGTTGCCTAACATTGATGCAGATCTAGTGGAAAGTTATTGGTTACTACCAGCAACCACGGGTATAAGGGAAAAGGAATATCGGCCATCAGGACCGGATTGCAAACTGGGATAGTCCCAAATAGTGAGTGTGACTTACCTAGAGATAGGTGGTCATGAAATGACGGTGAGTTTACATCTATGTGGGGCACCAGTGTGAGCACAGTGAAGCACTTGTTATTTCAGTATGGAGTATCACCGTTAAAGATACAGCACCATTGCACCAATTATTCACATGTTGGGAGTGAATATCAATATTGTATTTGTATTTTGTTCAGTGTTATCACTTTAAACATTGCACAGTTTATTTTGTCTATTTGTGACCTTAGTGCGGTCCATTTTTGAAATACATAACACTTCCTGACATCGTTGTTTACTACTTGTAAATTCTGTGAATGATCACATGGTACCACATGGCCAGTCACAACAGTCTTGTACCATGTGATAAGCTGTGACCAATTACAGCTCTCACAGTATTTATCATTGGCTGCAAGAATGCGCTCCACGCTGGTTCCAGCTGTGTCTGGACACTCACCGCTGCTCCTGCCTGGATTGGGACGATTACTCCATCCACCAGATTTTTAAAAATATATATTTTTTTAATGTATTCTTCAGATTTTTTTTAACATATAAAAAAGTCATTGCAACATATATTTTTACATATGTTTATAAGTGCATTCCAAAAATGTAGATTTGTATTTTTAAAGACACACAGTATACTTGAAATGTATTTTTAAAAATATTTTTCATATATTTTATATATTTTGTAATAAAAATGCATTTCAACATACAGTATATAAATATAAATATATATATATATATATATATATATATATATATATATATATATATATAGTTGTGTTCAAAATAATAGCAGTCAGACATCACTAACCTGACCAATCACTGTTTTTGGTGGAAATGATATTTCTACATGGCAAATAATTTTACTAGCAGGTGTAGTAGAGATATCCAACATAATAAGATGATAAAAATCCAACAGACCCAACAGTCATGACATGCATGCTGCTGATTTTGTGTAATGGAATCACTAATTGAAAGGGGCATGTTCAAAATAATAGCAGTGTGGAGTTCTATTAGTGAGGTCATTCATTCTTTGAAAAACAGGTGGCAATTATTGCCCTTATTTAAGGAAGGAAGGAAGGCAGCAAATGTTGTACATGTTGGTTACAGTGCATTTCTCTCTGAAATTCTGAGGAAAATGGGTCGTTCCAGACATTGTTCAGAAGAGCAGCGTACCTTGATTAAAAAGTTGATTGGAGAGGGGAAAACATATAAAGAAGTGCAGAAAATGATAGGCTGCTCAGCTAAAATGATCGCAAATGCTTTAAAATGGCAACCAAAACTTGAAAGACGTGGAAGAAAGCGAAAAAATACCATTCGAATGGATAGAATAGCCAAAATGGCAAGAACTCAGCCAACAATCAGCTCCAGGAAGATCAAAGAAGGTCTAAAGTTACCTGTGAGTACTGTTACAATTAGAAGACGCCTATGTGAAGCCAAGCTATCTGCAAGAAGCCCCCGCAAAGTCCCACTGTTGAAAAAAAGACATGTGCTGAAGAGGTTACAATTTGCCAAAGAGCACATTGACTGGCCTAAAGAGAAAATGGCGCAACATTTTGTGGACTGATGAAAGTAAGATTGTTCTTTTTGGGTCTAGTGGCGGGTCTAGACAGTTTGTCAGACAACCCCCAAACACTGAATTCAAGCCACAGTACACTGTGAAGACAGTGAAGCATGGTTGTGCAAGCATCATGATATGGGGATGTTTCTCATACTACGGTGTTGGGCCTATTTATCGCATACCAGGGATCATGGATCAGTTTGAATACATCAGAATACTTGAAGAGGTCATGGTGCCTTATGCTGAAGAGGAAATGCCCTTGAAATGTATGTTTCAACAAGACAACGACTCCAAACACACCAGTAAATGTGCAACATCTTGGTTCTAGACCAACAAGATTGATGTTATGGAGTGGCCAGCCCAATCCCCGGATCTTAATCCAATAGAAAACTTGTGGGGTGACATCAAAAATGCAGTTTCTGAGGCAAAACCAAGAAATAGAGAAGAACTGTGGAATGTAGTCCAATCATCCTGGGCTGGAATACCTGTTCACAGGTGCCAGAAGTTGGTTGACTCCATGCAACACAGATGTACAGCAGTTCTCAGAAACAGTGCTTATACAACTAAATATTAAGTGATTCAAAGGAAAGCAAAATCTTCAAACATTTTTCAGTTTATATAGTGAATGTTTGAGTTTGTAAAGAAGAATACAAACACTGCTATTTTTTTGAACAGTCTAATATTCACTTTTCTTCAATTTTTTTAGAGGAACAACACAAATTTGATATATTTTTCTTCATGTTTTGATTTGGAATAGAATGTGTAGTGTTCCCAATGCATTTGTGTGTATGGAAATAAAAGCTATTAGAAGGATTTTGAGCTTTATTCACTTTTTTCAACACACTGCTATTATTTTGAACACAACTGTATATATATATATATATTTATTGAAATATATTTTGAAATATACTGAATGTGGCCAAAATTGTAGCATTTCAAATTTATGTCAATATATTTGGGAAAAATATTTTTAAAATATATTTCAAATATATTTTTCTTCCATATGGGAATTTGTGATAGCTAGGGTAAAATTCCACACAGCATTATTACTGTATATAACCAGCTTTGCAATGTGCACATTTATTTTTGCACTGATATATAAAGCCTTATGGCACATCGTTTTGTGAGTGATTTGCACATCGTTAGTCATCAGTCATGCTGTCAGAGTTACTTGGGAAATTCTGTGTCACAAATCCCACAGCCTTTCAGCGCAATGCCTAAATTATCTGAAATATTTCCTGCATAGTATATTTCATTCCTGCTAGAAAAAAAATGAGAAAACCATGTATGTACATATTATGGAGATATCTGAAATCGAAAATGACATAGCTGGTTTAATGGAAACCTTGGTGAGGTGAATTGAAGAAAGTTGTCTTACTTTTCTAGAGGGCTGGGTTTATCATAAAGGCCTAACAAATGCAACAGATATATTTATTCAAATTCTCTTTTGCTCTTTATTTTCTGCTGTCTGCTCTTTTTCAGTCATAGTTTTTTTTCTAGTGATACACAAACAGGAAATACTTAAAGGAGAACTGTACCCATAACAAGTTGATAAAAAATAATGTTCTTTAGCAGGAAACACACATTCCACATTAATAATTATGCTACCAAAATGAGTGTGTGCTGTAAATTCCCTCCAGCATTGTTCCTGTTTCTTCTTGCTGGAGGCTGCAATTTTGCTGAAGCCCAGAGCAGCAGTATATCTTTAACCACTTGCCCTTCAGAGGATTTACCTCCCTTCCTGACCAGGTCATTTTTTGCGATACGGCGCTGCGTTATTTTAACTGACAATTGCGCAGTCGTGCAACGCTGTACATAAATTAAATTGATGTCATTTTTTCCCACAAATAGAGCTTTCCTTCGGTGGCATTTGATCACCTGTGCATTTTTTATTTTTTGTGCTATAAACAAAAAAAAGACCGACAATTCTGAAAAAAAAAACAATAATTTTTACTTTTTGCTATAAAACATATCCAGTAAAAAAAAATAAAAATAAAATTTCTTTAAAAATTTAGGGCCAAAATGTATTCTGCTACATGTCTTTGCTAAAAAACAAAATCCCAATACGAGTAAATTAATTGGTTTACGTGAAAGTTATATACTGGATTTTTTATTCTCTTATTTTTTATACTAGTAATGGCGGTGATCAGCGACTTATAGTGGGACTGCAGGACTTCGGCAGGCATTCTGACACTGGGTGGGAACTGAATAACTGCTACTGACATCCCAATAAAACTAATACAGTGATCAGTGATATTAAAAAGCACTGACACTGTACTAATGTTATTGGGCAGGAAGGGGTTAACTTTTGGACGATCAAAGGGTTAACTGTGTGTTTTACTATATGTGCTGTGTGCTGTTTTATCAGGGGAGGCATGCTGTGCAGAAAGATACAAAACACACACAGGTCTCTCCCCTGTCAGCTTTACATGGCGATCACTGAGTGCTGGAATTGCTGTCTGGGACCCAGTGATTGACATCCCTAGCCACTGATAGCGGCGCAGGTAGGGCGGTGTGTGTGCGCGCCCCCTACCCGGAAATGAAAATTACGTATATATACGTGACTTTGCCCAGCCCTGCCACCCTGTAGCAGTACTTCTACTATAGGACAGCAGGCAAGCGGTTAAGCTGCCAGCAGATTGGACTCTACATTTTCGGTACAAAGAGCAACTGAGCATGTGCAGAGCAGGGTGAAACAGTGTATCAATGGATTTTAAACAGATCAGGCACTTTATTTTAATGTTTTCCATAGCTACACCTGCCAAAGGGGCCAGCATGAAGTGATCTAGCAGAACCTATTTTTCTAACTAATGTGACATTAACAATAATTAATAATTAAGTTAATGGATCAAAAAGTTGTCATATAGAGTCAGTGAATCTAGGACAGAAGCTACTATTTCCAGAGATCTTAGGCTCCATGTACACAGGACGTTGGGAAAACTCTTCTGAATGATAGAAACTGACTGCTAGAAAACGTAGGTTAAAAAATGTCTATTTAGCCACATTTAGCGTTTATGTGTGTTTATGAGCGTTTGCGTTTAGGAAATGTTTTTTAGAGATAACCTCAGGAGACCTTCCAAAATGCCCAGAATGCACTGAAAAATAGTAAAAAATTAACTATTTCAGACATTTTGAGAGAAATAAAGAGATCAGAAGCAGAGAGATCAGTATGTGTTGACCTGTCTTTTCTGGTTGTATTCACTATGGATCCCATCATGAGCATAATGCGGCACTTTCTACCATTTTTTTCCTTCACGCGAAACCTGGAACTGACTGCACTGGTGTACTAGGTCCATTTGAATACATGGAAAACACTTTGCATGTATTTCTGATGAGGAAAAAAGGCTCTGGACAGCATCTGGATATGGAACAATTAAAAAACCCTTCTAAACGCAAATGCTTATAAACGCAGTTAGCCGCGTTTACAAGCGCTTGGAATGCTGATAAAATCAAGTTTGGTGTGTTCAAAAAAAAAGACTGTAAACTCAACTGCCTGTAAACGACATAGTGTACATGGACACATAGGAAAACATTAGGGAGAGTTCAGGGGCTGCTGAAAAAATCACTGAACAGCTCCTGAACGTCAGTTTATCAGCTGCAGTGTACATGGAGCCCTTAAAGAAAATTATATCTGGAGAAACACGGACGCTGTGATTGCGCCTTTGTGCTTGCATGGATTTGAATGAGGGACATTCCCCCCCCCCCCCTTAAAGGCGAATTTTCCACAATAAATGTTAAGTTAACCTGACAAGAGCATTTTTACCACTACTATTCCTTTTATATGGGCTTTTGAAGTTTACAAATGCAACAATTTAGAAACAGGATGAAATGTTGAGTACTGGGAAATACTTTTTGATAGCCAAGTAGTGCATTTTTATATTATAAAATACATAATGCGGCACGTTCTACCATTTTTTCCTTCATGCAAAACCAGGAACTGAATGCGCTGGTGTACAGGGTCGATTTGAATACATGGAAAACACTTTGCATGCATTTCTGGTGATGAAAAAGGCTTTGGACAGCATTTGGATATGGAACAAATCAAAAACGCTTCTAATCGCAACCGCTTATAAACGCAATTAGCCGCGTTTACAAGCGTTTGGCATTTGAAAAGCTGATAAAATCTTCTCCTGAACGCAAGTTTGGTGCGTTCAAAAAAATGACTGTAAACTCAACTGCATGTAAACGACATAGTGTACATGGACACATACAGTAGGAAAACATTAGGGAGAGTTCAGGGGCTGCTGAAAAAATGCAGAAAAGCTCCTGAACACGAGTTTATCAGCTGCAGTGTACAGGAGCCCTTATTCCTGTTGTATCTTGTTTTGTTATTCTATATATTGTCTGTTCAGTTGTGTGTATACTCATTGGATTTGATTTACTAAAGCAGCAAAGGCAGTGCACATAGAGACACATATCTTCATATTTTTAATGTTAGCCTTAGCAAATATAGGGAACCTGTGTTCATGCTGAATACCCAATTAAGTTCAATTGATTAAAAAATACATAGTGAATGGATGAATGGACTGCCCTGCCCTATAACAAAATTAACATGTGACATAACACATGTTAATGTGTGTTTGCATGTTCTCCCTGTGCCTGCATGGGCTTCCTCTGGGTACTCTGGTTTCCTACCACACTCCAAAGACATACTGGTAGGTTAATTTGCTCCTGTCTAAATTGACCCTGGTATGTGTATGTATGAATATGAGTTAGAGACCTTAAATTGTAAGATTCTTGAGGGCAGGGACTGGTGTGATTGTACAATATATTTGTAAAGCGCTGTGTAAATTGTCAGGGCTATATAAAAAGCTGTAATAAAAAAATGTGAGTGTGTTAAAGTACTGCATAGATGTAAATGGCGCCTTAGTAAATCGATTGCATTGCTTCAGTTTGTTCATTTGTATTGTTTATCCTAAGTTGTAATGCTTATTTGTACATCTCCAGGGAAAATGATTGGTCTATACAGAAATTATTATTCTACCAATAACAATAATGGGATCTCAGTCATGACAATTCATCCAATATATCCAGATCCAAAACACTTTGCTAGCAGTCCCACTTTTGACCTAAAGGGATGCTTTTTGGACGCCATGGACGTTATGCATGCTTATACTTTTCAGAGGTCCGATATTGTTCTATGTACAATCCTTGTTTTATTGATTGCATGTAATATTCTAATTTTCTGTGAATATGGCAATGCATTCAGGGTCATTTATTTGGTCCATAACCAAAACAAATTCAACCTTTTGGGGGGATTAGTGTGAGTAATGTTCCTTTAAAGGCTAAGATTTAGACCAGCTAGAGAACAGCGATAGTAAATCAGAACCACTTGCAGAATTGAGTGATAATGATTCGTGTGGAAATTCATCATCAGACACTGAAAACGATTTTGCGACTTTGCTCAGCGATGTGTGAACTTGGCGCTATATTTCAAATTTCAGTGTTTTTGGTTTGATTATATTATTGAATTAAATTAATTATTATTATGTTATTATTTTTAATGATTATTTATTAAATTATAATTTATGATTTCGTGTTTCAAGTTTAATCCTACCCAGGATGTTTACTAGACTCTTGTTCGGACAGATTTCAGTGAGTTATTTCTAAAAATTACAGGCCTACAATATAAAAGGCCAAATTTCCATGCAAAATAATGGTACCGCTTTCAGCACCAAAAATGTGAAATAATCATACCGCCGGGGAGGTTAAAGGCTCAGGAACCCTTTGCAGGTGTTATGGCTTAATTAGCTGATTAGAGTGGGACACTTTGAGCTGAGAATATTGCACCTTTTCACAATATTCTAATTTTCTGAGATTGTGGATTTGGGGTTTTCATGAGCTGTAAGCCATAATCATCACAATGATGACAAATCACAGCTTGAACTATCTTGCTTTGCATGTAATGAGTCTATCTCATATATTAGTTTTACCTTTTAAGTTGCGTTACTGAAATAAATGAACTTTTGCACGATAGTCTAATTTTCTTGAGTTTCACCTGTATCTATCTATCTATCTATCTATCTATCTATCTATCATCTATCTATATCTATCTATCGATCGATCGATAGATAGATAGATAGATAGATAGATATAGATAGATATATATATTTTTAAATATATTGAATATGGGCAAAATTGTAGTATTTCAAATATATGGCAACATATTTGGGAAGAATATTTTTAAAATATATTTAAAATATATTTTTCTTCCATGTGGGCCTCAGCACCCCTTCAACACTCCCTATGATATATCAGATTGGGGGTAATGTGCATGGAACTAAAGGCCAGGTGTATTTGCCTAGGTACTCTTCACTTCAACACAGTATCTAGCTGTCAGAAGTTCCATTTTCAATCCAGCTATTTTGAAATGCATCAATAATATTTTTTTCAGTTCAATAAGAAATTATCTTACTAAAGGTATCCCTTCAACAGAAAATGTAAATAATTCCAACACCTTACAATTATTATTATTATTATTGTACAGGATTTATATAGCACCAACAGTTTATGCAGTGCTTTACAACATATTCTGACTGTACAATATTTGTTCTGTCTCCTTTAGATTTACTAAAACTATGTAATATGAGGACCCATCTAAACTGTCCAATCAATTTGTATTCATTCAGGCAGGCCCTTACCCATTGGCTGGTGAATGCAGAGTTGGTTGTATAGTGAGGTGGTAAGAACTATGGTGGACTTCAGCCTTGTCTTGCTTTACCCCTTATTCCCCATAAAATACCAAATTATGTTCCGTATAATACTTAAACACTTTTGTAACATAAATAACACAATAAACATATTGTTGAATAGGTTGTATGTGAAAATTTCTCTTTAGTAAAACAGGTTAAAGATTTTAGCTAAGAAACTTTTTTTAATTTAAAATGGCTACATAACACCACAATAATTTAGGAAAAACTGCAGTACACAGCAACAGGCCTGGCTTTAGTGCCATTTTTTTTCATGAATGTCTTGTTTCTGGGCTACCCAAGTTTATTGATTTTAATGATTGATTGTTTTTGTTGTGTTTTATTTGTGTTTAATATTTTAGTAGTTGCATTTCCTGTTTGTCACCCATCTTTTTGCACATTATTTTTACATCCACCAGACTGGGTTTGAGCACTATGCATTGTGTTCTTTTCTTCGCTCAGGTTTTTGCTTTTGTTTTAACCCTTGCTATGACCTTTTTTTTTAATTTTCTCATGCCTTTAGTAGTCAACAGCACATGGATATGCTTGAACCCTTGAGACTCCTCTGCAATTTTCAGCTGATCTGTTGTTTTCTGAAGTACAGCATCGCAAGCACGCTTTAGATATAAGAGCTATAAATCTTTCAAATAATATACATTGAATGCCCCTGAAATTAACTAGTTTAAGCAATAAAAAATAATAATTATTGCAATGACTGTTTTATACCTCTGACAAGTTGCACGCCTTCAAATAACAACAGATGTGTCGTGTGTAATATGTAACATGTATGGCGCAAAATGATGAAAAGGCTTCTTTGTTCTCCTTTATGCTTCACTGAGCTGTTGTCAGCCATCCTGCCACAAGGAGAGGGGGTGGCACAGACTATTAATCTGTTATGGTGGCAAAGTACTTCTATACAGCATGTTATAATTTGTCTCTGAGGCATGATAAAAAGCTTAATTATATTTAGATATTATTATTATATTTCACCAGCCTCTGCCTGTATAGAGATTATTATTTAGATTGGAGTTATTCTTAAGGTACTACAATTATTTGCTGCTGTAGTTGTAAAGTGTGCACACTCCATGATAGATAAAAGGCAAGCTTCCGTGCTACCAAAGTTGAAAGGGAATCTAAAGCTGATAAATAACAAATGTGTGCTGCGCTTCACTTAAAATTAATAAATAAAATTAATACAAATAATAAATACATTCAAGTGCTCCTGTTAATAATAAGTGAAAAAATATTGTATAAAGTAAATTAATCAATCAATCAATATCAGTAACCAAAATTGATGTCCATATACAGTGAAGGAAATAAGTATTTGATCCCCTGCTGATTTTGAATGTTTACCCACTCACAAAGAAATGATCAGTCTAAAAATGTGTGCAAACTAGGTGGCCAACTACAGGAAACGTCTGACCTCTGTGATTGCCAACAAGGGATTTGCCACCAAGTATTAAGTCATGTTTTGTGAAGGGGATCAAATACTTATTTCCCTCATGAAAATGCAGATCAGTGCATAATTTGTTAGATATGCATTTCTTTAGAATTTTTTGTTGCTATTCTGTCTCTCAGTGTTACCTACCATTCGATTTTTAGACTGACCATTTCTTTGTGAGTGGGCAAACATTCAAAATCAGCAGGGGATCAAATACTTATATCCTTCACTGTACATCAGAAAAGTCCATATATACTTCTTCAGAAATTCGTAAAATAAATATCCAGTGCTTCTTAATTCATTTCTTATGTGAAAATAACTTGTATTTCTGTGCTCCCCCACCGGTTGTGCTCTCACCTCAAAAATATGACCAAACCGTTAAGTGAGGTCATATAATGCTTGTGTCCCTTTAAGTGGGCCAAATGTGGATGGGATGGTATCCTGCTCTTTGGGATCCCCAATCAGCCAATTAATAGGCTCTCCTTCCACGATGGTTTATATAAGAGCAAAAATCAAATCATTGTGTTTTATCCTTTTTAAAACATTCTATTAATAAAAAGTAATGCACTCACATGGTATCTGTATAAAAACCTCTTTGTGAACAAAATGTATCCTCCTGAATATTTGGCAATGGTGAAACTCCTAAAATTACCAGCTGGTATCGGTATGGAACCATCGAGCGTCGTGACGTCAAAGCCCCTGTGAGTGCATTACTTTTCTGACATGTATATGGACCAGGGGCGGACTGACAACTCATGGGGCCCCCGGGCAATAGGGGATCATGGGACCCCTGTGTCCTTGCCCAAACTCAAAAAAGCCTATGAAAAAGGTACCAGGGGCATCTCATGGGGCCCCCTACTGACCCCGGGCCCTCGGGCAGTGCCCGAGTTTCCAAATGGTCAGTCCGCCCCTGATATGGACCTTAGTTTTGGTTACTGATATTGGTTGATTAATTTACTTTATACAATATTTTTTCACTTATTATTAACAGGAGCACTTGGATGTATTTATTATTTGGATTAATTGTATTTAGGAATTTTAAGTGAAGCACAGCACACATTTGTTATTTATCATTGGTTTGACACACTAGTATGAGTATGTGTTAGGTGCAGGCGGATCACAATCAGCTTTTATCACTTATATAGCAGCTCACAAGTTTTTACTTTTATATTTGGAATCTAAAGCTGGCCATACTCTCAGTGAATTTTGTTCAGCGGATGGCTCTGTCTGTGCCTTCCTGCCCGTCAGCCTTCAATTTAAAAATCAGGCAGATAAATGTCACTCAAACAGCAAACAGCAACTGTTGGTTAGGTATTCTGACAGCCACCAGCAGCAGTTATCAGAATGCAATAAGAGCAGTGGGAGATTCCTCCACCTGTGCTGTATAGTATGTATGGTGAAACAGCTTTTTTTCACTTAGCCCACAGGATGAATGAAAAAAGTTAAAGGGATCTTTCACACAGGACGAACCCATTTAGTGGCTCCACTTGCTCCCGACTGAGCAAGCGGATGACAGCTCTCTGTCTCCTCCGCTGCTGCAGAGCAGACTCGCTCTCCTCAATGGGCGATCAGATGAAAACGGACCGCCTGTTTGCTTTCATACGATCTGATCCGACAGACAGAAGGAGAATTGGATCCCCATCTGTCCCTATCTGTCCCTTTTTTTCGGATCGGATGTTGGCAGGTGTAAATGGACACATGTCCATTTACAACCGCCGCTCCATAGAGGAGAATGGAGATTCCAATTGGGTCCGCCTGAAAAACGGGCAGGTGGATCCGATCGGAACATTCATGTGAAAGAGCCCTAAGTGTGTATTTCCAGAGTTCCACATTCTGCAAAAAAATTAAATTTAAAAAATAATAATGAATGCACCAATTTAGTAAAAAAACTGAAAAGTGCATTTACTATATGTTCACATTTGAGCCTGCAAAGCATTGTAACCACAATAAACAAATTGCAGGTGCATCAACGGGCTCTTCCTCCAGCTCAGGTCTGTACTGAAGTACAGACCTCAAGCTATGGAGTTGGAGGAAATATCAATAGACTACAAGGTAGGCACATCACTTGTTTCCCACTGAGAACTACAGTTTCTCTGCCTCTAGCTGGTGGGGAGAAAAACAGTTCTGTAACTAAGGGTTTGGTGGTAGGAGCTGTGCATGCTGACCTTGTTTCATATTGCAACTTAAAGTGATACTGAGTTCAGATTTAATTCATTTTTAACCACTTCAAGTCTGGACACTTTTACCCCCTTCCTGTCCAGGCCAATTTTCAGCTTTCAGTGCTATCACACTTTGAATGACAATTGCGCGGTCATGCAACACTGTACCCATATGAATTTTTTAGCATTTTTTTGAGACAGAAAAACTTTATTTTGGTAGTATTTATTCACCACTGGTATTTTTATTTTTTTGCTATATAAATGAAAAAGTCCAAACATTTTGAAAAAAAAGTGTTTTTCTTACACAATTTTGCAAATAAATAATCTTTCTTCATAAATCTTGGCCAAAATGTATTTATCTATCTTTTTGGTAAAAAAAAAAACCTCAAATTAGTTTATAACCAAAAATTTAAATTTTTCAAAAAATGTTTTGACATTTGTATTTTATTTTTTATATTACTATTTGTGTTTTTTTTTAACATACTGTCACCATAGCAGTACAGTGTCACCATAGTAACACTGTACTACTTGTGGGGGGTGATGAAGAATTTTTTCTTTTTTATATACTGATTGCTTTTACACCCATAAAGGCTGTAAAAGCAATAATTTCTCCTTCTTTCTGTCTGCATTCTTGCAGCCATTGAGAAATATTGTGTGAGCTGTGATTGGTCACAGCTTGTCACATGGTACAAGGTTGTTGTGAATAGCCTTGTACCATGTGACCTCTGTGATCATTCACAGATTTCACTAGTAGTAAGCAATGATGTCAGGAAGTGACATCTTGTTTACTACTATTCATGTGATCACTGATTCAGATCCTCAGAGAGTTCTTTGCCATGAGGTGTCATGTTGAACTTCCAGTGACCAGTATGAGAGAGTGAGAGCGATAGCACAAAATTTAACCTACCTGCTCCCCATTTGCACCTGAGACCTTGTAACACTAAGGGGAAGGGAAAATGGCTAATTGGGCCAAATTTGGACATTGTCACTTAGGGGTGTACTCACTTTTGTTGCCAGCAGTTTAGACATTAATGACTGTGTTGAGTTATTTTGAGGGGACAGCAAATTTACACTGTTATACAAGCTGTACACTCACTACGTTACATTGTAGCAAAGTGTCATTTCTTCAGTGTTGTCACATGAAAAAATAGAATAAAATATTTACCAAAATGTGAGGGGTGTACTCACTTCCATGATATACTGTATAATATGGTGGTGGGGGTCCTTACTGCTGCACTAAGTATGCATGAAGACATGTGAGCCCCATTCAGTGCAGTAATATTCTAAGCCAATGCTGCATGATGATGCTGCCCCAGGGATGGGCTCATGACAGGCCAAACTGAGGTAATGGGTGGAATGATACTGACCATCATTCAAACCAAAAGAGTGAGGACATCTAGTGAAAAACAAAAAGTGCTGGGAGGGACGACAAATGCAGTTTTTTTTTCATTTTTACTATTTTTTTATTTATTATAGGTACTTATATATCGCTGTCAATTTACGCAGCGCTTTACATATATATTGTACATTCACATCAGTCCCTAACCCTCAAGGGGTGTACAATCTAAGGTCCCTAACTTACATTCATACATACACATACTAGGGACAATTTAGACAGTAGCCAATTAACCTACCAGCATGTCTTTGGAGTGTAGGAGGAAACTGGAGGACCCAGAGGAAACCCACACCGACACAGGGAGAACATGCAAACTCCAGGCTGGAGGTGCTGTGGTTGGGATTATGAACCAACAACCCTAGTACTGCCAGGCGGAAATGCTAACCATTTAGCCACTGTGCTGCCCAGCTATTACTTAACTACTTATTTTAATCCTTTTCTTTTAGATTCTGTATTTCAACTTCAAATAAATGTGATTATTTTGCTCTTAAAAAAATCTAAAGGTGAACAAAATCAGTGCACATTTTTGTTAGCAGCCAGACTACTGCATGAACGATGAAGCACAGCGACAGACATCGTGGTGAAACAAGCTGATCATTAGCAATGAGTGAGGAGAATTTCAAGGGATCAGGGTTCACCACTACCATGAGTATCAGGTCCTGTGTGTTCATGATTTGGGGATCCAGAAAACTAATACAGGACTAAGCCATAGTACCCATAATGTATTGCCTGGCCTTTGAACTTAGATCAATTGGCTTAGAAGGGCCTTTAAGGGGGCTTTTGGATAAACACTATTAGGAGAAGTTACCAGACCATATAGACAATGTACTTTAGTTGTGATTGGAAAAGAAAAGGGAGTGCTGCTGACAAACTGCATTAGGAGAGAAGAACTTGTAGGCACTGGCAGGTCCTTTAGGCTCTATTCATTTCTGAGCGTAGCATATTTTACCATGATTTTTGCACATTTTTGTATGTTTTCATACAGCGTTTTTAGCCATTTTTGAGCTTTGGCATTTTTTTTATTAGCCAATAGAGAAAAATGTCATCTGTTGCATCATTTGTTGCTAGGTTTTATTGCTTCAGCTTTTCCATCACCTGTTATGTATTTATTTATTTATTTATTTAATTATTATTATTATTATTTTGTTTTATGTTAGGGTAAGGGGTTAGAGTTAAGGTTAGGTTAGGGTTAGGATTAGGGGTTAGGGTATGGGTTGGGGTTAGTATTTTATTTATTATTTTCTTATTATTTATTTATTTTTGTTGTGGTTAGAGTAATAACAATAATAGTAATAATAATAAAAAATAAATAAATAAATGTAAAATAAATACACAAGTAAATAAAAATAATCATAAATGAATACTATGCAATAATAAATTAATAATAAATAACCCATATTCTTAACCCCCTAAAACCTAAAAAAGTAATAAAGTAGTAATAACAATAATTTATTATTAATATTATTATTATTATTATTAATTATAATAATGTAGTTTTGTGTTTATTATTATTATTATTAATAACAATAATAATATTAATAATTTATTTCAGCTTTTTTCAAGCTTAGGGGTGAATTATTATTTATTTATTTATTATTTATTTAGCATTTTTTTTATTTAAATGTGTATTTATTTTACAATTATTTATTCATATATTATTACTATTTTTTTTCAGTTTTTCATTTTGAGCACAAAATTGCACAAAACGCGTGTTTAAATGCGCAAAAGCACGCAAAAACACGTCAATGGCGGACTTCAAACAGCAGGATTTACAGGCAGGAGTATGTGGGATACAGGTAGCACAGTGTTGTCAATCAATAACATAAAGTATTAAAGCAAGGACCTTTATATCAGTATAATCAGCTGTTATTTTCATGAAAGCTGGTGATTAAAATAAAAATCTTTCTAAGTGATATTATCATTTTAAATACCTGAAGAGTGTTGCACTTGCAGGGGGGTTGGGTAGGAGCTGCCTCTGGGCATTGTGAGTAGGACCTTTTACCTATCCAGATGTGCAATTGTTTTGGGGGTTAGACGCCAGAGTTTGCTGCGTGTACTGTGACTGCTTGTATAGAGTCTTAGGGCAACTGGTTGTCCAGCTTTAGTTTTAGGCTACTATTGAATACTTTTTTTTTCCATGTATCTGTCCTCCAAAGATCTGTGTGTGCTTTTGAGTATTCTGCACCCTCATCCTTCCTTCCTGCCTAAGATCTGCAAAAAAACTTCAAAAGACACCCATAGACTGAGCCTGAATTTGTCAGTGTGCTTCTCGAGCTGGTAAGCTGGTAAACTGGTAAACTGGTACCTGGGCTGGCATCTCTGAACAGGTAAGAGAAACCTGTATATTTCCATCAGCCTCTCTGGGGGTTAGTGCTACAAGGAATTTCTGGGGGGATGCACATTAATTAAGCTTTATATATTTTTTTTATCCAAGTTATGTAACTGGTTGCAATATATACTGATATAGTTTTGTTTACTGCTTGCACTGTTTAGGAGTCACAGATGGGGTGCTGAATAATTAGTTTGTGCTGTGTTCTATTTGCACTGTAGAAATATGTGAAATATTATTACATCAAACAATTCGGCTATCTGACACAGAGCTCTGCCCTCCATAGAGTCATTAATTCACATTGTGAAAAGAATCAAGTCACACAACTGCAGAGCTTTGAGCTTGTCAAATAAATCAGAGTATTTTGCAGTACTAGAGCCAGCAGGAAGTCAATAATCAATAAACCTATTTGACAGCTTGGCATATTTATCAAAGGCAATGACTAGATTTATTAGTATCGTTTCATAGACCCTAGCCCCTGACAACAGCAAAACTCTCGGATAATTCATCTGTTTATTTAAAGATAACTTGCTGGGGTTGGACATTCTATAGTTTGCATTGTTGTAATATTATAATCCACCGAAACATTTTTATTCTTGGAGGCAATTAATGGTAAGCTGATGTGTTTGTAAGGGGTAAAAGTGTACAGTACAAATGCACACGTTCCTGCATTAAAAATGGCTGTGTGTATAAGTGGGTGCTGCAGCGACCGTCGTCTGGAACCGAACAGAATCAGTAAAGGAGAATGTCACCAACACACCGAGGATCACCAATATGGGTCCAAAAGTTTTAATAATTCATCACATAGTTACAGCAAGGCAACGTTTCGCAGTCTCGCAGGACCCCTTCATCGGGCATGTGACATGCGAGACTCCGAAACGTTGCCTTGCTGTAACTATGTGATTGTTTATTAAAACCTTTGGACCCATATTGATGATCCTCGGTGTGCTGATGACATTCTCCCATGTAAGGGGTAAAAGGTCCCTTGTACAGGTATATATGACTACAAAAGGCTGAGCAAAGTATGCTGCTCCTGGCTATCCTCCACCACAGGTGCAGATGACAGGGTTCTTTCAGGGCTATTCATCCTATGGGAATTGGGTGAACCATTGTAAAACAAGGTTAGATGGGGGCTTGATGGGCTTCAGCAGTGAACAAGCAAAGGCCTTTGAAGGCTGAGTGTGGGGTGATTACTTCATTTTTCACCAGTGGGGGACTACTGCCATGGAAACCCATGAAGATGATATAGGGCTCGGGCAGGAGGTACCCAAGGATCAAGGGGGTACTGGGCCAGGCAAGTGCAGGGGAGTGGGGGAATCTATCCCTACTCTCTGTTTCTGGTCAGGGAGATGATCTGAGGTCTGAATGGGTTATGGTAGAAAAGAGTGAGGAGCTAATCTGGGGTCTGAAGTGATTAAGATAGAAAGGGGAAGTTTATCTGAGGTCTGACGGAGTTAAGGAAGAAAGCTGATCTAAGGTGGCAAAAGGGGATTATTTGAGGCCTGTTGACACACACAAGCACACATCAGTGGCAAGACATTTTTTCCATCCATTGGCACTGATGAGGGGGCATTTTTATCTCCAACTGACATTGGACCTTTTCTTTCTCACATGAATGGCAGGATATTTTTTCAACCGCTGACCACTGACACCATGCCATTTTTTTTACTAACAATGCCAGAGTATTTTTTTCTCCCACTAATGCTGGTGCATTTCTTTTCCTCCCGCTAACGCTGAAGTATTTTTCCTCCCACTGACTGATAACACTAAGCATTTTTTTCCACTAATCAAGGATGTCAGACATATTTTCTTTCACTGACCAATAATGCCAGGCATTGTTTATTCATTGAACAAATCCATCCATCCAGGAGTGAGAGCTTGGAGGAAGATAAGGGTGGATTACCATCTGTGATGTGGGAGATCAAATCACCCTATGGAAATTGGGGCTTAATTACTTTATGTAAGTGTAAGGGAGGTGTTTTTTGCATTTTTTATGTCGGTATATATCATTAGCATCTTTTTCTTTTATGTTTTTCGCTATATGAGGAAATATCTGGGAAGGAGAGTCAGTGTGAGATCCCATAAGGAGTTATATCATCTCTGAGAACACCACACCACACCTGCAGGCTTGTCTTTTTTTTGCATCTTAAAGCCATACCAGTTTGGGAATTCACAGCATTTGGTGAGTGTGGATCTATAAAATGCTTTTCACAGAAGATGTGAGCAAGATGGATAATTTATAAAGTTTTAGTAAATAATTTTTTCACATTTTATGGGACATTGGACTTTAATTTGGGACTTTTTCTTCAGACTTTCACATATCATTTTTCACAGTTTTGATTATTTGCATTATTTGCGCTGTATTATTTTTATTATTATTTGTTTAGTCAATCCTTGAACAGCAGCATTTAATTTTTCACTTATTTCTTTGGCGCAAGTTTGATACATATTTTATGAGTGCGAATCGATGACCACAAGGAATTTGCATGAGAAAGTGTTGATGACCTGATAAAAATCAGGACTGAGATGTGAAAGACAGCCCAATATGGGGCAATATACTAGGTCTATCCAAAGAAGCATGCTGTCAGTGGTTGTTAAGGACACCAATGTCCATGACAACCGATAAAGTTGCCAGGGGCAAGGTATCCCTCCATGTTCAGGGCATGCGGCCAGGTATTGTTCACGAGGGGGGTACGCATTTGTCCCCTTCCCCCTTTGCTGGCCAGCCAGGCTGCATGTTCAGATTAAGGGTCTGGTATGGATTTTTAGGGGAAAATCATGCTTTTTTTATATCATTGACCCTTTGTTTACAAAGCAGAAGCCAGCTAGGGATCTCTCATTTGCAATGGGAGTAGCAGTGCATGAACACCTTTGGGAGCAGCAGCTCATTACGTTGATGAGCCAAAATTGTCAGGTAATGAGCCATCTTGATTGACGTGGTTCTACATTGCTAGATGACATGACTGATATTGTATTTTTTTCTAATAAAGGACTTTTTTGATGGTGTGGGTAATTTCATTTACTTTTTTACTTTGTACTTATCCATTCATCTGAATATGTGCGGTTTTCCAGATTATAGTAAGCCCCACTTGCAGACTCCTGCATCCCTTTTTTTGGTGTTAATGCATTAAAGCAAAGCGTTATTATGCATTAAAGAATGCTGTGTTAAGGCAGCCCATTTATTTTGCTTAGACTGGCAGCACAGATAAACATAAAAAATGCACCTAACTCATTTATTTAGCTCACCACAATGCACATTGTGTGAGTTGCCATGTGCTGTAGCACAAGAGGTTCATGATCAACCACTATGATCAAACCCTTATGGTGAAATACATCAGTAGGACCAGAGGACCTCAAAGGGCTGAGGTCCAGTGGTCATGTGTGATGCCGAATTACACTCAATAAAGTTGTGTCACAAACATAGCGACTGCATGTGAAGTTAGGCATTACTTACCCCATGGGAACTGGGTGAACCATTGTGGAATTAGAAATGCACCTGGAGCTAGATGGGGTTTACTAGGCATCAGCAGGGAACAAGCAAATGCCAACTGGGTGTAGGAAACCCACTTCCAGCTCTTAATAGTTTAATAAATATATATTCTATACTTAATAAATACTTGTCAGTGACAAAGCAGTAGTTATAAAGCCATGCTCATGGAATGTTTTTAATAAAGTTCAAATTATAAAAAATATATGTTGGTGCACTTGTGAGCAATAAAATAGCTGCCCTGGCTCTCTGAAAGGTTAAAAGTGAACAAGTTCATGTAATTGAAAGAATTAAAGTGGTTGTGAACTTCTGAAATGAAATATGAACAATGCATATCCTCCTATACTGTGTAATTACATTGATCCAAAGTACATAGTGTGATTTCCATCTACTATGTCATTCCTCTGCTATCTGCATGAGTCACTTCTGCAAGTCTATGCCGATACCAGACAATCCAGGGAAAGGTCCTGCCACCCCTCCAACAAACAGCGGGTGATTCATCAGTTTTGCTGTAGTAGGTTGTATACATCATACAGATTCACCACTTCAGAGGCAGGTTATGGGCTTCCCCAAGGCATGCTATTTAAACGACTTTTGCATTTATTTCCTTTGGTACATGCAGAGGCGTCCCTAGGGTAGGTGTCACCCGGTGCGGTAACACTTGGTGACACCCCCTTCGACGATCCCCGCAGAATGGATCGGATCTGCAGATTGAGCATAATGGATCGGACTCCGATCCATTATGTTCAATCCGCAGATCCGATGCATCCTGCGGGGATCGTTGACTTGCTTTATAACTTACCTTTTTGTGGAGCGGATCCAGTCTCACCCCGTGCAGTCGGTGTCACCCGGTGCGGACTGCACCCCCTGCACCTGCTTCAGGACGCCACTGGGTACATGTTCCCCAGGACAGTGCCCAGCTCCCCATGCACCTTGTTCAACAGTCCCTTGCTTATTAAAGTGGTTTTGAACCCTTACCTATCCCCAATGAGGTGACTGGCCTTAAGTGATACACAAATATTAAACAAATCCTCCTACATTAGTTGTACCTGTTTACATGCATTTGTCCTGTACATTCTTGTAAAACTCAGATATGTAAAGAATTTTACAAAGACTCACAAAACAGCCCATCTAAGTGCAATAATTAAAATTGTGTTTAATGGTAAAGGATAAAAAATACTCTCAAGAGTAATAAAAAAACAAGCTCATCTCTGTGTGAGAGGGATGATCATTCTTTAGCGTCCTGCAGACACCACCAGTGGCATGGGGGATGTATGCTGGGCTGATGGACATGTGTGAAGGCACAATGGAGGTCTGTCCTGTAGAGTAATGGTGCAGTGATGCCGATCCAGTGGCTTCTGTACAGGAAGAGACCTACAACCAGCTTGGAGCGCACTGGTGGAAGTGACGTCACCAGGACAGGCGGAGGGTCAGCATGTCTGTGCCGCCTGATTGGACTAACCTTCTGCCTGTCCTGGTGATGTCACTTCCACCAGTGCGCTCCAAGCTGGTTGTAGGTCTCTTCCTGTACAGATGCCGCTGGATTGGCTTCAGAGCACCATTACTCTACAAGACAGACCTCCATTGTGCCTTCACACATCTCCATTAGTCCAGCATACATCCCCCATGCCACTGGTGGTGCCTGCAGGACGTTGAAGAACAATCATCCCTCTCACACACAGATGAGCTTTCTTTTTTTATTGCTCTTGTGAGTGTTTTTTATCCTTTATACCATTAAACACGGTTTTAATTACTGCACTTAGATGGGCGCCTCCTGTTTCTTTCCTTTAGTAATATTCTCCAAACCTGTCTCACACATGTATAAATTTCAACTTTCTCAAAGAATACAGTCTTATATCCAACTCAAAGCTTATGCCTATGTATTACCAATATCATTTTGGTATGTATGGAAAAAAAAGACTTTTCACTTATCAATAATCATTACTTAACCAAAAGAGAGATATTTTTTCATAGATGGCTGGCTCCATTGAACACCATGTAAAATGGACAATTAGAAACTATAATACCGGACCATTTATGGGAACATTTGCAATGGATAATGTCCAAGCTTGAAGAACTTTGCTTTTTAGCTTTGTTCATTCAAATGGTTCAATACATTTCATATAAGATCAAGCAAGAATTCTTTATAAGATCAAAGATGTTAACGCAGAAAAGGTGCCTATGTGAGTGACTTATACCCTATAATTGCTTGAAATCTTTCCTCCAAATGACATGACAAAGACCTAGAGAGAAAGCATATAAAGAAGATAAAAGCATGTTATAGTTCTACGCATTATTCAACTGGCAGGAATCTTTTGTTCTATATTAAGACCAACATAAAGGTCTCATAAGTGGGAAAAATACTTTAAACTTTAGCTAAATGAAAATCTTGACCTTTCTCTCCTGATCTTCAGAGACGCTGAAATCTTCATAAAATGCTCATCAATACAAAGAGATCCATAAGATGTCTAGTCAAGGAAGAAAGGTATGTACTGTATCTATATATAAATTGCAATAAAAATGTAGATGTCACATAGCTATATGTATGGTATCACAGTGCATAATCAATTCACTTTAAAATGTTCCACATAACATACAGTATAACACGTGACAGCACCATATCATGATACACGTGCCCAAACACAAATAGTGCAGTAAAAAGTCCACGTTAGTTGAAAAATATTGTTATAATGCAGTTTTATGCTAAGTGAACTACATGTACCAGCAATCATTGATGCAACCCCATGCTCCTTCACCACAGATAAATTCTGCTTGCTTACCAGAAATGTAGATCTGGCTCAACCTCTCACCGCACCAATGAGAGCCTGAGCCAGCCGCTCCCACCCCCTCCACTGTCCGACACTCCAGTGAGCATTGGTGGGGCAGAGCACAGAGGGGTGACTGACAGTTACCACTCTGTGCTCAGAGCAGACATGAGATCTGTGGGATCTGCAGTGTTTGATCGCTCTGTTCTCAGTGTAGAGACGACAGGGGACAGATGCAGCATCAGATTAATGCTGCATCTACCTAGGTGAATATGAATGTGTATTTTTCTTTTTAACGACTTCCCGATCGCCCTATAGCAGAAATACTGCTACAGGGCAGCACGGGTGCGCAAAATCATGTATATATACATGATTTTGCATTTCCGGGTAGGGGCCGCGACCGCGGCTGTCAATCACCGGGTCCAGGCGGTAATTACCTGTCCGAGCCCGATGATCACTGATGGGGAGGAAGACTGTTCCTCCCTGTCAGCTCAGGCATACTGCCCCCCCGGCCCCCTAGTAAAACACTCTCTGCTCATAGTTAACCCTTTGATCACCTCTCATGTTAACCCTTTCCTGCCCAGTATCATTCGTGCAGTGTCAGTGCTTTTTTAGCACTGATCACTGTATTTGTGTCACTGGGGTGTCAATGACACCAAGTTAGTTCCCCCCCAGTGTCAGAATGTCTGACGCAGTCCCACTAAAAGTCACTGATCGCCGCCATTGCTTGTAGGAAAAAAGAAAAATCCCAGTATCTATACCGCCATTTGTCAGCACTATAACTTTCACGTAAACCAATTCATTTACACATATTGGGATTTTTTTTTTGCAAAGACATGTTGCAGAATACATTTTGGCCTAAATTTGTGACGAAATTTGATTTTTTAATTTTTTTTTCTGGACTTGTTTAGTAGCAAAACGTTCAAAATATTGTTCATTTCTAAAAATTGTAGGACTATTTTTTTAAATAACGCAAAACATAAAAACGCACAGGCAATCAAATACCGCCAAAAGAAAGCTCAATTTGTGGGAAAAAAAGGACATGAATTTAATTTGGGTGCAGCATTGCATGACCGCGCAATTGTCAGTTAAAGTAATGCAGCGCCGTAACACAAAAAATGGCCTGATCAGTAAGGGGAGTAAATCCTCAGGAGGGTAAGTGGTTAAATCCTGCACTTCTTTTTTAAAGGACCAATGAATTCTACATTTTTCCATTGCATAAAGTCAAGCCATCTGTCTGTGCTGTAAAACTCATGGATGCTGTGCCATGCAACATGGCAATGATCCAAAATGTAAAGATAATCAACAACAAAGTAAACCTATCATAAGAAGAAATTCTGTATTTTAAAATAGTCTACAAAGAGCCTTGATGTGGTGTGAACTGAAGCAGGACATTCAAGCAAGATACCCAACAGCATGAACCGAAACAATGTTGTATATGGCAATGGGCCAAAATGACCTCCTTTATCTCCTACACAGCTCTAAGGAGCTACCACATTTGCAGCTCCTTAGAGCTGTGCAGGAGATAAAGGAGCTATTTTTGGCCAATTACCATATTTTTTTATTTAAATAGAGCAATAACGAGGTACAATTGCTTACAAAATAAAGAAGTTGAACAGTAATAGGCCTTACAAACACTGCACACACTGGTGTACTTTCCTTCTGTGGTTTTGGATTTTGGTTAAATAGTTGAATAGTTTTAGTTGCTTGGAAACTCTGCAAATGAATAAGAATTTTATTTTTAATAAAAAGAAAAATATTATTATAATAAGGAGCAGAACCTAGTGCAAGAAACCATGAAGCCCCCCCCCCCCCCCATCCCTGCATTTTAAATCTACCTATCAACCAGAAAAATTAAAAAAAAGAAAGAAAACACTCAAACTCATCAAACACGCGGCAAGACCGCAGGTGGAAAAATGCAATGCAAAACGCAATACAGAAATGGCTCAAATGCAACCTGCATAGGTGTGAACCTAGCCTAAGTAAATCTCCCTACAAAAGTTTTTATCTCAGGTAACAGGCGAGGGACCTCCAGGACCTAACCGGTGATTGACAGCCTCAGCTCTGTTCCTGTGTGCTGTGTGAAGGGGTTGTGTCCCTTACCTCCAATCAGCACCCCTTGAGCTCTGCACAGTCTAACTTCAGCTCCCCGCCCTCTGCTTCCTGAAAGCACAAACAAGCTGTAGAATTTCTGCAGTATTTGTTTCATATTTGTATATCACCTGAGGCAAGTCACTTTGTTAGGTATATGTAAGGGTTTACAACCACTTTAAAACTCCCACAATATTATCAGGGGTCCTCTTTAGGATTCTCACAGCAGCTGCCTGTTGGGAGGGGATAGCAGTGCACATAATGTCCTGCCACTTACTCCATAAGGGTTCTCTAGGCCCTGCTACAATGCACAGTGTCCAGGTGCCTAGAAACTCTGGGCACTAATGGCAATAGATAATAGTGTACACAGCATGATCAATACTCGATTTATCATCCCAAATCTGAGTAGCCGATCACTATTATACTCCATTCAAGCAACTTTCTTGGCAATGAAAGAAGTAGCTGGCTGTACCTTGACGTGTGTTATTAATGTGACTTTCTCAAGATGTGTGCCAGCTACGTATAAAAATTAGTTTTAACTTTTCTGTTGCCATAGCAATCCCAACCGTATGCTTCCTCGTTCATCCTCTCCCTTCACTAATACAAATTGCATATATCCTCACTCTTTAACATTAAAAACAATAATACATTCCTTATAAGCTCTATTTTAAAAACACTCTGTTTCTGCAAATACATAAATCACTTCTAATGTCATGCAGCAGATAATAAACACTGAATAAAAATGTATGTAGACTAAGCATATACAGTATATAAAGTTAAAATACAAAACAAAATTAAAATGACATGTCTAAATACCAGACAGACTCTCTCAAGATATAATTATAAATCACCAATAAACCTGTTTCCACTTTAATTCGATATTTAATAAATTAGGAGCATAAAGTGATTGTAATTTTTCTTTTAATAATAAACATGTTAAGCTTACCTGCTATGTGCAATGGTTTTGCACAGAGCAACCCTGATCCTCCTCTTCTGGGGTCCCCTTCCAGCACTCTTGGCTCCCTCCCCCTTGCCTACTGTCCCTATAGCAAGCCACTTTCTATGGTGGAACTCATGCAGGCTTGATCCTGAGATGAGCTCTGTGTGTCCATAGACATATGTAGCGAGTCTAAGAATAGTGGGGGTGGCTGGGGGGGAGCTGCACACAGGTGTTTTACCTTAATGTATAGAATGCATTAAGGTAAACCACTTTTTACCTTTATGACCACTTTAAGTCTCAGCTTGAAATATCCAGCATGTTTTCTTATGTCTCTCTTAATACACTACTTCCCCTCCAGTGATTTTAATCTTTTCTATACTCCAAAAAAGGATTTTTCTGAAAAAGTATAAAATATTCTAATCTTTATATGCTATTTTAATACTATATACATAATATACACAAATACAGTGTATATGTTCAGATTCAGATACATTTTTTAGGGGTTCTTGTAGTTCTTCCCGCATACTACAGGCCACAAGGGCACTGCAGTATAATATATTACATTTGTTGAATCACAGGCTACTGGAATGAAGATCTGGGCACTGCCATGGGGAACACTTAAAGCAATTTTTTATTTTTTTTAAATGCTATTCAGCATAGAGAGTGATTCCAAGGGTGACATGAAAAAAATACCAATCCTTTTGATTACCTGCTTGGGAGGTGCCTTTATGGCTATATGTAGTGTTATGGAGTAAGAGGCCTGAATGGTTTGGTAGAAGTAGCTGCCACAACAGATCCAAAAGCTATAGGAAAGGTATAGGAAAAAATGCTAAAGCCCTCCACTGCATACAAATTGGCCAGTGACACAACAGTTTGATAGCATAGTTTGTGGCTTTTTTTGCAGTACTACACTACATCATTAAAAGTTAAATAAAATGTCAAAACAGAGTGCACAAAAATACTTCAAAAACCACAACTGCACATTCACCAACCCCCCCTCCCAGCCCCTATCCACAACTATATCCCGACTATATCCCAAAATATAGACTGAATATTAGGCAAACGGAAAGAAACAATGCTAGTATTATCCTGCAGAAAAAATTAGAGTGTATTAGCTGAAGGACAATAGCCACAATATTGTTCAATGACTAGTATGTAGGTAGCTTGGTTAGGCTTCAATATAAAAGGGAGTGACAAGGCAGGTTTTATCTTGAAATAGTAATATTGAGTGTATTATTTGAGAAATGTTAGCCACAAATATTGTACAGTGGCTGGACAGTATGTAAGCAACTTGGTTAGACAGCATTAAAAGAGGGAAAGACCAGGCAGGTTTTATCTTAAAACAAACATTTTACTTGAGAGACAATAGCAACAAATATTTTTGAGTGCCTAGCTCAGTCACAATGCAGGATTTATCCTGCAGCAATCATTAAAAAATTGTCAATTATGTGGTGATGTTGTGCACACAAAGGTCAGCTTTGCCTGAGTCAGCAACCAGTGTATGCTGAAGACCCCAAAATAAAAAAGTCCATAGGAAAACAAAATATAATATATGTTCCCTAAAAATAAACCCTTCGGTGACCAGGGGGATTCCCTTCCTGGGAAATTAAAGAGGTTCTAAAGGCTCAAGGTTTTTTTTACCTTCATGCATTCTATGAAATAAATAAATATGTTTTAAAAACAAAAATCTAATTTGTTTACATTGCCCCTATGGAATATACTGAATATAGGCTTTGCTATACATTTTTGAGGTAACAGTTTTGATGCATGTGAGTTTATTTGAAGTTAGTATATTGCACTTTAGTACTGTGTAGCTTCAATTTGAATAAAGATCAGTAGGGGGAAGCACACTCACAGTAGGAATAATAAACTCACATACTTAATTTTAATCCCGTATTTTTGCAGAAAAGCACTTTATTTTAGATTTTTAATTAGTGTATTCACTTAGTATCAATATGTACTTGGTTCCTCTGTATTTTACTGTTGTAATGTTGCAGCAGCATATGGTGTATCCAGCGGTTCACTCCCTGATTGCTACCATTGGCATGTAAGGGGTTAAGCCAGCTTGCGTATAAAACCAGTCTCTAAGATGGCGGTAAACCCGCTTCCTGAAGATGTCCAATGATGATGAAATGTGTTTTATCTCGCTGCACTGGAATGATGTTTATGCTTTTTATGTTTAGCTTATGAAAGCAACACTATTCACTTAGCAGTGCAGTTTTCATTAATAATATTTAGTTTGGTTGTTTGTGTTTTTATAGCACATTGGGTTAACTGCAGAAGCTGAGACCTATCACTTTTTATCATGTTTATTCAAGTATATTAAAAAAAATATTTTGTTTTGATATTACTCCAGGGTGCAGAGTAACATATTGCAGTTTAATCCCTCAGAACAGGTGCTCTTCTATATATTATATTAGACTGGAAGATAGGAAGATAGTATTTTGTCATGTTTGAGAATTGCCTTATATTTCTGCAGGGTTTTTCCATATCCTTATAATGTACAATATATATGCAAGAATTTCTGGACTGTGCTAGACATGAAAAAGTGTAACAAATAGAGGGAAGACTGGTGGCCATGTTTTTGGACACCAAAGGGCACAAGGGCACAGGAAGAATTTGACTGGCTGCTACCTAGCCATGACTCTTAGCTCCAGCCTCCAGAGGCTTGATTGGCGCAAAAAGGAGATGTAGCCTCCACACCAAGACACAGGGAGTACTAGCACTTGGCTGGTCAGCTGACAGATTTGGAATGGCAAAACTGAGCTGCACAGTATTTTGCATTCTCTTAACCTGTGTGCTACCCATGCAGGTGTCCTGAAGCTCTCCAAAAAAAGGACATAAGTGTGACAGGTTGCATAGGTGCTCACATCGCAACAAAAAATCTACATTTTAATTTCTATCTCTTTTTCCCCTGCACAAGATAAACTATTCTTTGTGATTCAATACCTAAACAGTGAAGACTCACTGAACTTCATGATCAGTAGGGCCCCAATGAATACTGCTATGCTAAGGTAAGACAATTGCGTACTGCCATAATGGGGATGGGGGTAGAACATAATACTGTAGATAGATCACACCAAGGTTTGGTCTTATCCTCAGTACAAATTAGCAACAGAAATACAAAATCTGTCTTACCAAAAGTCTGTCTAAAAATATATCCACACACTGGCCAGAAATCCCAGGCACCAAACATATCTCAGGAAAATATTAGCAAACTTCCAGAAAAAGTCTGAATTTTAGATTATTTATTTTATCCTGGGAATGATCTGTCAGGATGTGTCTACATAAGTTGCAGAGTCCAAATACATACTGTTGCATTCCAATCCAGTTGTTATTACCAGTTGAAGCCCTAAACTTTCAATCTGACTGGTCAATCTCTACCCAATCCCCAGCCACTTTGATAAGCGGAGAAGCAGTTTTTTTGCTGTCTGCACTACCACTATCATTCTATATTCCCAAATTCATTTGTTAAATGTTAGCCCACCAATAAGGGTTTCTTATTAGGACCCATTCACAACTTGGATTGGATGCACTTTAACACACCATACACGCATTAGTGTGATGTGGTGCCATTCAATTTCAGGGGCAATGGAGAAGATTTTTTTTTTTGCTGTCTGTGCCACTGCTAGGCAGATTCACGCTTCCAACTGTTCTTTTTGCCACTGTCACTGAGACAGGTGTGATTGGAAATTCTTAAAACAGAACTTCACTCTTTCAATCAACATTAACATTTCTAATCCTTATGGTGCTTGCAGGGGTACATAGATAGGAAAGCTATATCATATTTACATGTTTTAAGCATTTTATTTTACATTTATTCAGTTACTTCTTGGTTTTCAGGCCTAGGCAAATAATGTCACACATCCCAGGAGTCTTCAGGAGGAGAGGAGGGGTTTTCTCAGCTAAGCACACCCTCCTGCCTGCAAGCCTGAGCTAAAGGCAGATGGATTCCAGGAAGTAAATTCTACATGATTTATTTTCCCTTACTCAAGATGGCCACTGCCAGAAAAGTAAGGGGGTGTTTTTCAAAGTGAGTTCTCAGCAAAATCAAGCATGGAGACATGGATGGATAGAGTTTGCTTTGAATAATAAAAACAAATTAAATAGCATTTTTAAATTTCAGTGCTCAAATGCAGCATAGTTCCACTTTAACTGCATAATTGTCAATAGAAAAAAGGTGAGTTTAATCATCACATGAGGACATCTGTTCCAGTGACAACTGTCTAAAATGGGAATATTCCTCACTTTGAAGAGATTTCCTTTCACTTCTTATTGTGCCTCTGGGACAAAAAATAAAGGGAGTTATTTGCAACAAAAATATATTTTAACCCTTCTTACACTATCCAAGACTACAAAAAAAAAGGTTTGTCTTTATTTACACATTAAGGAAGGCTGTACAATCAAACTAAGTCATGTTCATCAATCTTCACTTTCACAAAAAAACTTATCTTGGGAGTTTGCTAGTTGAACTAACTAAAAATTCATCACTGATTTCAAATATCAACGTAAAATACTTCTGTTTTTAGTGTCAATTTCTGCTTTTACTGGTAATATTTTCTTTTATCACTATTTAGTAGTAGCAAATATGCATATATTCCAAGACCTTTTTTTTGGAATACAGTGTTCATGTATTTTGTGCAACAACTACATTACTATTCAGTAGAGATATGTTCTTCAACCAGTAGATGGCAGTTTTTATAAGTTTGTAGCTGCATCTATTGTATACTTTATGTCTTTTCTCTAAGTAAAGTTTCCTGTTTTCTTGTTGCAGTGAAGCAGAAAAGTACATGTGGACTTTGCATTGTCTGTTCTGTAGGGCTATATATACAGAATTTCTAACACTTAATTGTAGCATTAGAATCATTTTTTTGGCTTAGACTGTTATACAAAATGCTTGACATTGATTAATCTTTTCCATCTCTCCATCAGATTCATAACTGCAGAGATAATTTGTGGCCTGCCGTTTTCTCATTCCAAGGTGATTATGCACTGAGAACTCAAGCCAGACAATATTCTTCTGGATAGTGCCAGCCATGTGAGGTTCACCGATTTTGGTTGTCAGCAACGTATGTGGTTGGATCCAAGACCTTCATATCCTGTGTCGGTACTTTAATTTACATGACGCCTGAGGTGAGACATGGACTGTCTTAGTTTTCCTGTCTTCTTCGAAGTATTTATCACATATTTAAGAATATAAGTCTGTAACGAAAATTCAGTCTTTGCTTAGGTATAAACACAAAATGGTGTTGAACCTAGCCATTTAGGAACACCTTTTTATGAGTTTCATTTTTTCAGTTTCAGTGTCATTGTTAGAAAAAATAAAAGTCAGCTGCTACAAATACTGTAGCTGCTGACTATTAATAAACAGAAGCTGTCTTCACCTAGTCAGGTTCTTCACCTTTCTTTGGGTCCCCAGCACCGCCATCATGACTGGGGGGAGCCAGCTGTGACTTGATGCTGTTTTACATCTGGCTCCCCACTGCACATGTGTGAGATGTGCAACTCTTTCAGACTTGTTGCACAGGCTCCTGGAACATGTGGCCTCCTATGGCCAGAACTTTAAAGAGAATTCAGAGAAAGTGCTGAGACAACATGATGGAAAGGGAGATTGCAGAATGTAGCTTGAACGTGGCAGATAAGAACTATAAGAGAGCAGGTCCTTGCTGACTTGCTTTTGAAGGCCAAAACTCCAGGATTGTAGCTCCTTATTTATTTCTCAGTCAGTGACCTAGAATACATAACCATGTCAACGTCTCTATGAAGCAGGAATAAACATGACACAGCAGCAGTCACACATTTAATCCAAATTAGAAGTGGAGCTCCTGTACCAGGGGCGGACTGACAACTCATGGGGCCCCCGGGCAATAGGGAATCATGGGGCCACTGTGTCCTTGCCCAAACTCAAAAAAGCCTATGAAAAAGGTACCAGGGGGATCTCATGGGGCCCCCTACTGACCCCGGGCCCTCGGGCAGTGCCCGCGTTTCCAAATGGTCAGTCCGCCCCTGTCCTGTACCATAACAAGATCCCTATAAAGTGTGGTAAATGATGCATCTCACTGTTTCCCTTTGACAACTTCTTACAGGGATAGCTCAGGCGGGTTCTGATTCATACTCAAACATGCCTGAGTTCATCACTACACAGCATCCACAAAAATATCTACATGTCCAGCTTTTTAAAAATGTGCACCATTGTCTCTTGTCATTAACAGATCTGTATAGGAGAATCTCTGTGCCAAGACAGCAGCACTGGAGAGTCCTCTAGAGTATTCTTTTCCTAAATGATTTCCCTTCCCAAGAGAGCATTTAAATCAGCAAACTTTCTTCATCACCAAGATTCCCACCCTGAAAACATTTTTTTGGTAGAGCACAGGAATCCTAATCGTGCAAAGTCTCACTATGACCAAGTACAAGTCCAAAGCTGCTGCCTCCCTGCTGACCCAATGTATGGAATGGAGAGGCAAGTCTCAAGTTGGAGACACTGTGGTGCTTCATATGTAATTGCGAATGAAAGCAACAAAAACCTGTGTTTATAAGGAAAATATTGGAAAATTTTGGACATTTTTGTATCTCTGTAATACATGCAAAGTCCCCCATGTTTTATCCCTTTAACTCTTGTGCTGCTACTGATGTAAGTACTAAGTAAGCACTTTACAGCCTCCTGATCACTTCTACATGCTCAGAAATATGCCTATACTCCTCTGCCAGGGGGCCTGGGCTTACTGTATCCTCTTGGGTGCCCAGGACCATCACGGCAAGGTTCAGGATGGAGTACAGTGGGGGAACAGCAAACATCTGTTCACTGATCTCCCCTGTGAAGAATGAACCCTGAAGTACTCAGCTCTGAGCAATCCCAGGTTCAGAGTTCTCAATCCCCAGCTGCTCTGCCTGGGGAAGAAGCTAATCAAGCAGTATGTGCTCAACTGGCTTCATCAGAGTTCAGGAGTAACATGAAGGGTTCCCTGATGTTATAGATCTGCAAAGATGGTAAAATTGAATAAAGACATTAGTCCATCCAGTTCAACCTGAGTGTGTGTGTGCATGTCTACTATCTTCCATGTCCCTGTAGATTGTGCTTCCTAAGAAACATATCTAAACTTTTTTCAAATTTATCTTGCTCCCTGCTGACACCACCAGCTGTGTAAGGCAGTTCCACATCCTTATCACTTTAACAGTAAAGAACCCATTACACAGTCTGAGAATGAACCGTTTCTCATCCAACTTCATTGTGTGACCTCTTGTCTTTTTTTAGAGACTTTTTTAAGAGAATGTATTACCTGCACTATGCTTATCAGCCCCCTGTGATAGCAAAAATAATGTGTAACTAAAGTCAAACTTTTTTTGGTAGCTTTAGTGGAGAGGAATTAGAACACTTGTCAGTTTTTATTGCTGTCCGTGTCCCCTTTCCGGAGATTCATACTCTCTATGTTGTTTATCATTATTGTTGAAAATGAAAGTAAAAGAAAATCCCAAATTTTGGGTTGACATCAGACCAGTGATAAAATGGAAAACTTCCAATGGGGACTCTGGTGACACTGAGATTCTGTCAGTTTGGAGAGATGTTTTCTCAATTCCTGTTGTGGTCATGGGGTAGGATGTGAAAGGAAATTTCCCCAATAGGACACAGATGGTAAACAAACTGATAGGGGTATAACCCTCCCTTGCTCTATCCAAAATGAAAAAAAGGTTTGCCTATATTTACTCTTAAAAAAAATTAATCAATTAATCTCCGCAGGAAAAAGTCCGTGCAAACGCAAAGTATCTGTCAGGTATACATTACTTAAGCCACACATTAGTTATTGCTGCACATGATGGAGTGAGAGCAATAGTTCTAGGGCCATCATTCACCTTACCTCAAAACTGTTAACCTGTGCAGGCTTTTAAAGCATTACCTATGGGCAATTTGGAACATTGGACCGAGTGGTGTCAGTCTTGTCCTGTTGCTTCAGCTAAACTACTCAAACCCAGCCACTATCCTGTACTCTGTACCATAAAGACTGATCATTCTGTAGTGCAAGATATCTAGGAGGGCCAATTAGACTCATGGAAATAACAAAGAAAGGGTGAAGAAGACACATGGCATCTCTGCTTTTCTAAAAAGATCAACAGGTATTTTTTTTAACTCAAACAAATGTAACAAAACACTTTTAAATGTCTATTTCCAGAAGGGAACAAATTAGAGATGCCTACTGTTAGGGATTATATATAATTTAAGGTGTGAACTTCTTTCCCCATAAGAATAACCTTTAGAAAGGAATACACTTTAACCAGTTCCCGTCTGGCCTATGACCAGATGGCAGCCGGGAGAGCAACTCGTCCCTCCGGGTGGATGCCATATGGTGTCCTTTCAGGCATGCACAGTTTGCCTGCCCGCAGAGCCGCGCAGTGGCACGATCTGTCACCGGCCGTGTACCTCGGACACGGCCGGTGACAGATCTGTGTACCGGCCCCATTGCCAGTACCATGTGACCTGCTGTGACCAATCACAGCAGGTCACATGACAGTTGTATACAATGGATGGCTTCCTTTCATGCCATCCATTGTATACAAGTGTGGCTAGCTGTGAATGGTCACAGCGATCACATGCACAAGCTGGGCCAATCACAGCCCAGCTGTGTCATGTGATTAGCTGTGGCCAAATAACAGCTAAGCACAAAAAAAATAAATCGAAGTCATTCAGGTAAATGCTTGCTTATAGCAAAGTAATTCTTTGCTATAAGCAAATTGTGTAAAAAAAAAAAATACTGATCACTTTCCCAAGTAGTACAATGGTAACATTATACTACTTTGGTCATAGTGAAATATGAAAAGAAATTTTAAAAAAAGAGAAGAAAATGTTAAAAAATTAAAAAAAAATTATCAATTTTTTTTTTTTCCGTACTGTCACCAGTCAGTGTCCCTGATCACTGCCATGCCAGTTATATGATGGTGCTGTACTGCACTGGTGACAGTATGTAAAAAAAAAAAATTTTTTTTATTTCTTCATTTCCAAAAAAATTACAAAAAATTACAACTTCAAAAAACTCACCATGCCTGTTATTGGACTGTCTACTTTGCAAAAAGGGGTCATTTGGGGGATATCTGTACTGTTCTGACATTCTTGGACCTCAAGAAATTAGATTGGCCGTCAGTACTTCAGGATTGATCAATATTCAGATCTTGACCATAGTTTGTGAACTCTATAACTTTCCTACAGACTAAATAATAAATACTAATTTGGGTTATTTTTACCAAAGACATGTAGTAGAATACATCTTGGCCTAAATTTATGAAGAACAATTATTAATTTGCAAACTTTTATAACAAACAAAGAAAAACGTGTTTTTTTTCAAAATTTTCGGTCTTTTTTTGTTAATTTAGCAAAAAATAAAAACCCCAGTGTTGATTAAGTGCCACCAAAAGAAAGCTCTAGTTGTGTGAAGAAAATGGTAAAATTTTAGTTTGGGTACAGTGTTGTATGACTGCGCAATTGTCATTCAAAGTGTTAAACCACTGAAACCTGAAAATTGGCCTGGGCAGGAAGGGGGTAAAAGTGCCCTGTAGGGAAGTGGTTAAAATGTAATCTTAGTACAAAGCAAGCCAAATAGATCTAAAATATTAGAGGAAAATCATGGGGAAACACAATTGATCACCCTCAGAATATTTTGCTGAACAATATTTTTTCTTTAGTTTTTACTTCTGGCAATAAGTTAATTTAATAAATAGTTGTAAAAGATATGCACTATATTCCCTGAGAATGTTCCTCGAGAATGTTCCTTTTAACCACAAAAAACATATTTTATTCATAGTGCAATGTCATCAATACTGTATTCTGTGATCACAGTAATGACTTGCTGGCCACTTTATTAAAGAAGACACATTTTATAGATGAGCAAATAAAGCACTGAAAATATTCATAAATATGATTGACTCTGCCCATAGTTCTTTAAATGCCTGAAGTTAATATCTACATTATCGCTTTTCAACAGTTTTCTGAAGTTTTTATTAAAACGTATTCATAAACTTCTTGTAGATGACATGCTAATTTACAACTTAAAGCTTAACTCCAGGCACAAGAAATAACTTTGAAGCTGCCTGCTAGAGTGGAAATTGACTTTGAGTGTGGATTCACACATGTGCAAAGCAAATTCAAGCTTCCTTTTCCAGCTAACTGACAAAGTAATTGTTCAGTGGTTCAGGTCAGGTTTAGAGCAGGTTCATGACAGGTTTAGATCAGGATCAAGTAAGGATTGTATCCTGGTCAGAATTGATGATGTGCAATTCAGAAGAATTCCCATAGAAGGCAATGAGCCTAAATTCACACCTGAGCCAGACCACGCTGCTCAGAAAACTGAAGAGGACTCTTTTTCAGTTTGCATTGAATCCACACTCTGGTTGTACCACATATACAGTAGGTGAACAGGCACAATAGAAACCAATGTTATTTCACATGTCATATGAATTGGATATGATTCAAAATGCATCCAATTCCCATATACACTATATTGCCAAAGCATTGAGATGTCTGCCTTTACACGCACATGAACCTTAATGGCATCCCAGTCTTGGTGAGTAGGGTTCAATATTGAGTTGGTCCGCCCATTCCAGCTATAACAGCTTCAACTCTTCTGAGAAGGCTGTCCACAAGATTTAGGAGTGTGTCTATGGGAATGTTTTACCATTCTATCCTAAGTGCATTTGTGAGGTAAGGCACTGATGTCAGACAAGAAGGCCTGACTTGCAGTCTCCACTCTAATTCATCCCAAAGGTATTTTATCGGGTTGAGGTCAGGACAGGTTCCTCCACCCCAAACTCACTCATCTCTGTCTTTATGGACCTTGGTTTGTGCACTGGTGCGCAGTTATGTTGGAACAGGAAGGAGCCACCCCCAAACTGTTCCCACAAAGTTGGGAGCATGAAATTGTCCAAAATATCTTGGTAGACTGACGCCTTAAGAGTTTCCTTCACTGTCCTTAAGGGGCAAAGCTCAACCCCTGAAAAACAACGACGCACCATAATCCCCCATCCACCAAACTTTATACTTGGCACAGTGCAGTCAGGCAAGTGCCATTCTCCTGGTAACCACAAAACCCAGACACATCCATGGGATTGCCAGACAGAGAAGTGTGATTTGTCACTCCAGAGAACACGTCTCCACAGCTCTAGAGTCCAGTGGTAGCGTGCTTTACACCACTGCATCCGACGCTTTGCATTGTACTTGGTGATGTAAGGCTTGAATGCAGCTACTCGGCCATGGAAACCCATTCCATGAAGCTCTCTACATGCTGTTGTGCTAATCTGAAGGCTACATGAAGACATGAAGGTTGGAGGTCTTTAGCTATTAACTCTGCAAACAGTTGGTGACTTCTGCGCACTGTGAGCTTCAGCATGCGCTGATCCTGCTCTGTCGTTTCATGTGGCCTACCATACCATAGCTGAGTTGCTGTTGTTCTCAGTTGCTTCCACTTTGTTATAATACCACTAGCAGTTGACTGTGAAATATTTAATTGTAAGGAAATTTCACAGATGGACTTATTGCACAGGTGGCAACCTATCACGGTAACACACTTGAATTTACAGAGCTCCTGAGAGCGACCCATTCTTTCACGAATGTTTGTAGAAGCAGTCTGCATGCCTAGGTGCTTTATTTTATACACCTGTAGCCATGGAGGTGATTAGCACACCTGAATTCAATGATTTGAAGGGGTGTCCCAAAACTTTTAGCAATATAGTGTATGTGAACTAGCTCTAAAAGAAAAATAGACATTTTTTCAAAGATAGTAAGGTGCACGTTTTGGGAAGAGAGGACAACTGGTTTACAAGAAGTGTGAAAGAGGTCATCTACATCAAATTGGAACAACTATTTCTGATCAGGGGTGGGGGTCTTCAGCCAACTGTCACCCACATATAATGCCATTTTAACATCTCTACCCCAGCATTTTGACAACAATTCAATCTTCAGCCATGTGACTTGAGCAATTGACACCAGACTCAAACTTCATGGAACCATGGTGGTTGGATTACATAATTACAACATGATGTTGTCAGGAAGTTTAGCATGTCACATCCTGATCTTGGAGTGATTGGATTGATGTGACTAGCTATAAATGCTGGAGTATATAATTACTGCCCACAGTAACAAAAACTATACAAGTGTAGCACTTACCCAGTGAGTCCCCCTATTCCTGCACAGCCAGGCAAGACACATTTATACCAGGCACACATAGCCAGAAATCAAGTCCATGGACTTGTTTTTGTTGTTTTATTGAGGGGGAAAACTACTTAGATATGGATAAGGGATTATGGGATGCCCAACTTAACTTGAAAGAACAACTTGAGGAAAAACATATTTTTCTATGTACACAAAAATGCAGATTGTGGACTGTACTCCTTCCAGAATCATCAGTCTCTAGATGATCAGTAGCAAAGGTTCTTTTAGGAGCTCTATGTCCCCTGAATGAGATCCAAAGTATCAACACTTCCCAACACTTGTAATAGATTATGTAAGAAAATACCAGCCTCACAGTCCTCAGCCTTCCACCTTCCACTTGTTTACCAGACTTCTCTGCTGGTTAGGTTCATTAACAATAATAGGCCCACCTCACCACACTGCTAGGCCTCCTTTCTGGGATTGGTCAGACTCCCATAAATATTTAGATCCTTGCTTCTGTCCCAACACCCACTAATTTCTAAAAGTTTCCATGGACCTCCAGAACCAGGTGGAGGCGATAGAGACCTTACCTGCAGAGCCCTCCAGCCTGAACTGAGCTTGATCCCCCCCCCACAGACATGCTCACTTCAGCTACTCTGTGAGCCAAGCTAAATTTACCTATGTAGAACACTAGATGGTGCTACACAAGTAAGTGTAGGTGATCAACTACTCACACTCATGAGAGTACTAACAGTGACTGGTCCATATAAGCAGGAAAAATAGTTGAGAATATGCACTCAACTTCCATATTTTTTATCCTCTTTGGTTCCCTTAAAATATATGCAAAGGCAAAACTTTTTTTTTTCAGTTTTGGAGTGGAGAGAGATTTGAGCACCTGTTAAGTTTCTTGCTTTCTGTGCCCCCCACCAGGGTATATGTCATGTTCTAATTTTGGGTTGTCCCCAGAACAGTAATACAAAGTGAAATTATCCAATGGGGGGCACTAGTTCTGGTGACCCTGGTGACAACCAGGGATTTCCTCACTCTGGAGGGATTTTTTCTCACTTCCTGTTTTGGCTATAGGACAGGAAGTGAAGGGAAATCTCTCCAATGGGACACTGATGGCAAAAAAACTGACAGGGGTATAATCCTCCCTTACTGTATCCAAGATTAAAGCTGTAATAAAGGCTGTAAAGAAAAAAGAAAACTTTCCCCTGCAAATCAATGGCATAATGTGATGGTATGCATCACAAACTAGCACATTATAATAAAATTACATTAAAGCAATACTAAAGGTTTAGTGTTTCTTTTTTTGTAAAATAACAAACATGTCTATACTTACCTGCTCTGTGTAGTGGTTTTGCACAGAGCACCCTTGATCCTCCTCTTCTCAGGTCCCCAGCAGGCTTTCCTGGCTCCTCCTTTTTGTCGGGTGCCCCCATAACAATCGGCTTCCCATTTACACATGGAGCCACAACCTGGCCCTGCCCCCTCTCTCTCCTCATTGGCTGACTGGCTGTAATTCACAGCAGTGGGAACCAATGGCTCCTGCTTGCTGTCTCAGCCAATGAGGAAGCAGAGACCCGGGACAGCCGAGGCTGTCTTTCACATTGATGGGGCTCAGGTAAGTATTGAGGGGGTTGGGGGCACTGATGCACACAAAAGGTTTTTTACCTTCATGCAAAGGATGCATGAAGGTAAAAAACCTTGAGCTTTTACAACCACTTTAAAATGAAGCCGTCCAGTGTTGTGCTGTCACTGCTGAGGTTCCATCTTCACCAAGTCTTCCTTCCAGATTCACGAAGTCCTGCCATTTGAATGGGCATGCGCCCATGCAGGGGCGGACTGACCATTCGGGCACTCAGGCACTGCCCGATGGCTCGGGGTCACTAGAGTGCCCCATGAGAAGCTAGTCCGTCCTCTGGATATGCCGCTGCTGAAAGAAGGAAAAAAGGAAGTGTTGCAACGGGGCAGCGCCGTGGCAGACACTTCGGACACCTCTCCTCAGAGTTTCCTCAGAGGGTCAGGTCCCACATCCCTGCCACAGTACGGGCGGCCAGAGAAGAGAGACTGATCAGTGGAAAGACCCGAAGACGTCGGCTCAGCCATGTGATCAACTGTGTCCAATCACAGCTGATCGCATGTAAATAAGGCTCGGCCATGTGATCAACTGTGTCCAATCACAGCTGATCGCATGTAAATAAGGAAATGCCGGTTATCGGCATTCCTCTCCTCACCAGCTGTCACGCTGACAGCTGGTGAGGAGAGGAGAGCCGGTAATCGGCATTCCTCAGAGGGGACATCTACACTGATCATCAGGGCACTGATCAGTGCCCTGATGATCAGTGTAGCCCCATCAGTGCCACCTGTCGGTGTCCATTAATGCCACCTGTCAGTGCCAATCAATGCATATCAATGCCACATATCATTGCTAATCAATGCCACATATCAGTGCCAATCAATGCCACATATTAGTGCCTACCAGTGCACATAAATGCCACATATCAGTGCCCATCTGAGCTGCCTATCAGTGCTAGTCAGTGCCACCTATGAGTGCTGCCAATCAGTGCTGCCTATCAGTGCCCGTTAGTGACAGTCAGTGCTGCCTATCAGTTCCGCCTATCAATGCCATATATGAGTGCTGCCTTTCAGTGCCCATCAGTGATGTCTGTCAATGCCCATCAGGGCCACCTACCAGTGCGTCCTCATCAGTGCCCATCAGTGCCGCCTATCAATGCCCATCAGTGCCGCCTTATCAGTGCCCATCACTGCAGCCTCATTAGCGCACATCAGTGAAGGAGAAAAATTACTTATTTACAAAATTTTATAACAGACACTAAGCAAAAAACTTTTTTTTTCAAAAGTTTCAGTTGTTTTTTTGTTATTTTAGCAAAAAATAAAAACCCAGAGGGGATTAAATACCACCAAAAAAAGCTCTATCTGTCTCAAAAAAATTATAAAAATTTCATACGGGGACAGTGTTGCATGACCGCGCAATGGTCATTCAAAGTGTGACAGCACTGAGAGCTGAAAATTGGGCTGGGCAGGAAGGGGGTATAAGTGCCCGGTAGCCAAGGGGTTAATAGTAGTCTTCTATTCTATATTCCCTATATAAAACAGTGATATCTGTACACTGAGCGGCACCCAGTGTACAGATATCAGTGTTATATATAGGGATTAGCATGCAATGTACAGATATCAGTGTTATATATAAGGAATAGCACTCAGTGTACAGATATCAGTGATATATACAGTGGCTTGAAAAAAGTCTTCCTCACGACTGAAATGTCCCCCATGTATTCCCCCCCTGAAATGTCCCCCATGTTGTCATGTTACAATGTATTCCCCCCCTGAAATGTCCCCCATGTTGTCATGTTACAATGTATTTATTGGGATTGGATGTGATAGACCAACACAAAGTGGCACATAATTGTGAAGTGGAAGGAAAATGAGAAATGGTTCCAACATTTGTGACCAATAAATCTTTGAAAAGTGTGGTGGCATTTGTATTTGGCCCCCTGGAGTCAGTATTTTGTAGGACCCTCTTTGGATGCAATTCCATCTGCAAGTCTTTTTGGGGACGTCTCTCCCAGCTTTGCACATCTACAGAGGGACATTTCTGTGCGTTCTTCTTTGCAGAATCACTCAAGCTCTGTTATTGGATGGAAAGCGTCTGTGAACAGCAATTTTCAGGTCTGGCCACAGATTCTCCATTGGATTTCGGTCTGGACTGTGACTGGGCCATTCTCACACACGAATATGCTTTGTTTAGAAAGTTTGGAGACCACAAATTTAGATCAAAGGGCCAGTTTACTGTCCTTCAGGTTTTTGGGGGCCGGACTGTGGTCTTTGGGATCAGAAATTGTCCTGGCATCAGTGGGAGTAAACCATGCATGTTTAATATTAGGGGGAGGAATAGCATCCCACCTTTGGTGTTAGTGTGAGGAATAGCGCCCCATCGTTGGTATCAGTGGGAGGAATAATGCCCCATCATTGGTATCAGTGGGATGAATAGTGCCTTATCATTCATGTCAGTGGGAGGAATAGTGCCCTATCATTGGTGTCAGTGGGAGGAATAGTGACACATCATTGGTGTCAGTGGGAGGAATAGTGCCATATCATTGGTGTCAGTGGAAGAAATAGGAAAAATTAATTAAAACCTTCATTTTGAAATGTACCATTGTTGCACTCTCTTTAATGTAATTTTTTTTTTCTTTATTTTGTGTAATAAACATTTATTTTGAACATACTGTAGAGAAATTCTGTGACAAACGCTTGTATTGCGGGCAGTGTAATATGTAGGTGGGGCTTTGTGTGGGTGTGGCTTGAGTGGGCAGGGACACAGGGGGCCCCATGATCTCCTATTGCCCCGGGGCCCCATGAGTTGTCGGTCCACCCCTGCGCCCATGACATCAACAGCTACAGATATAGTAAATATCTCCTAAATGTTCCTTGTACCTACAGGTAAGCTTTATTATTACAAGTCACCAAGCAGTGTTTACTACCACTTTAAAAAAGGTTTTAAAAAGTTTTGCCTTTAGTTTTACTGTAAGAATGGAAGGGGAAGTATTCTGCGGTATCAATCAAACATTGTACGATCTCCAATAACATAGCTCCAATGTCATTTCATAAAACTATATATCTGTCTGCGAGAACACACCTTGTTATGGGACCTCCTTGTCTCTAACAGTGAAACATAGGAGAATAAAAAAATTGGATCTGAGTGTAAACAAATAGATGGAGCCATTGGCCATCAGAGACTATCTAGCAATGTTGCTGTCCTAACTAGTATAATGTCGTAGTGGACAATTTTGAGGTAAAATGGTGGCTAAATGGTTAGCACTTCCGCCTGGCAGTACTAGGGTCATTGGTTCAAATCCCAACCTCGTTACCACCTGCCTGGAGTTTGCATGTTCTCCCTGTGCCTGTGTGGATTTCCTCTGATTTCCTCCCACACTGCAAAGACATGCTGGTAGGTTAATTGGCTCCTGTCTAAATTGGCCCTAGTATATGTATGAATATCAACTAGGGACCTTAGACTGTATGCCCCTTGAGGGTTAGGGACTGATGTGAATGTACAATATATATGTAAAGTGCTGCATACATTGACAGTGCTATACAAGTACCTATAACAAATAAATAAACAAAATGTGGGCAATCTAGTAATTCCCTAGACAACTAAACCACGGACGAGAGAAAATAGTCTCTGTTCATGAATGTACAGTTGAAGAGACAAAGATCATAAAGCCAGCAACTGGATGGATAGTATGGAGTGGTTGTCCTGGGTCTAAGGAGAGCAATGGTGTGTGGCCATCAGATATTGAGAACATAAGGGCAAAAAGATACAAACTAAACCAGATGGATATCTGAACAGGTGTCTTATATGTATATGGAAACTGTGAAGTCAATCCATGCTGTCCTATGCACAGTGGAAGTGATGACCAGAGATAATTAAACAGGAAGACCATGTGTATATAGAGAGAGGAAGAGATAATGATACCTCTGGCAGAGTGAGGATTATAATGGCATGAAATTGTGAATGGATGCTACACACACTTACTGCTACTGGAACTCCAGATTCCAGACAGTCCGGTCTCTCCTTATATCGTATCTCCGTTATCTGTGCGGTTGGCATTTCCATTCTTATCCATGATTAGTCGCTGCCCAAGCCTCAAAAGATTGTGCTGTGTCCTGTGATCCAGAGTTGGAGACTTTCCTGATCCTCTGGAAATAATAGTAGTTGCCCTTGCGTCATGGAGTAGGTCTCACAAGTCCAAGATGCAGACCTCGTGGAACGCTGCCTCTGGGTGTGATGACGTCATTACGTTGATGCGCTTCATCCACCAATCATTGCAGACTTCTTCAGACGTTGACAGGTAATATTATTGCAACTCCTGCAAAATAATGGGAACCCAGCAAAGGGGCGTCATTGTGTGTGATGCAAAGTAAAGCCTACACAAACCACAAGCAAACATTTAAAAATCCTGCTTGGACAGGAAAAGTTGGTTGTAGATACTACAGTGAATGCGGCATGCAAGGCTTGCTTTAAAGAGACCCTGTCACCACACCATTCAACAGGAACCTTCCCATAAGATTACCTGTGCATTTAATACATTTCAGGCATGTTTACCTGTGAAAGCCTCACTTCTGTAGAGATCCAAAAGCCCTTAGAGTGAGACCACTGCTGGGCTTTGCTATCTTGGATGTTATGTCCACAGCCCCAGCAGACTCAAAGCTCCTATTCAAGTGACATTCTATTCCGCTCTCCAGGTTACTACATAAAACATTATGTAGTGAGGCAAGGGCCAGAGGAACTGGGCCAGCACATACAATAATTAGACACTCCCAGAAGAAAAGAGGGCTACGACCTGCAAGGAAGGAGGGAATAGACTCTTCTTGGACTGTCAATTCCTTAATAAGCTCAGAATTGAAAAAGTCAATAAAAAAGTTAAAAAGCAAGAAAAAAAGCTACCATTAAACATTAGAATACACAATTTTTTTTGAGCCTTTGAAATTGTTTTACGCTGGTGACAGGGTCTCCTTAGAAAATAAATTTCAGTTGCAGTTGTCATGATGTAAAGTGTTTGAAGGGAAAAAAATTACAAAATAGTACACTCCACTGCTACAGACTCTGTAAAGACTCTTTTTTTTTTCAATTAAAATATAAGATCCATGCTGTAAGGGGTTGTGGATTTATTTGTCACATATTGGGGTAAACCTTAGAAGTAGAGTCCCATTTTGTTTTGCTAACCCTCACCCCACCTGCAAACTCGATGAGTTGAGGGGCACTTGGCTTTGATATACTTTATATTAGGAATGGTACCCATAGAGTTAATATTTCACACAAACCCACCCTCTGGTCTTTTTTGGCACATTTGAGGATGAATTACTCCACAGTGCCTGAAGGTCCAGAGGTCTGTGGAGGATGCTTTAAAGCTGATTTACAGTTTATCATTGATTAATTAGGTGAACTGCATGTTGTGATATTGTGAAATCTGCACATTTTATGTGATAGTAGGAATTATCATTCCAACATAATGTGTTAGTATGAGAGCACCTACAAGATATTTTCATGCTAGACATGAGTAGTCTCCTAATGGATTTACCAGTGTTACTATTTTCCATAATCTGAACATACACTCTGAACACAAATGCCTCCCTCTTAGTTCTAGAATGAATTCATTGTAATGCCGGGAAGCCAAAAGGTCCCATACTGTAGCAAAAAGATACAATAGAAAATGGAAATATGCAAGTAGATAGAGATATCAGAGACACAGCCTCATATTTATCTTAGATTGTGAAACATGTGGTTTTATGTATAATATCTTGCTAGCTTTGTTATTTCTCTGAAAGTCTAGAAATAAAAAGCATTGAAGCAATAAAAGCTGGGAATAGAATGATATCAGATTTACTCATCTCTGTTTTGCCCAGCTAGAAATGAGGGAATCTTCTTTGGACAGTGTATAATACAAAATGCTATATTAGGCTAACAGCTCCATTTTACTGTATCAACACATCTTTAATTAATAACAAAAATGATAAGAACAGTTGTAGAGCTTTACAACATGTGCAAATCTGTTTTCTAGCAACTTCAATTTAAAGGGAAATTAAACTTTTTAAAACATTTGTTTTGCTGCAAATGTAAAAGCTGGACAGCCTGTAAACACATAAACATAAAGCACAAAACAAAAATTTAATATATTGCATCTTATCATTAATTTTTTTTTTGGGGGGGGGGGGGTTTAGGTTTTTTTTTTGTACCTGGTAATTCTGTCAGTAAGGCATTTCCAGTCCTAAGATGACTATGTTCATTTGCCCTACTGCCATCCAAAGCAGTGTGTCCGAGCTGACAGGGAGGAGAAACAATCCTCCTATCTGTCGAAGATTTTCGGTAATCATCGGGTGCCAGCGGGTAATCACCGGCTTGGACCCGGCGATTGTCAGCCACGGCTGCGCATGCCCCCTACACAGAAATGCACACATCACATAATGTGAAACACAGCACATAATGTAAAACACACACAGCACACAGTTAACCATTTGATCACCCCAGAGCTATAATCTATCAGATATAATTGTTATGAAATCTCAAAAGTGATAAACCTCTTGAAATTCCATATTTGCTGTGTTTTTTAATACAAATTACAAATTATTTTCATGCTACCTAATTTATAGATATAAGATATAAGAGGGAAGGACTTTCCATCGTTGGCCAATAACCTTTGATATTAACTCGCCTGGTGCAAGGAGAGTTCTTGCCCTATGAAGTGGCTATAGTTTGCACATGGACCTGTCAGTTCTGATAGTTGGGTAGTTAAAATTTCTCACACCAGCACAATTTTATGTTATGTCCTTAGGTTTACTGGATTTTAGCACCTGAGTACCTATGTATACTGTAAGCAACTGTATTGTGCATAAAACTCAAACTTTTCCTCCAATAAAAGCTTAGCAAATGGCTGTGAAATAGCAAAAGCCTTTTATTAATACACTGCTCAAAAATAATTAAAGGAACGCTTTTTAATCAGAGTATAGCATCAAGCCAGTTTAACTCCTGTGATATTGATCTGGTCAATTAAGTAACAGAGGGGGTTGTTAATCAGTTTCAGCTGCTTTGGTGAAAATGAAATGAACAACAGGTGCACTAGATGGGCAACAATGAGATGACCCCCAAAATAGGAATGGTTTTACAGGTGGAGGCCATTGACATTTTTTTCCCTACTCATCTTTTTTGACAGGTTTTGCTTTTGGCTAGGATCAGTGTCACTACTGGTAGCATGAGCCAATACCTAGACCCTACAGAGGTTGCACAGGCAGTCCAACAGCTCCAGGATGGCACATCAATTCGTGCCATTGCCAGAAGGCATGCTGTGACTGCCAGCACAGTCTCAGGAGCATGGAGGAGATTCCAGGAGATAGGCAGTTACTCTAGGAGAGCTGGACAGGGCCATAGAAGGTCCTTAGCCCATCAGCAGGAGCGGTATCTGTTCCTTTGTGCAAGGAGGAACAGGATGAGCACTACCAGAGCCCTACAAAAATGACTTCCAGGAGGCCACTGGTGTGAATGTCTCTGACGAAACAATAAGAAACAGACTTCATTAGGGTGGCCTGAGAGCCATCCTCTAGTGGGCCCTGTGCTCACTGCCTGGCACCATAGAGCTCCATTGGCATTTGCCATTGAACACCAGAATTGGCAGGTCTGCTACTGGCGCCCTGTACTTTTCACAGATGAGAGCAGGTTCCCCCTGAGCACATGCGACAGACGTGAAAGGGTCTGGAGAAGCCGTGGAGAACATTATGCTGCCTGTATCATTCAGCATGACCATTTTGGGAGTGGGTCAGTGATGGTCTGGGGAGGCATATTCATGGAGGTACACACAGACCTCTACAGGCTAGACAATGGCACCCTGACTGCTATTAGGTATCAGGATGAAATCCTTGGACCCATTGTCAGACCCTACGCTGGTGCAGTGGGTCCTGGATTCCTCCTGGTGCACAACAATTTCAGGCCTCATGTATGCAGGCAGTTCCTGGAAGATGAAGGAATTGATACCATTGAATGGCCCCCATGCTCACCTGAACTAAATCCAATAGAACACCTCTGGGACATCCGGTTTTAGTCTATCAGATGCCACCAGGTTGCACCTCAGACTGTCCAAGAGCTCAGTGATGCCCTGGTCCAGATCTGGGAGGAAATACCCCAGGACACCATCCGTCGTCTCATTAGGAGCATGTCCCAACATTGTCAGGTATGCATACAAGCATGTGGGGGGCATACAAGATACTAAATACCATTCTGAGTTGCTGCAATGAAATTTTAGCAAAATGGACTAGCATCAATTTTTCCCCCTGATTTTCAGGGTGTCTTTGAATTCAGTCCTCTGTAAGTTGATCATTTTCATTTCCATCAAATAATGGGGCATCCTTATGTTCCTAACAAATTACAAAATACATATCAGTATAGATATCCAGCATATATTTCCCCATTGAGATCTGATGGGTTTTCAAAGTGTTCCTTTAATTTTTTTGAGCAGTGTATATTATTTTAAGTCAATTAATCTTTTCGGACAAAGTGATTTCAGACCAATATATAACTACAACCTGTTTTCACCTGCCCACCTGGTTTATATAATTTTAAAATATTTATTGGCTAAAAGAAACCTACCTATCCGTTTCCCTCTAAATGAAAGTATTCTTGTTTGTTGTATACAGTACAATGTTTATAACAATTATATTATATAGATTACAATAAATTAAAAATGTATCTATAAATTGGATAGCTTGCATTGGAAAGTGGGATTAAACCCTCTTTTGCCTCTATTTAGATCTGCACATTCCATGGTGCTGACATGTGATCAGCTATGACACCAGCCATTCAGCAGCTTGAAAGTTTGGTTGATTGTTAACATAAGCTTTCAACTGTGACTGTTGTCACCAGAGTCATGCCTTAAATGTAACTGTTTTAAGAAACAGTTAGATTGGTAGGTTTAGTTCCACTTTAACCTCTTTCTGCTGGCATTTTTGGCTTCCAATCATGTGATCAATGTACTTGGCTGTTAAAGTGATCACATGATTGGAGGCCTGTCCTACCAGCTTCCAATCATTGCTAGAGATCAGGAACTGCTAGTGACATTGCTGGGAGCACCGACTGAGCACACTCCCATATATACAGTATGGCAACATGACATAAGGGCCACCACCCTTATGTCATGTTGCTGTTGAGTTTTATGCCCAATACAGTTGCTTACAGTATACATAGGTACTCAGATGGTAAATTCCAGTAAATGTAGGCCAAAGGACATAGCATAAAGTTAAGCAAAAGAGATCTGTAAAAACTGGGGATGGGCCAACCAGGAGGGTGCAGAATTTTCTGAGACACATATAATAATTCTTTTAGTGTCTATAGGCGATTTTAGATAATTAAAGAGCCAGCGAAATAAAAATAAAGTGTGATTTTATTTTATCACACAATGGCTTAAAATAACAATGTTAATTATGAATAATAGTTCAGTGTAGGAAAAGCAAAAATATAAAAAAAAGATGCATTAATCATTGTCATGGCTGTTCTGCCATGTGCTTCTTGTCTGTTCAATGCAGTATAAGTCTGAGCAAGAAGTAGGAAGTGACGTGATTTTAGGTCTCTAAGAGAATGCACCTATTTCAGCTTATTAGTCTGTGAATAACCATAGCGTCTTCATGCCATGCTTGTGTGTGAGTGTGTCTGTTTGTGTGTGAATGGATGGATGTACGTGTTGTGTATTGTGAAATGCGCTCTTCGCATCTCTTAGGATGTCTTTTTATGTTACATGTAGACGTCATAATTCTCATAACTTAGAACCTTGTATGGCAAACAATTTTGCTTAGTAGAGCAATTTCATTGAAGGGAGGGGATACTACATATATGGTCTTTTGATTGACAAGCCCATATGTAATGGCTTCATAAGTTGACAATGTTGCATCAGCCTACTCATGTGACCAGTTTCTCTGTTTAAAGGATAGTATAACTAAGAATCTATATTTACAACATAATGTTGTATAACCAAAAATCTACTTATGTAACACGTATTACCAACTTAGAAAACATAAATTAAATACACAGATACTATTAGAATATATTATTTCATACTAATTCTATTTTGGTTCACTTCTGACTCCCATGACATCCTATACCAGAGATCTTCTAACCAGCTATGCCCATCTACAGAAATGTCCTAAATACTCAGCTTCCAGCTAGTTAACGTAACTCCAAATATTCTGACATTTTTCTGGCTCAGCTATAACTGAAGAATTCAACACTATCACTTGTTCAAGGCCAACCACACATTTTAATATTAATTATGATTAATCATAAAAACCAAATATTTTGCAAGCTTGCCATAAATATAATATAATTCCTATAAGTGCCGAATTATGAATTTGGAATTAATATTTTACAGAGGGGAGGGAGCAAGCAGTGATTACCCCATGCCCTATGCCCATAAGACCAATGTGGAAGGCAGAGTACTTCTGGTTTGCAGGTGTGAAATCTAAAATACAAAGTTACAACTCTGCAATGAGGATCGTGCAGGAGAATTGGATAAACTCGCTCTCTCTCTCCACAGTGGCACCCTCACCCCTGGGATAGGCCACTGGGAGGCAAATTGGTCAAAGTTCTAGTATCAAGTCACATGTTGTTCTGTCTGTTACTCTGAAGATGTAACTAGAGGGGAACATGGTGTTAGAAAGAATTGAACAGTAAACAGAAGGGAAACAGGGGAAAGTTAAAAGGGAAAAATTAGGAAGAATAGGGAAGAGAATCCAAGGGTCTGGCTGCCGAGATGAAAGGAGGGAATACATATGGGTATTATAGTAATCCCATCAATTGCATATTCCTGTATGCTATCCAAAATGTTGTTTAATCTGTGTGTAAGGGTTTTCATAAGTGTTTAATCCTGTTAAGTAGGTCCATCTTAGTGGGAAGGGTCGCTTATTTCCATTTGAGAGCTATGAGACACCAACTTGCTATTAAAGTGTAACTAAACCCAAGATCCTGCATTCACTCTAGCTGGTCTCCCACACTACACAGAACATAGAAATGCAATTAGTTTAGTAGACATAAACTGCTAAATACGTTTTCGCATCAGCAGGTAGAGCTGTCTTGGGATTTCTATCAATGTTCAGCAGAGCACTGGTTACAGCTTGTAGGAGGAGTTTTCTTTCTGCTCTAGGAGGATGCAAAACCCCTGACCTCTGTCTGGACAGTGTTGATTGGCCCTGTGCTGATCATATGCACTCTCCGGAGAAAAAAAACAAACCTCTCTAGCAATACACACCAAACTGAACATGCGCAGAGTGTCTCCACACCATATGTCTTATCAGGAGATACGAGTGGGACACTGCAAGAAGGGGAGGATCAGAGAAGTCAGGCTCAAACAGCATTTTTACACAATGCAGAAGATTAACCCTTTAAGTTCCACAGTGAGTATATCAAGCATGCTTTACTGCATATACAGACTGATTGTACTGTTGTGGGTTTAGTAAAACTTTAAGGTTTGTCAGATAAGATTTATAGCGACTTTAGTGTACCCAGTAAAGTGTAGACATAGCAGCTGAATAAAAGGATCCATTGATACAAGGAAACCCGCCAGGTGTGTTAGCAAGGTGTTAACTTCCTCCCAATAGGAGCAGATCCAAACCACAAGTACCACCTATGATTTACACCTTCAGCAGTGATTACCCACTGAAGGATATATGAAATGTAACACATTCAGTGTGTAGTACCAGTGCATGAGCATTGTAATAAAATTCTCCTTATAGTCTGCACAAGTAGAGCTTTTATGAGCTTAGGGCCATAGTATTTCCAATACGAATAGGGGTAGTTCCCTCCTAATGATCCCCTCCCACTTTGTGTTGTAAGGATGTTAAATGAAAGGAAAAGGAAAGTTGTTACCTACAGAAACATATTTGCTTCATTCAAGTGATTGGATTTCAGGGCATATTGATAGGAATAGGGGTAGTTCCCTCCTAATGATCCCCTCCCACTTTGTGTTAGCTGGGCTATTACCTAAATGGCAAGCTTAGTAATATTAAACAACTTTTAATATATATTATAGTCAAATCTAAAAATGTAAAAGATACAGTATATGGCCAAGTAACTATGAACAATTGTAGCTGAATATTTGATATTCATTTTCAGCTAGAACGCAGAGTTCGAGGCTTCTCCTCGTTCAATAGCTTAAGTTTACATACACAACTAAAAACATATTCCCATCATTGCCTTGCTTTCCTGCTGTGCTCTATAAGGTCTGATACAACAAAGAAAATGATCATCATTCCATAAAAGTCTGTCGACCATAATGTACCTAAGTGAAGGTATTGTAAGTTGGATAGGCTCAACTGGTGTTTGCAGTTAAACTATGCACAAACCAAAGACACCCAGGAGCAGTCCAAGCAGGGTTGTCCTGCACTTTTATCCAGGAAGACAGCAACAGTTTTTAATGCAGGAGAACACTGTACAGCAAGTTCAGAGCTTAAAGAGGTATTAAACCAAAAAGCACAAATGTAATATATCAGCAACAGCTTTCCCATCATTAGATTTGGTGGTTGTATTAGTTTTCTTTTTTCCCTCTCTGCTTTCACCTGATGATTTGACCAATAACACACCTCCTGTATTAAAGTGCCTACACTCTGGATAAAAGAGCAACAGTGACACCTTTGGAAAGCAGCATTGTTAGACTGGAAGAAGGGCAATGTTAAATGTAACAGATGTAGCAGATGTAAATACACTAACAAAAGCAAAGCTCCAGCTAACAGTTAGAGCAGAGCTCTTTGGGGAGCGGGTACCCCAATTTGACAGGTACCCGCTCCCACTTCCGGTCCGATCGCCAACGGAAGGTGTCCTCCCTCCCTGTAGTCTTTTGGGACACGTGACAGGTCCCAGAAGACTACAGGACCATTCATGAAGCACAGCACTACTTGCGCATGCGCAGTGGGTACTCGGCTGTCAAGCCGCAAGCTATCACAGCCGGATGCCCACAGTGAAGATGCCAGTCTCCTGGAATACAAGACGGCCGGTGAAACGAGCTGTGAGGGACACACCACGGGACCGAGGGACAGGTAAGTGGCTGTTTTTTAAAAGTCAGCAGCTACAGTTTTTGTAGCTGCTGACTTTTATTTTTTGATAGGTCGAGTGGAACTCTGCTTTAAATTGGTTGTAAAGGTAAAATGTTTTTGTACCTTGATGCATTCTCTACATTAATGTAAAAAAATTAGCTTTTAAGAGCAGCTCCCCTAAATACTCACCTGAGCCTCGGAATCTTGGTCGAGAGCTGTGCATCTCTGCAGCTGCTCTTCTCCCCTCTCCCGGCTCTTATAGGCTTGTCTGAAAGTAGAGGGAGCCATTGGCTCTTGCTGCTATCAGTGAAAACCAGTGAGCAGAGAGTGGAGGGCGGGGCCGAGCCGGGCTGTGTGTCTATATAAACACAAACAGCTCAGCTTGGGGGCGAGTCCACACGAGTGACCCACATAGGAAGCAGCTTCCTATGATGGGCACTCAGAGGGGGGAGGAGCCAGGAAGAGGAGAATCGACACTGCTCTCTCCAAAACCATTGCACAGAGTAGGTAAATACGACATGTTTGTTATTTGAAATTTTAAAAATGAATTTTTAACATCACTTTAATTGCAGTATCACTACTACTCCGCAATACAGGAGCCATGCTTCCACATACAGTATGTAACCAGACGTAAGCTGCAGATATGTAGCTTTGCTGCTGTGCTGTTTGCTTGAAGAAATAATACACACTCCTACCTGTAGGAACAATGACACAGTATGAGTTTACAAGAACCACTTCAGATTATCAGATTCTTTCAAGCCCTGTAGGGGCTGTGGTGTCCAACTGTCTAATCCATAAAGTCGCTCTCTGCAGTGGCACTTTGGAGCAATCAGCACCCCACGGGGAAATTGACAGCTGATCCAGGGCTTGTTACCTTAGTTATGTCACATTGTGACTCGCTTGCACAAAGTAGCAGAAGACAGATGTGCCATGCAGCCTGCCGAGAACAAAGTTTTTAATACCATTTCTGTGTTTGTGAATCCTTACTGTCACCGATTTAATTGTTTTGCAAACAAGTAATTTCAGTCAATACCACATATGTGAAGACACATAACGTGTATTTTTCATGTCTTTCAGTTCTGGGAAGTATCACCTTTTATTATTATAGAACACAATTGCAGTTTCACCAGGGAAATTTAAAAAACTTCAGGGGGTCTACCAAGCACTGTGTTATTTTAACTGTCTTGGCAGTATTGTTAGCTACTGCATCAGTTGTCAGTTTTAAAACATTTTATTACATCAGAGCTTGGGATTGAAAACAGTAAAAATGTTCTAGAAATGAACTGGACCTTTAATAGCATTTCTTCCATGGAATTACAAACACAGGTCTTGTCAGCAGCTGGTTTAAGAGTGCATTCATACTATAGCAGTGCGGAAAATCGCATGTGATTTGGACAGGAATCACATCGCATTCCTGAGATTCTTTGCAGTGTGATCAGGGCACCACAAGGCAAACAAGGCATTTGCCTAGGGTGCCATTTTTTAGGGGGGCAGCACTGCCCCCTTGAAGAAGGAACATATGCAGTATGGCGACCAGGTGTGATCTGAGAGAGGCTGCGGGCTGCTTGATGGTGTATGCAGATCCCGACTGTCATTCTTAGGTATGTCCAGAGCTGTAAAGGTGAGTATCTTTCTATCTGTCGCTGGGGGGTTGGTGTTAGGGAAAGGCTCTCATGGGTGGGGGGGGGGTGATGGGGCAGTGGTGCTGTTGGTCACTGTCAGGCTCTTTCCACACGGGGGGAAGGGGCTCTGGTGTTGGTCGGTGTCAGGCTCTCTACGCCGGGGAGGAGGGGCATCCAATTTTTGGGTTGCCAAGGGCAGCACAAAACCTGAATACACCACTGAGTGCGATATGAGGCCATCCATTTCGCATGGGCCTAATTCGCACTGCACCCACATATAAAAGGTGGAGGAAGCTTTTTTTTGCTGCACCAGAATCGGATCGCATGGGTGTTTACACCCATGTGATCCAATTCTTGCAACCGCACTGAGTTTTGGGGTGCCATTAATTTAACATTGACACCAGTGACAGATCGCATGAACAGAGTGCGATTTCAATGCGGTGGGGGAAATGCTCAGAATTCACTGTGTAAATCAAAACTGCTGCAGGTATAAATTGTAGCTGATAGAGGCATATACCAAAAGAAGACTTCTAAACCCAGCCAGAAACCAGACTGTTCTAACACTTGCTTGGCCCTTCTTGCCCCTGCATATTCTTACTGGCCAGTGAAGCAGCCCATAAAAGTGAGTAGCTAATAGAAATGAGAGAGGAAAATCTTAGGGCATACTTTGGTCAGGAAGGTTTCTGGAAGGCTACTCTTGGTATGCACCTACCTCTGGACACATCTAGATGCCTGCACTTTATACTTGAAGCAGTTTTTTTCCTCATGACAGAGTTTATTTAACAAAAACCCTGCAACGTGAACATTAATTTCTAGCTATATAATGATCATAAACAAATGACTAGGGTCCTAACTCATAGGCAGTGGACTTAAGGTTTAAAGCCTATGGGCCAGGTCACAATAGTAATCCTGTCATTGGTGGCAACTTTACTATAAAGAGCACTTAGCTGTTGCTACACCATTGTTTTTTTGTTGGCTGAAGAACTACATAGTTTCATTCACCAGTAAGAGAGAAACAATGAAACAACTCCTTACTGGTTTGGCCAGCAAGGGGGCAATGCAATAGGAGTAGTTCAGTGTTCTATCTGCTTTCTTAGCCAGGATTGCTGAGGTTGACATGACCCTATGTATGGTCCTAGTACACCAGGGGTCAACAACCCATCGATTGCAATCTACCCATCGATCCCTAGCAGGTGACTAGTAGATCAAGTGCCCGCCTTGCCAACCATCTGTCCAAAGTACTATTCCTTCACCTACAGAGCAGCACGGGAAAGTTATATGGCTTAGTGTACTGCACAGATCTTCGCTTCCCTGCTCTGCAAATGAGAAAAATCTCTTCCCTATTAACCCCTGTTCTCCACTTTACTGACCTTTGTCCTACACTTCACTGGCCCCTGTCCTCCACTCTGCTGACTTCTGTCCTCCACTCTGCTGACCTCTATCATCCACTCTACTGGCCCCTGTCCTCCACTCTACTGACCTCTGTCCTCCACTCTACTGGCCCCTGTCCTCCACTCTATTGACCTCTGTCCTCCACTCTACTGGCCCCTGTCCTCCACTCTACTGGCCCCTGTCCTCCACTCTGCTGACCTCTTTCATCCACTCTACTGGCCCCTGTCCTCCACTCTGCTGATCCCTGTCATCCGCTCTGTTGGCCCCTGTCCTCTACCTTGCTAAACCCTGCCTTCCAACCTGATGACCTCTGTCCTCTGCTTTGCTGACCCCTGTCCTCCAATCAATTGACCCTTGTCTTCGTCCCTGCAAATCCCCTGTACCATGCCCTGCTAACTCTTTTCCTGTGCCTTACTTTGCCCTGTACACTGCCCTCACTGTTAATGAAAATGAATGCCAAGTTTCTCACAGAAGCTAACTTTTAAGGTAGGCTAAGTTTATATTTGTACAGTGACATTCGTTTTATTATATTTTTATAGGTTTTCTTCATAGCATCCTTTCTTTTTACTGGTGCCTTGCTAATTAATGTCTATTTAAAAAAAAGGTGTCGGGGGTGCTCCACACCCAAGTGATCTTTGATCTCCTCCATGTTGTTCAAATATATCTCCACCTTTCAGAGGTTGCCTATCCCTGTAGTATACAGTTTCGAGAACTGTCTGTGCGAAAACAAGATATCATCTTCATTGGGGTTTATTTACTAAAGGCAAATAGTCTGGGCAGTCCAAGTGCACTTCAAGTACAGTTACACCACTAGATCTTAACCACTTCCGACCGGCTGTTGTATATAAAAGGCCGGACGGTGGCACTGCAGGGTCGGGTGGCCGTTTATAAACGGCCTTCCCTCACCCTGCTTGTGCCCGCTCCCCGGGAGCGCGCAGCACCGCGATCCGGGGCCCGCTGTGTCCTCTGGACACAGTGAAACATCGATCGTCGGACAGGACCTCTGTATGAGGTCCTGATCATGTGATCACTGATTGGCCAATCAGTGATCACATGCAAAGCAGTAAGCAAGATGTCACTTCTGACATCGTTGCTTAATACGTGTGAAATCTGTATTCACAACAGCCTTGTACTATGTGACAAGCTGTGACCAATCACAGATCACTCAGTAGTTCTCAATGGCTGCAAGAATGCAGACAGAGAGAAAGAGAAATGATTGCTTTTACATCTTATATGGGTGTAAAAGCAATCAGTGTAAAAAAAAAAAAAATCTTCATCACCCCCCAAAAGTAGTACAGTGTCACCATGGTGACACTGTACTGCTAGGGTGACAGTATGTAAAAAAAAATAATAATAAAATAAATAATAATATAAAAACAAAATAAAAATGTTAAAAAAAAGTTTAAAAATTATAATTTTTGGTTATAAACTAATTTGGCTTATTTTGTTTTTACTAAAAAGATAACGGAATAAATTTTGGACAAGATTTATGATGAAATATTATTTATTTGCAAAATTTTATAAGAAAAACACTTTTTTTCTAAATTTTTGGACCTTTTTTATTTACATAGAAAAAATAATAAAAATCCCAGCGGTGAATAAATACCACCAAGATAAAGTTTTATCTGTCTCAAAAAATGGTAAAAAATTCATATGGGTACAGTGTTGCATGACCGCGCAATTGTCATTCAAAGTGTGACAGTGCTGAAAGCTGAAAATTGGCCTGGACAGGAAGGGGGTAAAAGTGTCCGGACTGCAAGTGGTTAAGGGAAGCTCTAAAATGAAGGGAAGCTCTGCTGATTTCTATCATCCAATCATGTGCAAGCAAAAATGCTGTTTTTTATATTCCTTGCACGTGATTGGGTATTATTTGCAAAGTGAAGCTTTACCTCATTTATTAAGCTCTGGAGCAACTGCACTTGCAGTGCACAGTATATTTGCCTTTAGTAAATCAACCCCCGAGTATTCATATAACATTTAAGATTTGTTTATAATTTGCTGAGTTTAAATTAATATTACTTAGATTTCAAGCACAAGATCACAACTAGTGTGCACTAAAACATAATGCCGCTGATAAAGCATGTACCTAATTAACAAATGCAAATGCAGCATTAATTAAATCAGCCAGAGAAAAGATCAATAGGGTCAGAGTTTTAAAGAAAGTCTTTGCTAAATCCTCAATGTGTAATACCACAAACAGATTAATGATTAATTAATTCTGCAATTTCCTTATGACAAGTTTCTGTTTATTAAATTAGAAGCTAGTAATAAGCTTCTAATAGATTAAACTATTAATAAAATAACCTTTTTTTTACATTACATTAGTTGACAGCTTAAACACATTCTAATAAAAACTAGAATGTGTATATTAATCCGTCCAGGCTACATAAGGCTACATTAATCAATACAAATTCAGCATTAATACCAGCTGAGTCTTCATCCCATCTCTTCAGGGAAGCCTACCCCACCCTCACCTAACAGCCGATCTCTTCCACTCCTCCTACCACTCCATCCCCCACAGCCACTTCCTCCTGTACCACTATCCCCTCCCTCCTAGACTGTAAGCTCAAAATAGCAGGGCCCTCGAACCCCTCGTGTATTGTTTTGTTACTGTATTGTCTCATGTACTGTCCCCCACTGTAATCTACAGCGCTGAGCAATCCTTTTGGTGCTATATAAATACTGTATAATAATAATAATTTCTAAATATTGGAAGTCATCCAGCATACTTTTTCAAAACGAATGTCTATACAACTTTAGTAACTGTCAAGATGGAGAAAATTTACTTCTTGAAAAAGACAAAAGTTAAAGCGGAATTAGAATCTGCTTTAATTATCTTCCCCTTAGCGATGTGAAGTCCGTGAGTTCCATTGATGCCATTGACATCTTATCCTGGTCTTATTCTGGTTTTGGCATCTTTGGTCAGATGATGTTAGTCCCACACATGTGCATCGGAGTTAATTCACTGTGGCATATGCAGCTCATTTTACATTTATGAGACAAATGCTGGCAGGCAGAACATTAACTTTTATTGTAGAAGAGACAAAGTCTACTCTGCAATGAAATCTACCTGCCGATAATGTTTCATTATAAAGCTATAGTTTCACAAAAAGCAGAGCCACCATGGCAGTGGTGTAAGCTGAATCACGCTTGCGCAGATCAGTTTATATGCCAGAGAAAACAGTGAGCAGGAAGGTAAATGTATTTTATTTGAATGCCAATAACCAGAGCTAGTTATTTACCCTGAGAGAATAGAATGTATCCAGCAGATTCATAAAGGTTTTGGGTGATTAGGGATTAGAGAGCAGATATTGTGTGATATTTAAAGGTGTGTTTTATTGCAGATCGCTATGTGATCACATGATCACAATGTCAACATAGCTGTTATGAATGAATCTCATTCATAGCATCTCTGCTTCTTTTACCAGTGAGCTGTGATTGGCCTACAGCTATCACATGCCACCTCGGCCAATCACAGCACCCTGTACCATGTGTAGCTGTAGGCAATCACAGATCACTAGTAATCATAGATGTTATAAATGAAACTCATCCATGACAGTTCAAAGCATTGTTGTTACAATGATCTTCTGTCACGTACCTTGTTGGGGAGCCTGATGTGGAGAGGGGGCATCCTCTTACAGCTCCCGCTCGGAGCCCCTAGAAGTGGGAACAGGGGCGCGGAGCCAGGAGTGGCAGGAGTGCCGTGTGGATCTTGCAGCTGTCAGCAGGTAGCTGGGGACCCAGGAGATCTGGACACAAGCCATATGCGGGTGCATATACGTAGGTGCAGCAACGAGCAGGTGTGGCGGCAGTCAGGATGCGGGTCTTGGGACCGAGCACCGGTGCGTGGATGCGGTGGCTGACAGGTATGGCGGTAATCCGGATGCAGGCCAGATGCAGAGCCGTGGGTGCAGCGGTAGGTAAATATGGTAGCCGACAAGATGCAGGTCAGGTGCAGGATAATATAGCAGAGTCAGGCAAGAATTTCAATGTTTCTCTCCTCCCCCCTTGCTCAGCAAAAGTGACCTCAGTGGTGATGGAAAGGGACAAATAAGGATGCAGGCACCTGACATCCTCTTTATCAACCAATTACATCATCCCTTGTTAGGATGCCAGTGGCTGGCCCACACAGTGCCCAAGGTTTTAATGGTGCACAGTAAAAACCCATGGTTTGTGCAACAAAAGGCAAGCGTAATCCACTTGCGGGCTTGTTGACAATTGTTGTGTAATTTGGGGCAATTTTTAGGCATTTTGCCAAGGCACCCTGAAGAACCCAGAAGGCACCCTGGTTGAAAAATACTGCTTTAATGCATAACTGTTAACATACTGTATATGCCTCTGTAAAGAAGCCCTTTTTGTTTGGACTAGAAAACAATATAAATACAAATCACAAAATGCTGGCATATTTCCATAACCCCAATCATACCAGATTCTACATCCTGCAAATCTGGCCTGTGTTCCAGAGCCAAGTGCTGGAACACTTGTTCCATGACCCAAATCGATGCAGATTCTGTGTGGTGGAGTGATCTCCTGCCCAACATAGTTTGTATTGTCCTGGGAGAGAAAAGGAGATGGCAGTAGTAGTGCAGGACATACACCACATTGCAAAATGAGTTTTGTTCACTGACACCAATGTTGACTCTCTCTGGGCACTATTGCCTCTCCAAACCCAAATGGACTTTAGTACTCCTCCCCACCCCTTGTTGGACACTTGTGTTCTCCCCAACCCTGCCACTTGGCACTAATATTCCTCCTCACTCTCCGCTGGGTACTATTGTTCTCCCCCTACTGGGCACCATTGTTGAACTCCATCTCCTGCATGACACCACTGTTCTCTCCACTGATAACTATTGTTTCTCCTCACCCTCTCTGGGCACTACTGTTCTCCTCCAACCACTACTGGACACTAATGTTCCTTCCTAATACCCCCGACACTATTGTTCTGCCCCACTCCTCACTGGAAAATATTGTTGTACTCCGTCTCCCACAGGACAGCATTGTTCTCACCACTGGGGACAATTGATCCTCCCCCCCATCTGGGTAGTATTGTTCTCCACCATCTCCTGCTGGGCAATAGTGTTCCTCCCCTCTGGGTATTACTAGTTCTCCCTCCCCTTACTGGGCACTATTGTCCATCCCACCCCACTATCAGCACTCTTGCCCCTGTTCTCACACTGTGCACTATTGTTCCCAAACTTTCACTTAGCTCTATTACAGTAATAATTATGAAGTATTTTGTGGGTATGAGGACTGCAGACTGTGTACACTGCAGGGGTGGACTGACCATTTGGAAACTCAGGCACTGGCCGAGGGCCCGGTGTCAGTAGGGGGCCCCATGAGATGCCCCTGGTACCTTTTTCATAGGATTTTTTGAGTTTGGGCAAGGACACAGGGGCCCCATGATCCCCTATTGCCCGGGGGCCCCATGAGTTGTCAGTCCACCCCTGGTACAGTGTATACAAGAAGTAGGCTCAGAATCTATTTGACAGTGTTCTTTCAAGCCATGTCCAATATTCAGATAAGTGATCCCATTTTCAGTGTGATGCATCTCTGCTCCATTCCAAGGTGTCCCTGTTACTCAATTTCCAAAAGTTGGGAGGTATAACATATTTGATTATTCTAAAACATTGCGTGTTAATTAAAGCCTGGTACACACATTACCTTTTTATTTTTTTTGTTCAATTCAGCAGGCTTAACGGAAAAAAAACCTGAGAGATTGCTATACTAAACAAGCAATGTTAGTGCAGCAACCTCCCTACTGATCAGATGCTGGTTTTCCAGCATGTCCCTTCGACAAAAATCGGTCCTTAGACCTGTACACACGGTCCAAATGTTCAGACCCAGCTAAGTTGAGGGGCATGTACAGCCCACGTCTAATTGTAAAGTATTGTCTCTCCTCAGTATATGAACTGAAGATGTTTTTCGCACCACTTGCAGTTAATGGGGAAGATAACAATTCCTTGCTTTCCTCTAATGCTTTATTAATGTTTGGGCTCTCAAAGCCCCTTACAACAGGCACTGACTCTGTGATAAGGAACCATTTAATAAGTGCCATCTGCCACATTTTGTATTATAAGTAAGAAAGAACAGTCTTCAGCTGCATAGGATCTCATCTCCTTTCTGCATTCTGGAGATAAAATAATGATTATTTCTGTAATTCTTGGAGGGTTTTATTTTTATTCTGTACAATATAAAAGATTTTAAAATATTCAGCATTGTGCCACCTTAGTAGCTCTGCCAACCTCTACAAATAGCAGAATTGCATATTAATAATGGATGCACATATCCCATGTCTGATGAAAATAATGTGTAATTACTCTGATTGCCCTGCTTATTTATTTTCAGTAATCACTGGGTCGCTGTACTTGACACAACACTTTTCCATCATTAAATGTGAGGAGGGATCATCACACAATATACACAACATTTCTCTTTTCTGCCAACACAAGCTATTTTATCCAAAATATTTTAAATGTTCTTTGTTGCAACCAGGGGCGGACTGACAACTCATGGGGCCCCCGGGCAATAGGGGATCATGGGGCCCCTGTGTCCTTGCCCAAACTCAAAAAAGCCTATGAAAAAGGTACCAGGGGCATCTCATGGGGCCCCCTACTGACTCCGGGCCCTCGGTTAGTGCCCGAGTTACCAAATGGTCAGTCCGCCTCTGGTTGTAACGTATACATTCTTTAAAGTGGCTCTAAAGGCAGAAGGTTTTGTACTTTCCAGCGATTGTTCATTGGCTGACCGAAGCGAGAGCCATTGGCTGTTGTCAATCACAGCCAATGAGGAGAGAGCTGGGGGGGGGAATGCATCGCTTTGTGTATGAATGGACAATGCAGAGCGAGCCTGCTCCGGTGCCCCCATAGCTAGCGGCTTGCTATTGGCGGCACTCGGCAGGTAGAAGGAGCCAGGACCACCAGATCAGAGCAGGTAAGTACTGTATAACATGTTTGCTATTTAAAAAAAAATACCTTTAGAATCACTTTAGGTTTATTAATAGAAGTAATTAAATGCAATTGGTATAAATATCTGAATCTGATTTGATTTCAGCCCCTTGTATTCCCCTGTATAGAAGCACCCAGAATGGCAAAGAGAGTGGGAGCACTAGGAGCCAACCAGGTTTGCTAACAACGAATATACTGACGGGGGAGACAACAGAAAGATGAACTCACCAGTCTGTTTGTTGCTTCTTCACTGTCCAACCACAGGTAGGTGCCACTTAATTGCATTAAAGGAAAGTCAAGTAACCAAGCTGGCCATACACTGAGTGGATATTGGCTGGTTCCCATGGAACCAGATGAAATTTGCTCAGTGGGTAGCCCCATTGACCTGCTCCATTTGACATACGATCATTCAGTTGGCTTTTCTCTTAGCAGATTGCTGGAAAATTGTTGGCCAGCCAACTTCTGCATCCAATCTTAAAATAGGTACTTTTGCAAGCGCTCTGTATGTATCAGCAGCTTGCATAAGGATAAAACCCCTTGATCCTCAAAATAACATATAATAGAAAATGCAGCACTCCTGCATCCAATCTGCTCTTTTTGACAGGTATTTTGACAGCCTGTGCTTTGTTGTAAAAAAAAAAATATTATATATATATCAGGGGCGGACTGACAACTCATGGGGACCCCGGGCAATAGGGGATCATGGGGCTCCTTTGTCCTTGCCCAAACTAAAAAACAACCTATGAAAAAGGTACCAGGGGCATCTCATGGGGCCCCCTACTGACCCTGTGCCCTCGGGCAGTGCCCGAGTTTTCAAATGGTCAGTCCGCTCCTGATAGATATATATATATATATATATATATATATATATAGTAACATGCCTCACTGAATCCAGACCCCTGGACTGATACTGGACCAGTAATGACCTGGCTAAGCATTGTTTCACTGTGCTCTATAGACTGGTGGTCACAGGTATTCCTAGTCTGTTTTCCTAATATGGGCCAACCAATACCTGTTCTTACACTACTAGAACTTTAAAGCATATCTAAATCCAAAAATAAAAATATTGCAGCTTTCAAGCTCTTAGATGTGGTGGCTGCATTAAGTTTCTTTTTTCTGACATTTTTTAGTTTTCACCTGGTAGTTTTGTGAATAATGTACTACCTGTCCCTGGGTGTCTGCACTCCGCCCTCCAGTGTATCAATGAATGCAATCATGGTTGACACCTAGGCAGAGCTTCAAACATTACTTCCTTTGTTCAGTTCCCTTACATATGGCTAGCAGCATTAGGGTCGTCCATTCAAATCCCAACAGCACTACCTGCCTGGAGTTTGCATGTTCTCTCTGTGCTTGCATGGGTTTCCTTCGGATACTAAGGTTTCCTTCCCCGCTCCAAAGACATGCTTTTAGGTTAATTACCTCCTGTCTAAATTGGCCTCAGTAGGTGTATGTATGGGAGTTAGGGACCTTGTAAGCTCCTTGAGGGCAGGGACTGATGTGAATGTACAATTTATATGTAAAGTGCTCTGTAAATTGATGGCGCTGTAAAAGATCCTGAAAGAATTAAATAAATATGGAATGATGGGATTAGTTGTTTTCCTAAGAAAGATAATATTGTTTTATTTATGTCCACCTTGTGGAAAGGGACAGGAATACTGCATTTCTGGCAAGACCAACAAATACTTTTCTTATAGAAAATGTTCTTAGTGTGAAAAATGAAAATCAATGCAGCCAATATATAAGGACAGGTATGAAAATGTTTTGTTTTTTTGGGTTTGGATATCATTTTAGTTTGTTATGGATAAGTTTCACCATCTGGTGATGTTGAGTCCCGAAAAGTGTAAAACTATACCCAGCCTTCATCCCAGATGATGCAAATGTCATGGAGTGTGTTGGACCTCTGCAGGGAGACCACTACTTCCACAAAGAAGGAAAAGGCCTTTCTGTACACCATGCACTCTGTGGCTGATTTTTAGAAAATAAACTGTAAGACTTTGCACATCTTTTGTTTAGATGCTCCCATAATGTACAGTATTTAGCTGATTTGAACTAAAAGATGAGCATTACATAAAAGAGTTAGTTACATTTTCTCAAATACTTTACAAAGCCTTGCAAAAACTGGTGACTTTTAATCTATCAATTACAAGACTTCACTTCTCATCTGTTTAGAGTGTAAATTGACACTTGTCATTTCCTGTGTATTATCCAAATATATATATAAGGGTAAGCTTACCCTTTATGAATAAGTCAGGTGACGAAACATGTCAAAGGGAAGTGACGTCAAGACGTGTTGAGTAACAGGAAGTTGCCGGTCGGCCATCTTGGATCCTGGAAATTCCATTCAGAGACACAGGAGGAGTGTTCCTGAGGATCTATGGAGGGTCTGTTCGTAATTTTAATATGATGTGACATTTATGCAATAAAATTTATGTGGTATTGAAGAACTTCCTATTGCTGTTTGTGGTGGCATTATCCGGGGTCATTGAAACATGACAGGATGAGTTCTTACATGAACTTTATCAGTATAATCTGCTCAGCTTTGGAGGGAATCTATATGTTAATGGAGGAGGAATTTCCCACTTGCTAAGTTTGAATAGCCGTTTTTGGATTGGGACTTACATGCTTGTTATATCCATGTTCTGGTAAGGGTGTTTTATCCTTACACTTAGAAGTGGACACATGTTTACATGGTTTGCACACTGCATGAGAGTGTTTATAGTGGTTGGCACAGCTCACATTATACTCACCTGCATGAGTCACCATGTGTGGTTTAGTGTGATTCACATGCGTTTTGCAGTGATGTTGATATTACCTTATGCGTTTTTATGGTATCACACTATGTGAGTTCTCTCTTTTTTTGAGGTTCGATCTCCATAATCACTCTATCTACATTCGGCTGGAAGCCTTTTTGCGGACTGTCTTTCAGGAGGATTTTTGTCTATTCTGTTTATTTTATTTGATTATATTTTATTTTTTATTGTGGACAATATAATTTTTGGACAGTAGTATTTATTTATTTATTAGTGTTATTTAGTATATTAGCACTATATATATATATATATTTGGATGATACACTTTTTGGGGTGAGAAGTGTTTAGGTGCAATTGGGGAATTATTTAAAGGGTACACCGTTCATTTTTTATTTCCTGTGTATTAGCACAGGTGCAGTAAAGTGTTACTAAACTCACAACAGTGAAATCAGTCTGTATATGCAGTAAAGCATGCTTGTTTTACTCACTGTGGAACCTAAATGGTTAATTCTCTGCATTGTGTAAAAAGGATGTTTGATCCTGTCTTCTCTGATCCCCCCTTCTTCTACTGTCCCCGACTCATCTCCTGATAGAACAGAGCCTTGGCGGCAAGCTGCACATGCTCAGTTTGGTGTGTATTGCTAGAGAGTTTATTTTGTCTTGGGAGAGTGCATGTGATCAGCACAGGGCCAATCAGCACTGTCCAGACACAGTGTCAGGGGTCCTGCAGCCTCATAGGACAATCAGGGGAAAATGAAAACTCCTCCTACAAGTTTTATCCAGTGCACTGCTGGAGACTGATAGAAGTCACAAGACTGCTCTAACTGCTGATAAGAAAAGGTATTTAGCAGTCTATATTTACTAAAATATTTGCATTTCCATGTTCTATTAACTGTGGGAGACTGGATATAGTGAATGCAGGGTCCTGGGTTTAGTAACACGTTAAAGAGCGTTGTGTCACACATTAACACGTGTTGAGTTAAAGAATAAGTTAATCTTTGGAAGATGTCACAGTACATGGGCAGCACAGTGGATAAATGGTTAGCACTTCCACCTGGCAGTACTAGGGTCGTTGGTTTGAATCCCAACCATGGCACCACCTGTTCGGAGTTTGCATGTTCTCCCTGTGCCCGCGTGGGTTTCCTCCGGGTACTCCGGTTTCCTGCCACACTCCAAAGACATGCTGGTAGGTTCATTGGATCCTGTCTAAATTGGCCCTAGTATGTGTATGTATGAATGTGAGTTAAGGACCTTAGATTGTACACCCTTTGAGGGTTAGGGACTGATGTGAATGTACAATATATATGTAAAGCGCTGTGTAAATTGACAGTGCTGTATAAGTACCTGTAATAAATAAAAATAAACAAATGCATGCTCCACCCGTATTTTGGCTGGAACATGTAACTTGTTCCAGCTCTTGCCCGCTCAGCCCCAATTCACCCCCCCACCCCGATAACGAGCGGGGGATCTCCCCCCCCCCCCCCATACACACACACACACCTGCTGTTTCACTTTGAAAACAGCACGACTGTTCAAGGTCATTCATATACAGAGTTCTCTGAATTGATGAACTGCAAGTACCGTGTCCTTGTAGTTCTCGATGAGCTGCGAGGGCGCAGGTGAGCGCTCTCATAGTTCATTGACTCTTCCTGCAATTCAGTAACTGCCTGTCCATACAGGAAGTACAGGCAGATAGTGTACTTAAAGTCCACAGGATCCTGGCACTGCACTTGTGATCTGCTGATCTCGTGTGCAATGCTTTACAGGCTCAATGTACAAAAAATAATAAATGCGTATTTTTCATCTGCAAAAAGATAGGCATTTATTTTTTTTTTTTTTTATAAAAGGTGAGCTTATCCTTGATGGCAGCCCATTCATTTTGAAGGTAATATGTTTCCATGCATTGTGGGGGGCTGAAACGTGTGCATCGGAGCTGACCTGTTTTAATGCCCTGGGGTGCGTTAACATGGACTTTGCTAATGTATGCATTACCACAATGCACTTTATAGAAAAAGTGTGTTTTATCCTTAAATCCCGGTTCACACTGATACAGTCCCTGTGCGTTTCCCACACTGCATTGCAAACACACTGCGTCAATTCAAAACCCAGGGTGTCAGTTCAAAGTTACCGACACTCCAAAAACAGGTCACAAATGCAGTGCGTTTGCCAGAATTGATTTGCATGGTAAATAAACAACTATGCTATCTGGTTCAAGTGTGGCTCAAAAAAAGGTGCCTGCACTTCTCTGGTGGAATTTGGGCTCATTCAAAATCCTAGATTGTAAGCTCTAACGAGCAGGGCCCTCTGTCTCCTCTTGTACCAAATTGTATTGTAACCGTAATGTTACCTTCATTTTTGTAAAGCGCTGCGCAAACTGTTGGCGCTATATAAATCCTGTATAATAATAATGGGCTCAAATCGCACCACACAGAATCACATGTATATTACACAGGAATGTGGTACGATTCACTTGCGGTTCATAGTGTGAAACTAGACTTAGTGAGCTTTGTTATCTCTCTAAGCAAGGATGTCAAATAACAAGTTGCAAACAGGATCATTGTGCACCATGTACTAAGCTTCAGGGCTCATGTACACTGAAGCTGATAAACTCACGTTCAGGAGCTGTTCAGCTTTTTTTCAGCAGCCCCTGAACTCACTCTAATGTTTTCCTATGTGTCCATGTACACATCTTTGTTTACAGTCGTTTACAGGCATTTGAGTTTACAGCCATTTTTTTGAAAGCAGAAAACTTGCGTTCAGCAGTTGATTTTTATCAGCATTTCAAGGGCAAAACACAATCCAGCTAAACGCGTTTATAACTCTTGCTGTCCAGAGCCTTTTTACATCATGAAAAATGCATGCAAAGCATTTTCAAGGTACTCAAATGGACAAAACACTGAACACAGGATGTTCCTACCAAGCTTGTCACACATTGTAATGACCAATTCACACCTCAGACCTCTCCCCCCTTGGAAACAAAATGTATGTTACTGACCATTCACACCTCAAATTCTTCATGAAGACCCCCTGCCAGGTGGCCTTAAGGACTCTGTCAGGAGCCAACACGGTCCGCGGCTCGGCGCAGGCGCACTGTGTCCGTTCACGCTAGTGTATGGGCACTAGGTCCTGGCCGGCCGCGGCGGAGACGGAATCCGTGCATGCGCACTCAAAGCCGCGGGTGCACGCCTGGCACCAATGACAGCGCAGGGCGCGGTATTTAAACCACCCTGCACTGACAGGAGTTGCCGTTTGGTCTCCCTGTGTTCCTGATTTGCTGTTTGTGATTCCTGATTGTTGCTGACTGGATTGTTTCTGACCTTGCTGTATTCTCCTGCTCTGACCCCTGGCTTGCCTGACCTCCCTCCTGGATGCCCCCTATTGGACCTGATATTCTGTTGCTGACCTGGCGTGTGACCCGACCATTCTCTGCCCACTGCTTTGTACCGCACTGCTCCCACGGCTACCGACTCGGCTTGTCTGACCACGCTCCTGCTCATCCATCCACCTCGCTCTGGCATATCCGCCTCTTCACATCAGGCTCTCCCCCTGCAGAAACCTCTGGCGGATCCCTCTACCACGGGAGGGTGTACTCAGGAGCCGGGACCTGGTCTCGGTTCGCTCCAAGTCCATCCCCACCATCAGGGGCCCTGGTGAACAAGCATACCGGGACTTAGACTCCGTGCTCTGGGGAAACCTAACCAGTGGGCTGCTAGAGATACCGCCAGGTGGTTCCTTACAGACTCACTCCACCAGACACCTTTCCCACCCTTGGAAACAAAAGAAATCTTAATGAGCAACTCACACCTAAGCTAATCTCAACACATACTGCTCTCTCTGCTTCTACTTTCTGTATTTCTCTGAAACAGTCTGAAATAGTTAATAATTTACCTTTTTTCAGTGCATTCTGGGCATTTGGGAGGTTCTCCTGTGCTTATCTTTAAACAATGCTTCTAAATGCACACGTGTATAAACGCATTATGGAAACGCAGCTAAACAGATGTTTTTTAACCTACATTTTCCAGCAGTCAGTTTCCATCATTCAGAAGTGTCCCGTGTACATGGGGCCTCAGGATCCATTTAGCATTATAAACAGGATGATCTACAATCAGGTTCAGTAGTACTTTAATTTTTGTTTTCCCAGTGCAAATATTTCATCTGCAGTGTTCCACAACCCAATTTTATTGTCTGTGACTCCTTTATTAGTTTCCAGCTGACCCAGCTAAAATCTAATCAAGACTTAAGAAACTATAATAGAAAATTGCTAGTTCAACACATAATTGTGGAATTTTATCTAAGTAGAATTATACTGCCACAAGGTAAAGCCGTTAACTCGGAAAAGGTTTCATTTCAACATCCTATTGATTTGGTTGAACCGTAATTTCCAGAAGTGCAGTCAACAATGTCCAGTCAATGGCATTGCAAATAAAGCCAGTGAAGGTATTCACATGCCTAAAATATTTGAACTATTAAAAGAAATATCCCATTTGTGAAATACTGATGGGAACTACATTATTTCACATCGCAGGTTTCCGTACTTGTTTTCAATGACTGACCTGTTTTTCTGTTGTTACCAAATATACTGATATCCTTGTTATTACAGCAATTTAAATTGTTTGCTGTGTAATGGAGTGTTTATTGCAGCACCATGGAAATGTTCCATTAATTAACAATATTGCTACACATTTATTGGTTAAGACAAAAGCATCAGTCAGACAAACAGCAGCAGGTTTGAACTTGCTTCATTTCATGGCTAATGATCATTTTCCCTAGCTTATCTACAGCTTTTTCTCAAATAATCACCTGTAGTAATAGGAAGGGAAACCTCATAAAATGCATGTAAAAATAAACACACTTATCCCCAAGTGTGCCTTCAGAAGCTAATCAACTCTCATTTTCCCAAAAGTCAATTTGCGTTATGGTGAGAAAGAGAAATATCTTTTCACTCTTTAACCAATTCATGATTATGAATTTGCATAGGAAAAATTCCACTAAGAAGAACTTAAAGGAGAAGTACAGCCAAAGCTCCTTTGGCCATACTTCTCCTGTGGCTCATAGGAGTGCAGTCTGTTCTCTGCTCCTGTGACCCGTTTTCAGCAGACAGCAGAATAAAGTCTGCTGTTGGCTAACATCATTTAGCCAGTCCAGGCTGGGAAAAGATCCTGATCATATGGTTCGGATACACCCCGGAGACTTGACTGACACCTGGCTCAGCCTCACAGTGAGCCGCTGAGAGCCTGCGTCAGTTGCTCCTGCCCCCTCCACAGCCCAGCGATCCAGTAAGTGCTGGAGGAGCAGAGGAGACAGTGGTGACTGACAGTCTCTCGGCAGCAGGGAGAACTGAGCAATCAGCTGTGTTTGCTCACCCAGTTCTCACCCTTAGAACCGACAGTGGACAGATGCAAAGAACCAGCAAACACAAATGCTCCTGCGCTTGGGGATGGGCTCGATGCAGGCTACAGCCACATTAAGAATGTCCTGGAACATGTACACCTTGCTGCCCTCAATAGACCGGGGAAATCCAAATATACTGAATGAGGAAAGAACAAATAGAGGGCGCACAGGTCTAGTGCATTATCATAAAAAATATTTAATAATAAATAAAGTAGGTGTTGTACTCACAAACGATAATAAAGTCAGGGCACGTTATAAAAGAACAGCTGGGTCAACACTGCGCTGAGTAACAGTCTGCAATAGGGAGTGTAGACATCCAATAGGCTGACATGTTTTGAGGACTTGCCTCTTCCTCAGGGCTCTGCGTTCATTTCTTATTAAACATTTTTTATGGTAAGGCACTAGACCTGTGCGCCCTCTGTTTGTTCTTTCCTCATTCAGTGGACAGATGCAGCATCAGATCGAAGCTGCATCCACCTAGGTAAGTATAATTTAAAAAAAAAAAAATCCTAAACTTCTGTTTTAAAGGGTATCTAAGCTAAACACACAAGCTGTGCAACCAAATCAATCCATCAAAAAGTATCAGACACTCAAAAGGGATCTTCAATATTTCCGGATCATACAGCTGCACCTCCAATAATGTTGTATACCTTATCCAGTGCAGAAAATGCAGCAAAGGATCTTATGTTGGCGAAACAGGACAGAAGTTTCAAACAAGGATGAATTTGCACAGACATACTATCAAGGAACATAAAGAAGATGACTTCTGCACACCTGTGGGACACCATTTCACACAACCAGGCCACAATATGGAAGACCTCAATGTTTTGGTTCTGAAAGGAAAATTCAAATCTATCCAGGAAAGAAAAACATTTGAACTAAGAATGATAATTCTATTTGACACAAAAGATAACGGCCTTAACTTGGACATGGGATTCCTCAACCATTATATGACAGCTTTATGACTATCTATTAGCTGAAGCTTGACCCCCTCTTGATGTATCTTATCTGTAGCCTTTTTTTTTTTTCTCAATCCCTTCTAACATTCTGCTTAAACTTGTGATTTGTAATAGTACTGTTTGGACTTTGAAGAAGGGGACATACCCGAAAGCTTGTCCTCAAAATTGTATGTTAGTGCAAATAAAAAAAGTATCATGGACAGTACTCAATTGTTTCTAAGCTAAACACAAAAATGTAATAAATTGCAGCTTACCAAATCTTAAATGTGGTGGGTGCATTGGTTTTCTTTTTTAGTCTTTGTTCCTTTAATTTCATCTGGTGATCCCACCAGTAACACACTTCCTGCCTTAAGCCCCATACACACAAGGCTAATATCTGCCAAAATCATTAGATACTGGCTGATATCCAGGCCCCCTGTCAGAACACAATAGCTCAGTGGGGAGATTGCGGTACAAAAACCGCATCATTAGTACAGTGACCTCTTCCAGAGCTGGGCTGAATGGAAAAACTTAAGGTGTGTGTAGCACCATCTTAGTTAGCTATGGGGAGCTAGACTCCAATTGTTAGCAAGGAGGGCTAAGTAGCAGCCTGGGTGTGATAGCTAGAAAGGGTCAAATTGTGGTCAGACCTGAGAGGTTCTGCAGATCAGCCCCCTGGAATTTCCCCCTGCTCTAGAACTTTGGAGAAAGGTCTAGAAGCAGGGGGTGGATCTGAGGAGTGGCTAGTCTGTACTCTTAGAGGATCCTGGCCAATCTCCAACAGAAGGCTTGGCAAGGGTCTAGGATGACCTTTAAGAGTAACTGAGCCTGCTCAGCAGGAGGAGGAGGAGAAGGAAATGGAGTGAGACTGGAGAGAGAAGCCTGGGAGGGGGCCCAGATGGAGAGAAACTCGCCTAGAGGTAGTGGATCTTGGAAGGAGGAAAGCTCAGACCTTCACCAGCCCCCAGAGCTGCACAGGAAAAGGACTGAGTGAGTAGACCTGCATTCCCTGGGCCAGATAGGGGAAGGAGGCACTCTAGTGGGAAGCTGGATTAGCCTGCCACCCAGGACTGTTTCACTATTTATCTGACACAAACCAGATCCCCTGCTCAGGGATTCACCCAGAACAGATTGATAAGGAGTATCTAGGGTCTGGGGTGGTACTACAGGAAATGCTGGCTAGCTCTCTGGAAGAGTGTTGCTGAAACCACATGTACATAGTTCAGGAAGTTGTACTTGGCTTCTCCGTTCCATCGGGCATCCCTAACACCACTTACCCTATCCAAGTTGAAATCTCCCTAATAAAATTTTAAAAACAAGCTCAAGGACTGATTACTGTCTCCTGGATGCAAGTCTGTGAAAAATGCATGTTGCCTGGCTGTGCTGCATTATAGGAGAACCCAAATCTTCAGCAACTCTTAAGGGGGTAGTGCTACATGTGTACCAGGCTTCAGAGTAATTCCACCACAGTAAAATAACCACCCTTGGACATCAGCATTGTCAACCTGCAGAGAGTTAGATGCACTAGCAAACTTAGATGGAATAGACTAATAAATAAAAGTGAATGGCAGCTAACATTTTTTAAGCATTTACAGCAACAGTTTTTTTTGGGGGGGATAAAGGTTTTACATAAATGAATAAAATTTGACTAATAAATGCTTTGTCTGGACCCACTAACTGCCACTTTGGCTGGACAGCATGGTCACCTGTTAACCACTTGCAGCCCACCTGTAGTACTTTTATTGTGGACGGGAGGAGTGGACAGGTCCAGCAACGTAAAAATAAGTTGCCTGGCACTGGTGCATCACAAGACACCATGGATTACAGTTACTGGTATCTCTGCTTTCAACATTAAATGTTTATTAGAAATTTTAACAAGTAAAACATTACAAAAAGGTAACATAACAAAGTGTGACTCTAAAAGATATGTACAAATGGGAACAAGAAAACATTTAGTACACATCCCTGTGCATAGCTTCCATATTAACAAATGATAACAAAGAATATTATTGATTAAAGTGCTACAATCAAGCATGTTGTTATGTGTACACGTTTATCAGTAAAGAAAATAATCAATGGAAACATATGAAAGACTATAATGAGTAACAGAGTAAGGACTAAAGAAATATAAAAAAAATAGAAATTTACACAGTGATATTCATGGACTTAAGTACAGTATAAATGTACAATATATTATTACAATCTTTTAGTATTGTACCAATTGGTTCACATTTTCCAAAGTTTGTCGAGCCAGATATTTTCATTATTATAATAGGCTAGCGATTTTTCATGACTGAGGTGTGTATGGAGTGGACTAGACTGATTGCTTCCGACAAAGTTATGAATGAGTTTCATTCATAACAGCTGTGCCTTCTGTAGTGATGCTGTCATTGGCCCACAGCTATCACATGATACCTGGGCCAATCACAGCACCCTGTACCATGTGATTAGCTGTAGCCAATCACAGCATGTCAACAGAGAGCAAGCTATCATGAATGGAAACCCATTCCTGACAGTTGAAATTATTGCTGTTGCAGTGTTCATCTGAGCTACTCTTTAGGAAGTATGTATAAAAAAAAGTAAAAAAAAAAAAAAAGAGTAAAAAAAAGTTTTAAAGTTTAAAAATGTGAATATTTTTTTTTACTTTACATACTGTCACTAGTCAGCATTCCTGACCACTGCCACACCAGTCATATGATGATGCTGTACTGCACTTCTTACAGCATGTAAAAGAGAAAAAAACTGTTTTTTTTCATTTTCCAAAATATTGTGATAAAAAATTCAAAAACCTCACCAAGCCTCTTACGAAATACATCAGACTGTCTACTTTCCAAAAATGGGTCATTTAGGGGGTATTTGTACTTTCCAGGCATTTTAAGGGCCTCACGAAATGAAATAGGCCATCAGTACATCAGGATTGATCAGTCTTCAAATATACAGTATAAATCATAGTTTGTAGACTGTATAACTTTAACCCTTAGCATGCACTTATTGGGATTTTTTTTTTTTACCAAAGACATGTAGCAGAATATATTTTGTCCTAAATTTATGAAGAAATTTGATTTTATTGGATATGTTTTATAACGAAAAGTAAAAAATATTGGGGGGGTTTTCAAAACTGTATGACTGGGGCCACTCTGCAACTGCTGCACCAACGCATGGTTTGCATGCTAGTGTGGGGTTCCGAGGGTTAAAGCAGCAAAAGTATTCTTACCTGCTCAGTGCAATGATATTGTGCAGAACGGCTCTGAACCTCCTTTTCTGGAAGTCCCCCACTGGCACTGTCTGCTCCTCCTTCCTCCGGGGGTCACCTTAGTGAGCTGTATGCTATGGGGGGCACATGTGTGGGTGTGCTCATCAATAGACACACACTGCACGAGTAAGCCATACCCCTGATCCCTCCTTACAGGAGTTTGACTGACAGCAGCAGGAGTCTATGGCTCTCACCGCTATCAGTGTCTCATGTGAAAGCAGGAAGTGAGAGGAACAGTGCTGCATCTGGGACAGAGCTGGGTCAGTGAAAGGACTTAGGTAAGTGTTTAGAGATGAAGGGGGGGCAGTTAGTGGGGAGTTTTTACCTTAATGCAGGGAATACAGTAAGGTAAAAAACAGTTTGACTTTAGAACCACTTTAAAGTGAGTTTGTCATCAACAGAAGGCTATAATGAGTACTTACTTCTCCCGCCACCCAGGCCTTCAAATACCAGTGTGACGTGAACAATTTGCAGACCAAGGTACCTTCAGAAACTACCAGGAATGTGGATCTCATGACCCCTTCTGCTCTCAGTGTTTCCCCACCAAACTTTATGTCACAAATGAAACCACAGTTCCTGCTCAGGGGTCTGAAGAGGTGGTTCTGGAATCTGACACTCCCAGAAGTGTCGGTTTTTAAAGAGACTTTGGGCAACGATTTCTCTTCATCACAGTGGCATTCAGTAATTTAGGAACTGGGAAATGAAAGTTCTTTCTATCTTCTTTTTAAGGAACTCATCTACTGGCACTTCATTATACTCTGCTTTGCTGTTAGTGTGTTATGATTTATAAATACCTCTGAGTCCTTGCTGCTATTCAAGAACATTGATCACGGTATTGAATTCACAGAAAAACACACTTCATGTTACATGTTTACAGTTGAACAACCATTAGTTGTTTTAAGGTTGCAAGTTTGCTACTTGATGTATTGTCAAGACTCAAGGCAGTAGAATTAGATGTTTAAAACCCTGAGAAAAAATGATCCTAATTACATCATTCCCCAAAGAATGATTGGTGGATGGTACCGCCTCACAAACCAGTTAGCTGCACATTATTTTTGTGGAATGTTATTAGGAGACTAATGAGTTATATTTTAAGCTTCATGAAAATTTGATGATATCTGTGTGGTTGAGCAGTTAACAGCATTAAAATAACAAATGGAAAGGGATCGCACCATGAACTCACTTTATGGGTGACTTTTGTTTAGTGGTTTAATGAACTCCCTTGAAACAAAATACAAATCTAGTCACAACCTTAAGTAATGGGGTCATATGGATTCCTATTATGGAGCAACGTGCTTATTACATTATATTTCATTCATTTCATGTCTCTTTTATAATGCTGAGAACGTCAGAAAGCGTAAAATACTTCTCTCGGTTGAAAAGCCTCAGAGAATTTGTTTAATTGTTACAGTGAAAATGTGAGGCCTTGTTCACATTGGTGTACTTAAAGAATATGTAAACCCCTTTGTTTCATATTCCTGATATGTGCCTGCTGTACCATGTACTTGTATTAACCGAATAAGGACTGCCCTATAGCAGATATACTTCTACAGGGCGGCACCTGTGTGCAGAATCACGTGTATATATATACGTGATTTAGCATTTCTGGGTAGGTGGTGCGCGCGCCCTACCCGTGCTGGATGTCAAACACCGGATCCCGGCTGGTAATTACCCACCGGCACCCAGTTATTACCAAGCATCTCCGAGGAGGAGGAAGATTGTTTTGTTTACAAAACTCCCTGTCAGCTTGAGCACACTGCTTGGGATGGCTGTGCACAAAACAGCCATCCCGATCAGTGTGCTTACAGTGAAGCACACACCCCCGGCCCCCTAGTAAAACACTCCCAGCGCACAGTTAACCCTTTGATCACCCCTCACATTAACCCCTTCCTGCCCAGTGCCATTAGTACAGTGTCAGTGCTTTTTATTAGCACTGATCACTGTATTGGTGTCACAGGGGTGTTAGTGACACCAAGTTAGTTCCCCCCAGTGTCAGAATGTCCAGCAGTCCTGCTAAAAGTTGCTGATCGCCGCCATTACTAGTAGAAAACAAAATCCCATTAACTATACCGCCATTTGTAAACACTATAACTTTCACGTAAACCAATTAATTTACATGCATTGGGATTTTTTTTAGCAAAGACATTAGCAGAATACATTTTGGCCGAAATTTATGATGACATTTGATTTTTAAAATGTTTTGACTGGACACGTTTAATAGCAAAAAGTCCAAAATATTGTTCTAAAAATTTTAGTTTTTTTTTTTCTTATAGCGCAAAAAAAAATTAAAAACGCACAGGTGCACAAATACCACTGAAAGAAAGCTCAATTCGTGGGAAAAAAGGACATAAATTTAATTTGGGTGCAGAGTTGCATGACCACGCAATTGTCAGTTAAAGTAATGCAGCGCCGTAATGCAAAAAATGGCCTGGTCATGGGGGGGGGGGGGAATCCTCAGGAGGGCAAGTGATTACAAAGTATCCTGTTCTCTTTGTAATGCTTCCTTTGTGTGAAATTCCTGGTGTTCCTGCCAGTCCCTCTGCAGCATACCGTGGTAAGTTCTCTAGCTATGCTGGGATCTCAACCTGCTCTCCTCCAATGATCAGACTTGTCTTGACACACACCCCTCCTTCCCACACAGCCTTTCACTGGGAAGATCAGTGTACTGCTGTTTCTCCTCCCCCTGCTTTTCTGCAGCTGAGAACAGAGGGAATGTGATCACTTATAAAAACGGGGAAAAAAAGGATTTATAATGTTTTTATACTGTATCTATATACAAATGTTTTGCCTTTCATTTCTATTTTAAACTGAATGGGTTGTTTCACAAGGTGAGGGTTTACAATCACTGTAAGCATATACCAGTGTGAGGGCAATGTTTGCCTGCATGAAGATTCACAACTGTGTGAGTGCAATGCTGACACTGTGCATTTGGGGACATACATCGACACAGCTGTCAAACTATGAACATCAGCTGTGTCTGTGCTGTCCCAATGGACATGAATAGGACTGCATGCATGGGGGATGCACAGAACACCTGTGAATCCTCATGTAGGTAAACATGGCTCTTCCACGGGCATACACTTATGTGCGCTTGTGTCAAAAGAGGCCTAACTATAAAAATTTGCAGCAAGAAAAAGTTAAAAGAGAAGTGCGGGATTAAAAAAGAAACAAATACACGCACTCACCTGTTGGATGCAGCATTGGTCCAATGCTGCATCTCTCCCCCACTGCCACTAAAACCAAAAAATTGCTCAGTTCTGCAGTGAGCAGAAAGCCAGAGACTGTCAGTCACCGGCTTTCTGCTCTGTCCCTCCAGTGCTCACAGGGACCGTGAAGTGGGCGAGAGTGGCTGGCTTAGGCTCTCAGCAGCGGGTGGAGAGAGTGAGCTAGCTGATGATCAGGGATCTGGGCAGATCCCAACATTCAACATCTCTCCAGAGTCCGGGCCGGCAGAGTGACGTCAGCCAACAGCGGACTTGTTAAACGATTCAGCTGAAGTCCATTTGGAGCAAAGGTAACACTGCAGCACAGTGTCCTAATTCGCTCTCTGTCTCTAGCCAAGCATTTGGATACACATACAATGCACAAAGTTACATAAAATTATCTTATGATTCCATTAATCCATTGACGGAATCATATATTTATATCTGATCAATCTACTAATACACTAGCAAAGTGCTACCATATGGCTATAATAGTTTCCTAATTTGATAACGAAATCTTATAATATAGTATTACTGGTTCATAACTGCCACATAATTAAATAATGTCCATCCATTATCTATATCATCTATAGTGACCTTAGAAACAGAAGCTGTTGATGAAAATCATTGTCACCTTCTGTTTATATGACAATAAGTGAATGAGGACTGAACAAAAAGTGAGATCTGGTGGAGTTTTTAGTTTACTGGAGATCTTCAAACTCAACAGGTTTCCCAACCCTTTGGTGCCTACTTAAAACTATAATTTCAGTTTTTGGGGAAGCTGTCCTTTACAACATTAAAAGTCATCATTTGCTGTCATGAAAATGTAAGCATTTTTTTCCTTTATGAAGTAATAGTGAAAAGCACCATGTGAGGAAAGCAGCAGTAAAAACTACACGAAAGTACTCTTCTCAAAGGAAAGATCAATGAATTTGGTTCATTATGCTGCATTTGCAATTAGGACATGCTAATGTGAGCAATCAAGCAATATTATCATGAGATAATATCACCTGAGAGGCCACTCTAGCATGATTTTAGTGCTATTGCAGTTTGATAATTAACATGCAATGTCCATGCACAACAAAAATTAACCCAATTCTCGTTCAACTCTTTAGCTGTGCAAACCCATAAATAAGATAACAAACATATCCTTCATGTGAAAAAAAAAAAAATACTAAAAGTTAAATGTTTCAAGACATTTAAAAATGTTGTAATGTCACTGGAAATGACAACTATAATGAGATGGTTTATAATGCGATGGTCTAAAGACGGCAAGTGGTAAAGTCCATAGTCTGCCCATGGAAAATAAAATATACTTATGCTTAATTCGAGTTAAATCAAACAAAAAAAATCATTTTTTAAAACCTGACAAGCATGGGCTGGTGCTTATTCTGTGTGTGAGGATGTTGCACATTAACACTTATCATGTTTTATATACCAATTGTAATTCTTATTATCTGTTCTTATTCTGTATTATTTACACTGCATAGTATGTGCATGGGCCTGGATCAGAAGATTTTTACGAGCAGCTT